>NC_090933.1:433980139-434296002 GCF_040938575.1 Ambystoma mexicanum
TTATTCACCTATAACGGATAGCTTAAAAGTCAGAAATATCCTTGTTTTACTTTTGTGGAGAACATTCATTTTATTTGCACATTGCATTTAAAGGCCTGAAATAGTAAACATTTTTATATTTCTCATTTTGTTCACTATGCAGTAGAAAAAGATGTCACGGAATGTTCATGTATCTCCAACACCTTCGAATAGACCTTTGTATCACAAAGAGTGTTGCAATGTTGATTAGTGCAATGCTTCGTATTATGTGGCCCAGTGCTTCACTGGCAACAATTCCTAATGTCATGATAGTGTGTTGCACGATTACAAGATATTTGCCATTAATGTGTGCTTGTGTAATCAATCTGTAATCTGTTCTTGTTCATCTTTATTACATTTCAAAAGGATGATACCCCGACTTCAGCTTTACGATCTGGTTCCTCAGACAGGGCCACAGTGTGCAGACATGCATTTTGCTTTATGTGGCTTTTACTTTGGAGGTTTACTGCATCATCGTGGGATATATTTATGGATATCACATGCCCTTTCCTCCTGTAAATGTTTATTTGCATCATCTCTCTGTTCAATGTTTCTCTATCAGGGGGAGACTGTCTTTCTAACCCTTATGACAGGAACATATGACACAACTCAAGGGGAACAGGTATATTAATTTATTTTTATATTGCTTTACTGGTGACAGCTGTCCAAGGCGAGAAGTGGGTGCAACCCTATCAATATCCTATGCCCTTTATTTCTTTATCCTTGTAGATGACTTTATAGCATCAAGCAATTTTACTTTGTTTTTATTTTGCCTTTTGTTTACATATCTCTTCATTACTTGTCCTGAAGGAGGATACCGTAATGGGGAGTTTTCTGTCTGAAACATACAACTACATCCAAGGTGAACAGGTATGATGGCAGTCTTTGCTTTGTGCATATCCATGGTTAGGTGGTGTAGGCTTGGTCAAAGCAAACGTGTCATTAGTACACAATCATGCTCTCCTTATCAGCTTATCAGAATGCACAGCAACATGCCTTTTCCCTGTGTCAATAGTGAGTATTATATTCACTTCTCTAATATTTTCTTGTTCTGAATGAGTCTACCATTATGCTGACTCTTATGTCATCACTATATGAAACAAACGTACGAGAACAGATGCGCCAGATGTACTGATGTTGTATTTTTCCTATGGACATTTATCAAAGTCTAGAGTTGTATATCATTGTTTTCTGTGCATGCAGTTCCGAAAGTAAAGAGTCATGGCTTGCACTTATGTCGTTATTGTCACAGTTTATTAAAGTGTAAGCTCCTTTTACAGCTGGAGGAGACGAAGATGGCCAAAATTGATTCAGGACCACACAACACAATTCAAGCAGCACAGGTTTGACATGCTTGTTTAATTTTGTTTTCATAAAACACAACTGGTTGTTGACAATCGATAACCCTAATATGCACTCCTCGGGGGCCTTATAGTCCCAAATATTTTAAGGTCTAAAGTAGAGAATACCTACATAGGGCTTCTCCTAATAGATCAGTTCAGTAAATGGTTTGTGAATTCATATTTACAATTTTTAACAAGATGAGAAACTATTTTATGTGGAAATAGTTTGTCAATAATATCCAAACATTGGAAATAAGACAAAAGTGGTAGTTCATCGATAATAAATATCTAGATGTATGTTCATATATGTAAAATCCACACAAGATCAATCAATATACATCAGAATAAATCAGAAAAGTTCAATCAACATAAATCAGAATACATCAGCGAAAAATGTCAACTTAGGTTGGTGTTACATTTATCATACAACTTTGTTTTGTAACATATAGCTATTCGCTAAGACTGTCCAGTGTCTCCTCGTAAATAAAAATGTGCCAACGCGTTTCAGATTATAACCAATCCACCTCCAGGGCCTGGGAGCTCATTGTTTCATAATATTCTATGGTATAACCTTTCTATTCTCCTGTTCACATGAAGGAGAACACGTAGACTCACCTAGTTCAGTCATGTCTGAATAATTTGATGCAATTGCATTCAATGATCTAGAGGGTACTAACCTTAAAGCCCTACAAGTTAGGGCCAGAGGGTATAGGTTCTACCTGTTAGAGAAGAGATGTGCATCCCTATGCATATCTAGAGCTTTTTAGGAGGAACATGCATGGTATGTCATAAGGCAATAAAATAACATAACTCACCTGACTTGAGTGGGATCATCAATTGTCGAGCAGTGGGTATGTAGTACAGCTGCTAATTTTGCATTCATGTAATTCTTTTCCTTGTTATTCTACCGAGGGTGATTGCAATGGCCTTGTGTTTGCCTTTTATATTGCAATGTTTACACATATGTGTTGTCCACACCTGATTCGAAGTATTTCTGGATTGCGCTCTTCTGTCACGAGCCCATAGTGTTATACCAGTATGTGTTGCACGAGCTATCCAAGTGCAACAGTTCATTACAGAGGTTTGACCTACATACAGGCCAATAAAGTAACATACAGCATATAGCTGATATATTTTACTTTTCTTTTAAATATGAATTTTATTTCAAATGCTAGGTTTTTGCTGTTCTGGACATGTCTAATGTTTGTTTTTGCTTTTTTTTTTAAATGCAAATGGTTATTTTATGTATTTTTCACCACTATGCATGTTATTTGTTTCCCATCATTGTTGGTCTCACCTCAGTGCCTCTTCTCTGCCCCATTGTACCCAAGTGATGTTGGCGCTGTCATTAACAATGATATTTCGAATGGTACTGCATGGTACACATGGACATGTCACATTACAAAGCACAACCATTATGGTGTAAGTTGAGATCCATTTCCTTATGATCCTCCGTGTTTGTTAGCTCCAGCCCTGATGCACCTTTTGTATTTATGAGCCAACAGTCCACATATCAAAATAAAACGTGTGTGTCAAAAAGACATGTTGTCTCTTGCTTGACAATATCAGACCGAACAACCCCAATGTATATTAGTCAACAAGGTCACATATACAGTTGCATGCACCTAAAGGCCACCACAGACACAGCATTGTGCTCATGTGAACAGTGGATGCTGTTCCTACTTTATATTTGTCAAAATGTTGCTATATAGATGAGGCATGCACATAAATGCTACTAATGAAATAATGTTCTTTCATGTCAAGAAAATATACCGGTTTTCCAAACATATACTATTTTGAAATAAAATGCTGATAAACAATGCATGTAAATAAATGCCACCGCAAAAATGGTGTCTCTATGTTACAAGCTATTCTATTTAAGGATACCCGATACATTCTTGATCACACAGGTGGTAACCGTACTACAACAAGAACAAAGATCAAGACCTAAAGTGATAGACAGAACTGATTAAATGTTAATTATAATCATATATCTTAACTACTAATAATAATTAATTTTATTTCTTGCCAATGTAAATTACCACCACTGGACAATGTACAGCATTAAAAGAACATAGTCATACCACTATTCTCTCTCACTTCTACTACATGAGTACCAAACTAATCATGCATAACCACTTGTAATCACATTCACAATAGCAGACAATCACAAACAATATAGACAGGCCATTTCAGTCCCTAGGGGCTTCACATTAACAATATGATTACCATGTTACAATACACCAAATTATTAACAGTGTGTCTATTTCTTAACAACACATGGTCATCGACATGTGTTTCAGCTGAACTATATGAGCCCTTCACTGTGGCCCTTTGATGCACCAGCCTTCTTCAGGACACAAGTGGATACCACACTATGCCCCACTGCTTACATCATTTTGTACAGTTATGACATGGTGTATCTGACTATTCCATTGAAAATATTGCAAATAAACAAACATGCGTCAACAGCACTGCTGGCCTCAAGAAAACTGTCGACAGAGAAAATTTTGAGGTCATCACGTAGTTCTCACTTTAGACTGAGCTAATTGAATCTGCAATGATCTAAAAAGGGGATGCCACTGGAGATGCAGGATGAGAAAATATTCCTCTTTTTATAGTCGTTTGACTGCACAGGCTTCTATGCCATTGAAGTTCTTGACCTCACTGACCCTGTATCAAAACAATTCAAAGGCCAGCCCATCTTTTATCAGCCAACATTTCACATAAAAAGCCCTGATACAAGGGTGTAAAGTCAACTGTGAATCAAGAAAATCACCATCTACTATTTCAATAGCAAACCGCTTCCAGATTCATGAACATACCAGCATTTCTGGCATTTCCTGTCTTTTTGTTAGTTCTGTTGCTAGTCATATTGCCAAACTTTTTATTTTCTTTGTCCTACTTAGGTCCTATCAAAACAATGGGGGTCATTATAAGATGGGCGGTAAGGGATACTGGGCACCGGTAAGGAGACCGGTGCCGGTAATCCCTGACCGCCCTACTACAAGGTCCCTTAGCGGGTCCCTGCAGTAACGCCTGGTCTGACCAGGCATTATGGACGGGACCCGTTAAGGGACCAGGGTGCAAATAACGACTTGACATACACGAACCCGTTATTTGTGCCCTCCCCATTCCCATTGAGCCCTATGGGGGCTCAAGTGTGAATAGGGAATGGCATTTTCAATGGGGACTTACCGGTCCCGCAAAAGTCAGACTACACCGTTAAGTCCCCATTGAACTAGACCGGTGCCGGACCCGTTATTGTTGGCAGTCATGGCGCAAATAGCGCCATGACTACCACAAATCTCGGAATGAGGCCCAATGTATCCAAAAATGTGTTCTTGAGCATTCCTAAAATATAATTTTTAATTTGGTATCTACTTTCTTTTTTTCTATATTCTTCATAGCGCATGAACTTAATTTATTTTAAACAATTAACATTCATGCTACGATATAGTGTAGTTCAAAGGCCCTTAATTTTTTCCCCGAACTTTGCTTCTGAAGTAAAATACATTCTTGTATTGTGATGGAATTTCTTCATATTACTCTTGTGAAGACACCCGGTACGGTTCTCCTAATTTTCCCAAAAGATGTGTTATTGATTTGACAATGGTTACTCAACTGTGGATTTCCACATTCTTTAGTTGATAGCCATGTTGATGAATTCTTGGTTGACAAGGGAGGTAGTCATCATAACTACATATACAGTAAAAATGTTGCAGTTCAGATGTATGATGCGTCTCAATTTAGAAAGAATGGGTGTCCCAGACAGAATCAGAGGTTACTGGCAACTGCTGTTTCCACTATCTTTCAGCATGCACATGGACAAGTAAGTATAAAGTTGATCAATGTGGTCCATCTATTATGCTTCCCCCATTCATAAAATAGCCTATTGCTTCCAACTTCTACTTGCTCTAATGTCCAATTAAATTTCTTGACAAAGTATGAGATCCATAAACAAATTAATTTGCACCTTCAATCACACAGATTGAACAAATAGGCTCTGTTAGAGTGCCAGTTTTTATGTTCTATAAATCAATTAGTATTAGTGAGTTAGATTTCTTACAGTTCAGATTATTGATGTCAGTAGTCCTGTTAGCTGTTCACGGTTGAACGTGTTTATACATCTAATATCGACTTTTCATAACGTTGGCCTTTTCTTGTGGCTTCTTTCATACCACAGACGAAGCAAAGGGAAGGCGTATTAAGTACTTTCGCAGAAATAACAATTTGCTTAGTACCCTGGTATTGCACTATGTCTTGTATTGTGCATGTTTTCATTTGTGAAAGGCCTTTCAAAGGACAGTCCACAATCATGTTTTGTATATGTGTGTTAGCTATGCTGTTTCTGTTGTCCTATCATTCACCTGACTCTTGACTCATTGTACCTATTGATCACAGAGGAAAACAGTGACGTTTTATACTTTCACAAAACCGACCGACATGATGTTTGGCAGTCAGGTATGCTATGTCAGAATGACAGGTTTCTTATTTTAAACAATCTGTAGCTGACACTTGATGGAGCCTATTCTTCTACTGCCAATCATTGCATTCTCCATGTCCTATGCAATGTATTTTGCTATTCTTTTTTGTATTATGGTATCATTATCTGGCAGTCATGCCTGATCGTATTGTGTCCATTTATATTACAAGGCAACAGTTATCAGTGTCTTTCCACCCATTCATTATTTAATCTATGCACATGCATGTATGACTATGTTGGCCGGCGCCCTAGAATTACTGTTTTCATTCCTTTGACATTGAGTGATGTCAAATGAATAAAACCTCAATTCTGATTGTGGGTGCAGATTTGAAAATATTGAACCCTCAGATTGCGAAATGTCTATTTCCTTCCTGTCAATATAATTTCTCTGATACCGGAGACGAGCAGGATGTCTTTCTCCTAGAAAGCATTCTTGCAAAAAACCACTCGGGATGCACAACTATGGCGCTTTGTATTATTTTGTATCCTATGAATGAATATTTATTCACCTATAACGGATAGCTTAAAAGTCAGAAATATCCTTGTTTTACTTTTGTGGAGAACATTCATTTTATTTGCACATTGCATTTAAAGGCCTGAAATAGTAAACATTTTTATATTTCTCATTTTGTTCACTATGCAGTAGAAAAAGATGTCACGGAATGTTCATGTATCTCCAACACCTTCGAATAGACCTTTGTATCACAAAGAGTGTTGCAATGTTGATTAGTGCAATGCTTCGTATTATGTGGCCCAGTGCTTCACTGGCAACAATTCCTAATGTCATGATAGTGTGTTGCACGATTACAAGATATTTGCCATTAATGTGTGCTTGTGTAATCAATCTGTAATCTGTTCTTGTTCATCTTTATTACATTTCAAAAGGATGATACCCCGACTTCAGCTTTACGATCTGGTTCCTCAGACAGGGCCACAGTGTGCAGACATGCATTTTGCTTTATGTGGCTTTTACTTTGGAGGTTTACTGCATCATCGTGGGATATATTTATGGATATCACATGCCCTTTCCTCCTGTAAATGTTTATTTGCATCATCTCTCTGTTCAATGTTTCTCTATCAGGGGGAGACTGTCTTTCTAACCCTTATGACAGGAACATATGACACAACTCAAGGGGAACAGGTATATTAATTTATTTTTATATTGCTTTACTGGTGACAGCTGTCCAAGGCGAGAAGTGGGTGCAACCCTATCAATATCCTATGCCCTTTATTTCTTTATCCTTGTAGATGACTTTATAGCATCAAGCAATTTTACTTTGTTTTTATTTTGCCTTTTGTTTACATATCTCTTCATTACTTGTCCTGAAGGAGGATACCGTAATGGGGAGTTTTCTGTCTGAAACATACAACTACATCCAAGGTGAACAGGTATGATGGCAGTCTTTGCTTTGTGCATATCCATGGTTAGGTGTTGTAGGCTTGGTCAAAGCAAACGTGTCATTAGTACACAATCATGCTCTCCTTATCAGCTTATCAGAATGCACAGCAACATGCCTTTTCCCTGTGTCAATAGTGAGTATTATATTCACTTCTCCAATATTTTCTTGTTCTGAATGAGTCTACCATTATGCTGACTCTTATGTCATCACTATATGAAACAAACGTACGAGAACAGATGCGCCAGATGTACTGATGTTGTATTTTTCCTATGGACATTTATCAAAGTCTAGAGTTGTATATCATTGTTTTCTGTGCATGCAGTTCCGAAAGTAAAGAGTCATGGCTTGCACTTATGTCGTTATTGTCACAGTTTATTAAAGTGTAAGCTCCTTTTACAGCTGGAGGAGACGAAGATGGCCAAAATTGATTCAGGACCACACAACACAATTCAAGCAGCACAGGTTTGACATGCTTGTTTAATTTTGTTTTCATAAAACACAACTGGTGGTTGACAATCGATAACCCTAATATGCACTCCTCGGGGGCCTTATAGTCCCAAATATTTTAAGGTCTAAAGTAGAGAATACCTACATAGGGCTTCTCCTAATAGATCAGTTCAGTAAATGGTTTGTGAATTCATATTTACAATTTTTAACAAGATGAGAAACTATTTTATGTGGAAATAGTTTGTCAATAATATCCAAACATTGGAAATAAGACAAAAGTGGTAGTTCATCGATAATAAATATCTAGATGTATGTTCATATATGTAAAATCCACACAAGATCAATCAATATACATCAGAATAAATCAAGTTCAATCAACATAAATCAGAATACATCAGCGAAAAATGTCAACTTAGGTTGGTGTTACATTTATCATACAACTTTGTTTTGTAACATATAGCTATTCGCTAAGACTGTCCAGTGTCTCCTCGTAAATAAAAATGTGCCAACGCGTTTCAGATTATAACCAATCCACCTCCAGGGCCTGGGAGCTCATTGTTTCATAATATTCTATGGTATAACCTTTCTATTCTCCTGTTCACATGAAGGAGAACACGTAGACTCACCTAGTTCAGTCATGTCTGAATAATTTGATGCAATTGCATTCAATGATCTAGAGGGTACTAACCTTAAAGCCCTACAAGTTAGGGCCAGAGGGTATAGGTTCTACCTGTTAGAGAAGAGATGTGCGTCCCTATGCATATCTAGAGCTTTTTAGGAGGAACATGCATGGTATGTCATAAGGCAATAAAATAACATAACTCACCTGACTTGAGTGGGATCATCAATTGTCGAGCAGTGGGTATGTAGTACAGCTGCTAATTTTGCATTCATGTAATTCTTTTCCTTGTTATTCTACCGAGGGTGATTGCAATGGCCTTGTGTTTGCCTTTTATATTGCAATGTTTACACATATGTGTTGTCCACACCTGATTCAAAGTATTTCTGGATTGCGCTCTTCTGTCACGAGCCCATAGTGTTATACCAGTATGTGTTGCACGAGCTATCCAAGTGCAACAGTTCATTACAGAGGCTTGACCTACATACAGGCCAATAAATAATATATTTTACTTTTCTTTTAAATATGAATTTTATTTCAAATGCTAGGTTTTTGCTGTTCTAGACATGTCTAATGTTTGTTTTTGCTTTTTTTTTAAATGCAAATGGTTATTTTATGTATTTTTCACCACTATGCATGTTATTTGTTTCCCATCATTGTTGGTTTCACCTCAGTGCCTCTTCTCTGCCCCATTGTACCCAAGTGATGTTGGCGCTGTCATTAACAATGATATTTCGAATGGTACTGCATGGTACACATGGACATGTCACATTACAAAGCACAACCATTATGGTGTAAGTTGAGATCCATTTCCTTATGATCCTCCGTGTTTGTTAGCTCCAGCCCTGATGCACCTTTTGTATTTATGTGCCAACAGTCCACATATCAAAATAAAACGTGTGTGTCAAAAAGACATGTTGTCTCTTGCTTGCCAATATCAGACCGAACAACCCCAATGTATATTAGTCAACAAGGTCACATATACAGTTGCATGCACCTAAAGGCCACCACAGACACAGCATTGTGCTCATGTGAACAGTGGATGCTGTTCCTACTTTATATTTGTCAAAATGTTGCTATATAGATGAGGCATGCACATAAATGCTACTAATGAAATAATGTTCTTTCATGTCAAGAAAATATACCGGTTTTCCAAACATATACTATTTTGAAATAAAATGCTGATAAACAATGCATGTAAATAAATGCCACCGCAAACATGGTGTCTCTATGTTACAAGCTATTCTATTTAAGGATACCCGATACATTCTTGATCACACAGGTGGTAACCGTACTACAACAAGAACAAAGATCAAGACCTAAAGTGATAGACAGAACTGATTAAATGTTAATTATAATCATATATCTTAACTACTAATAATAATTAATTTTATTTCTTGCCAATGTAAATTACCACCACTGGACAATGTACAGCATTAAAAGAACATATTCATACCACTATTCTCTCTCACTTCTACTACATGAGTACCAAACTAATCATGCATAACCACTTGTAATCACATTCACAATAGCAGACAATCACAAACAATATAGACAGGCCATTTCAGTCCCTAGGGGCTTCACATTAACAATATGATTACCATGTTACAATACACCAAATTATTAACAGTGTGTCTATTTCTTAACAACACATGGTCATCGACATGTGTTTCAGCTGAACTATATGAGCCCTTCACTGTGGCCCTTTGATGCACCAGCCTTCTTCAGGACACAAGTGGATACCACACTATGCCCCACTGCTTACATCATTTTGTACAGTTATGACATGGTGTATCTGACTATTCCATTGAAAATATTGCAAATAAACAAACATGCGTCAACAGCACTGCTGGCCTCAAGAAAACTGTCGACAGAGAAAATTTTGAGGTCATCACGTAGTTCTCACTTTAGACTGAGCTAATTGAATCTGCAATGATCTAAAAAGGGGATGCCACTGGAGATGCAGGATGAGAAAATATTCCTCTTTTTATAGTCGTTTGACTGCACAGGCTTCTATGCCATTGAAGTTCTTGACCTCACTGACCCTGTATCAAAACAATTCAAAGGCCAGCCCATCTTTTATCAGCCAACATTTCACATAAAAAGCCCTGATACAAGGGTGTAAAGTCAACTGTGAATCAAGAAAATCACCATCTACTATTTCAATAGCAAACCGCTTCCAGATTCATGAACATACCAGCATTTCTGGCATTTCCTGTCTTTTTGTTAGTTCTGTTGCTAGTCATATTGCCAAACTTTTTATTTTCTTTGTCCTACTTAGGTCCTATCAAAACAATGGGGGTCATTATAAAATGGGCGGTAAGGGATACTGGGCACCGGTAAGGAGACCGGTGCCGGTAATCCCTGACCGCCCTACTACAAGGTCCCTTAGCGGGTCCCTGCAGTAACGCCTGGTCTGACCAGGCATTATGGACGGGACCCGTTAAGGGACCAGGGTGCAAATAACGACTTGACATACACGAACCCGTTATTTGTGCCCTCCCCATTCCCATTGAGCCCTATGGGGGCTCAAGTGGGAATAGGGAATGGCATTTTCAATGGGGACTTACCGGTCCCGCAAACGTCAGACTACACCGGTAAGTCCCCATTGAACTAGACCGATGCCGGAACTGTTATTGGTGGCAGTCATGGCGCAAATAGCGCCATGACTACCACCAATCTCGGAATGAGGCCCAATGTATCCAAAAATGTGTTCTTGAGCATTCCTAAAATATAATTTTTAATTAGGTATCTACTTTCTTTTTTTCTATATTCTTCATAGTGTATGAACTTAATTTATTTTAAACAATTAACATTCATGCTACGATATAGTGTAGTTCAAAGGCCCTTCATTTTTTCCCCGAACTTTGCTTCTGAAGTAAAATACATTCTTGTATTGTGATGGAATTTCTTCATATTACTCTTGTGAAGACACCCGGTACTGTTCTCCTAATTTTCCCAAAAGATGTGTTATTGATTTGACAATGGTTACTCAACTGTGGATTTCCACATTCTTTAGTTGATAGCCATGTTGATGAATTCTTGGTTGACAAGAGAGGTAGTCGTCATAACTGCATATACAGTAAAAATGTTGCAGTTCAGATGTATGATGCGTCTCAATTTAGAAAGAATGGGTGTCCCAGACAGAATCAGAGGTTACTGGCAACTGCTGTTTCCACTATCTTTCAGCATGCACATGGACAAATAAGTATAAAGTTGATCAATGTGGTCCATCTATTATGCTTCCCCCATTCATAAAATAGCCTATTGTTTCCAACTTCTACTTGCTCTAATGTCCAATTAAATTTCTTGACAAAGTATGAGATCCATAAACAAATTCATTTGCACCTTCAATCACACAGATTGAACAAATAGGCTCTGTTAGAGTGCCAGTTGTTATGTTCTATAAATCAATTAGTATTAGTGAGTTAGATTTCTTACAGTTCAGATTATTGATGTCAGTAGTCCTGTTAGCTGTTCACGGTTGAACGTGTTTATACATCTAATATCGACTTTTCATAACGTTGGCCTTTTCTTGTGGCTTCTTTCATACCACAGACGAAGCAAAGGGAAGGCGTATTAAGTACTTTCGCAGAAATAACAATTTGCTTAGTACCCTGGTATTGCACTATGTCTTGTATTGTATTGTGCATGTTTTCATTTGTGAAAGGCCTTTCAAAGGACAGTCCACAATCATGTTTTGTATATGTGTGTTAGCTATGCTGTTTCTGTTGTCCTATCATTCACCTGACTCTTGACTCATTGTACCTATTGATCACAGAGGAAAACAGTGACGTTTTATACTTTCACAAAACTGACCGACATGATGTTTGGCAGTCAGGTATGCTATGTCAGAATGACAGGTTTCTTATTTTAAACAATCTGTAGCTGACACTTGATGGCACCTATTCTTCTATTGCCAATCATTGCATTCTCCATGTCCTATGCAATGTATTTTGCTATTCTTTTTTGTATTATGGTATCATTATCTGGCAGTCATGCCTGATCGTATTGTGTCCATTTATATTACAAGGCAACAGTTATCAGTGTCTTTCCACCCATTCATTATTTAATCTATGCACATGCATGTATGACTATGTTGGCCGGCGCCCTAGAATTACTGTTTTCATTCCTTTGACATTGAGTGATGTCAAATGAATAAAACCTCAATTCTGATTGTGGGTGCAGATTTGAAAATATTGAACCCTCAGATTGCGAAATGTCTATTTCCTTCCTGTCAATATAATTTCTCTGATACCGGAGACGAGCAGGATGTCTTTCTCCTAGAAAGCATTCTTGCAAAAAACCACTCGGGATGCACAACTATGGCGCTTTGTATTATTTTGTATCCTATGTATGAATATTTATTCACCTATAACGGATAGCTTAAAAGTCAGAAATATCCTTGTTTTACTTTTGTGGAGAACATTCATTTTATTTGCACATTGCATTTAAAGGCCTGAAATAGTAAACATTGTTATATTTCTCATTTTGTTCACTATGCAGTAGAAAAAGATGTCACGGAATGTTCATGTATCTCCAACACCTTCGAATAGACCTTTGTATCACAAAGAGTGTTGCAATGTTGATTAGTGCAATGCTTCGTATTATGTGGCCCAGTGCTTCACTGGCAACAATTCCTAATGTCATGATAGTGTGTTGCACGATTACAAGATATTTGCCATTAATGTGTGCTTGTGTAATCAATCTGTAATCTGTTCTTGTTCATCTTTATTACATTTCAAAAGGATGATACCCCGACTTCAGCTTTACGATCTGGTTCCTCAGACAGGGCCACAGTGTGCAGACATGCATTTTGCTTTATGTGGCTTTTACTTTGGAGGTTTACTGCATCGTCGTGGGATATATTTATGGATATCACATGCCCTTTCCTCCTGTAAATGTTTATTTGCATCATCTCTCTGTTCAATGTTTCTCTATCAGGGGGAGACTGTCTTTCTAACCCTTATGACAGGAACATATGACACAACTCAAGGGGAACAGGTATATTAATTAATTTTTATATTGCTTTACTGGTGACAGCTGTCCAAGGCGAGAAGTGGGTGCAACCCTATCAATATCCTATTGCCCTTTATTTCTTTATCCTTGTAGATGACCTTATAGCATCAAGCAATTTTACTTTGTTTTTATTTTGCCTTTTGTTTACATATCTCTTCATTACTTGTCCTGAAGGAGGATACCGTAATGGGGAGTTTTCTGTCTGAAACATACAACTACATCCAAGGTGAACAGGTATGATGGCAGTCTTTGCTTTGTGCATATCCATGGTTAGGTGTTGTAGGCTTGGTCAAAGCAAACGTGTCATTATTACACAATCATGCTCTCCCTATCAGCTTATCAGAATGCACAGCAACATGCCTTTTCCCTGTGTCAATAGTGAGTATTATATTCACTTCTCTAATATTTTCTTGTTCTGAATGAGTCTACCATTATGCTGACTCTTATGTCAGCGCTATATGAAACAATCGTACTAGAACAGATGCGCCAGATGTACTGATGTTGTATTTTTCCTATGGACATTTATCAAAGTCTAGAGTTGTATATCATTGTTTTCTGTGCATGCAGTTTCGAAAGTAAAGAGTCATGGCTTGCACTTATGTCGTTATTGTCACAGTTTATTAAAGTGTAAGCTCCTTTTACAGCTGGAGGAGACGAAGATGGCCAAAATTGATTCAGGACCACACAACACAATTCAAGCAGCACAGGTTTGACATGCTTGTTTAATTTTGTTTTCATAAAACACAACCGGTTGTTGACAATCGATAACCCTAATATGCACTCCTCGGGGGACTTATAGTCCCAAATATTTTAAGGTCTAAAGTAGAGAATACCTACATAGGGCTTCTCCTAATAGATCAGTTCAGTAAATGGTTTGTGAGTTCATATTTACAATTTTTAACAAGATGAGAAACTATTTTATGTGGAAATAGTTTGTCAATAATATCCAAACATTGGAAATAAGACAAAAGTGGTAGTTCATCGATAATAAATATCTAGATGTATGTTCATATATGTGAAATCCACACAAGATCAATCAATATACATCAGAATAAATCAGAAAAGTTCAATCAACATAAATCAGAATACATCAGCGAAAAATGTCAACTTAGGTTGGTGTTACATTTATCATACAACTTTGTTTTGTAACATATAGCTATTCGCTAAGACTGTCCAGTGTCTCCTCGTAAATAAAAATGTGCCAACGCGTTTCAGATTATAACCAATCCACCTCCAGGGCCTGGGAGCTCATTGTTTCATAATATTCTATGGTATAACCTTTCTATTCTCCTGTTCACTTGAAGGAGAACACGTAGACTCACCTAGTTCAGTCATGTCTGAATAATTTGATGCAATTGCATTCAATGATCTAGAGGGTACTAACCTTAAAGCCCTACAAGTTAGGGCCAGAGGGTATAGGTTCTACCTGTTAGAGAAGAGATGTGTGTCCCTATGCATATCTATAGGTCTTTAGGAGGAACATGCATGGTATGCCATAAGGCAATAAAATAACATAACTCACCCGACTTGAGTGGGATCATCAATTGTCGAGCAGTGGGTATGTAGTACAGCTGCTAATTTTGTATTCATGTAATTCTGTGTATGAATTAATAATTTGCAGTTGGTGAAAATCGTTTTAAAAAAAGATGAACTGAAATGTGAACAAGAATTAACCTTGTCAACAATGTACAGTCCAGGCCTAACTTTGCATTATTCTGATCATCATGTTGTAGTCCAAGACTGACACAGGCACACTAACAGTGTTTGGCACCCAGTGTATCACACAACATGGTTATCTATATAATATGTTTAAACTATACTATTATAAAATACCTTCTCTTTTCAATTCTGGTTTCTGAGATCGTCTCAGTCTCCAGACTTTGCATTCCTATTGTTTTTACAGTAACAATTAGCACTGACAGACAGGGCTAGCCCTTTTATATCACTTAAAATAGAGCCTGAGGAAAAAGAACAACAGGAAGACTCAGACCCAAACACAAATAAAGGGCGCTGGGTGTCAAATGATGGTTACTTTGGAATACATGTTGTTGCAGATTTATAAATGTAGATTCAATGTTGTCATTACGGAGGCCCATTTGCAGTGGCTGGAAGCTTTTGTAAATGTTTTCATCAGGATTTCGTTTTGAAAACCTCTTACTATAACTACAAGCACAATAACTTATTCCCTGCAATACGGGATGTGTGGGACCAAGAGCAGGTACCACTGAACAATGCTCTCACTGGAAAAAGGCTTTGGCTGGCAGGTGTTAGATAGTGTGACAATCCAGGAATGTCTACATGGTATTGCTCTTTGCCCCTCTAGGACTTGGACATAGAAAAAATGGTAAGCTCTGTTGTGGTCCAAGTGACTGAATGTACATCATCAGTTGCCATGAAGAAGCATGGTTTTGTGCAATCCATTGAACTTCTTCAATTAAAAGGCTACCAAATCGAAGTAATAGCCACAGACAGACATATGGGTTTACCATAGTCATGCATGAGAGGTTTGGTATTGTCACAGATGTCCTTAATATTTCACAAAGTCCCAAAGAAAGTTCAAAGGTTTTATCAACTAATAAGATAGTCAGATATGCAGCGGATTGCATTGGATTTGGGCACAGTGGCTGCCCCTCTCTCATCTCACCTCTTCCAGGGATATAGTGCCTTGCTTACTCTCCCATTAATATGATGCCCTGCTCACCCTTCCACCATACACTCACTTTCTCACATTCACTCTCTCTACTTCACCCTACATTCATGTCTCACTATCCATGCATCTTTCACTGTCATCTTTTACACCCCCTCTGACCACACTACACTCCATACAACTGGTACAACTCTCTCACACAAAATGCCTCACCTGGAATTTATTTTACATTTATAAATGTATTTGCTCCAACTATGCCCACAACTCTTCAGTGCTCTCCTCCTCCATTCATCATCTGCCCGGTCAAATGGCCCACCTCCACACACCTGGAATTCACACTCTGCCCTTCACTCACTCCCCTAATATACTGTATGTCTCAAGCCTTTTACCTCCACCCTTCCATTGGCTCCAGCTCTTACCTAACTCTAAAAGCCAATCTGTTGCTGCCTTTCCTTTAACGATGGGTCACATAGGTGAAATGTGTTGAAGATCCCTGTTAGGCCATCCCCCATTTCCATCATAGTTTTGTTTGGAATCACTGATGGTCTCTCTGCTTGCTGTGGGCCTCGAAATTCATTTACATTTTTCCTGGGACTTCCCACCTGTGCTGGGGAGTTTGGTGTCCATCAAAAATATTTCTCAGGTAGACCCTTCACCAAAGCTCAATGTGTCACGGTTATAGGCAACTGTATGAATTAAGTCAACTGTGCTGCAGAAGTTACCAACATTCCGCTTCCTAAAATACACTCTGGGGTTGCTCTCTGTCCTCCTGCAATCTCTTCTGACTCCCAGTGTGTTTTATGCTGCCCTACCATTCCCCTTAGATCAATTTGGTGTTGGCAGGTTTTTGTAGTGGGTGTCTCATTTTTGTGGCGCAATGACATTCCCAGTCTATTCCTTGTCTGTCAAACATTCATGAATTACATGTAAGGGGGTAGCAGGGACCGAGGCATACCCAAATCCCACTCTCCCCCTACTTCTGGAGGGGTCCCTGTCCCCCTCAGAGAGTCACGACCCTCACCTTGCCTCAACATGTGTGAATGCCTGTTGCCAGGAAAATAAATGTTGCATGGAAAATAGGCATGTGATGAACTACTGACATGGTTGCAGTCCATAAGTAATCATCTGTGATGGAGTTCTGGAAATTGTGAAAGTTCAGTAGACATAATAGAAGAAAGGGGGATTCACTTATAGAACTTTCTGCTAACAAACATTCATGAGGGGCAATCACACACTATCATACATGTGCACATTAACTCTGAGCGAGTAAAAGAGGAGGACAAAGTAGCTGGAGGCTGGGTCACTTCCTCATTAAGCCCTTGTGAAGATAGTTTGAGACAAAGGACTCACTAGAGATTGTGGGGCTTCACTAAGTTTTGGCACACAGGGTATTTAGAGGTTTTCCACAAAATGTGCCTCAAATACAGGCCAACGGTTTGCATTTCAGCATCAACAGAATGTATGTGCATAAAAAGGTTGGAGTGTTTTCTCCCGGTGACAACGTGGGTACTCAACGGACTAGAACTGCTCATGTTGCAGGAGAATTGCATTACAAGTTTGCCTTCACAAAGAGGAGTAAGACTGGCTCTCCAAACCTGTCTTTGAGCGAAAAGAATGTGAGTTCCTGAAAGATCTCACTTTGAATGTCTTGGTGATGGAAACACATGGTCTAAGTGTAGGCTTTCTTAGACTCAATGCTCAAAACATTACACCAGTGGAATGACCCCCTAAATCTGACATTGTAGCCAAAACAACTAGCAGAATTTATTAAAAGAGTGGCATGTTCCTTGTTATTTATTGTTTAAACACTGCATTGCCATCAGTGAAAGGTATCTAATAAAATATATCTCCTCGCTGTAATGAAGAATAGTGGTCTGTTCACATATCATAAGTTTTCAATCTATGTATAATTAAAAATAAATGAATTGATGTTTCATTTATGGAAGCAACTATCAAAGGTATCAGAGGAGAGGAGGTGTAGAGATTTTGATTAAATAATATACTAAAGGTTTTTATATTTGTCTGTTGTTACTTGCCCTTAAAATTAGTAATGTTTAATTTTGTGACTTTAACATTTGTGGAACATGAAGTGGGTTCAGAAATATGTGTAGGGGGTGATTGCATGACAGCCTCAATGAAGTTGTCAGTTATCTCATTCAATGGTAGACATCCAACAAACAGTTGAGCCGTATTGTTGCCATTGAACGCTCCTCTGTCTTTGCCAAAAGAAAAACACAGTTAGCCTGGACACAGAGCCTGTGACAAGTCCAGGGAGTACATCTCATGTCCTCAAAGGGGAGCCACCCCCTTTGGGATTGGCGAGGTGATTCCACTTCATAATACCCTCACCAAGGGATATGTCAAGTGGGATCCAACAGGTGTGACCTCCCCCCTTTGGGGACAAGGAATGCCCTAATGACACCAACACCCCCCTTGCGCTTTCCTCACAGTCCTACATATTTGTGGAGTATATGGAAACGGATGAGGATGATCATCTATTTGGCCCCTTTAAGGTGAGAGGCATGGTTTACTTCCCTCCCAGGGAGGAACTTAAAGCCAGCTGGATTAAAGAAGGAGGGAGGAGTATCTGCTAAATATCCGCTAAGGAGCCACGCCAGAGAGGAGTTCAATTCAGGACGGGCGCTGAGGTGGGAAGAGAAGGGCAGAGGTAAGATGAAGGCAGAGTCCCCAAGTACTACTGTGCTGCTGAGGAAGGGAGCACCAACACCGAAGGCGAAAGAAACCATCGTATGGGAATGCTGTTGCTGCAGCCCCACGTCCGAAAGCCAATAGAATCCATAGTCTGCAAGGGGTTAAAAGAAGAACCACAGAGGTGGGAGGACCAAACAGCCCATGAAGGGTGAGCTGAGATACCACAAAGGCTGAGAAGCCTCGAGACCACCAGGGGCGAATCAAAGAACCACCAGGGTGAGAGACACCAATAGCCTGTGAGGTGCCAAATGAGGAACCACAAAGGAGAGTGAATCCTACAGCCTGTTAGGGGTAAACAGTAGAACCTCTGGGCAAGAGATGCCTACAGCCTGCAGAAGCCAAGCATAAAATCCCAGAAGTGAGATAACCCTTCAGCCCACGAGGGGAGTAGCAAGAAACTACAAGACCTGGAGAGGCCTATTGCCTATGAGAGGCAAACTGAGGAACGGCTGTGGTGAGAGACGCACATAGCCTATGAGT
This sequence comes from Ambystoma mexicanum, assembly GCF_040938575.1. NCBI lineage: Eukaryota > Metazoa > Chordata > Amphibia > Caudata > Ambystomatidae > Ambystoma > Ambystoma mexicanum. The sequence goes on from NC_090933.1 coordinate 433,999,311, forward strand.
GGCCAATTGAAGGACAGCAAGAGTAGCCACTAGAGCTGGAGAAGCCAAAATCCCATGAGAGCCAGACCAAGGAACCGCTGGGGCAAGAGAAGCCTAGAGGCTGTGAGGGGTGAACTGAAGAATCACTGGAGCGGGAGATGCCCACACACCACAAGGGGCCCAACAAAGAATCCCAGAGGTGAGATAAGCCCACAGAACAAGCCAATATTTACACTGAGCACTCCTGGTTAAATGAATTCCTGGTGATTTGGAATACTTTTTAAATTAATTCTAAGGTTGAATTCAATGAAGTCTATTCAATAGTTCTCACAGAAGACACATTTTATTGTACAAAATAGCCCAACACGTTTCGAGTATAACTCTTCTTCAGAGGCGGATATTCGCAAAATCATCTACAAAGAAGGGTAAATAAACTTAATGAATCTCTTGTAATTACTGATACATGATCAAATACTAATGTAGAAGTACATGGTAAATTTGAGAAAAAGAGTGTTTCACATTTCAAATACAATACCACTACCTAAAAAAAGTGTTCATTTGTTCTTACAATTCTTAGATGGACCTATTATGTGGGTCCATCCTCATTCCTTCTGCAATAATCTGTTGTTTACCCTTCAAATATAGATTTGTTTTGAACTGTAATAGTACAAAGTGTCCTGAGTGTCAATCCTCACATTCTGGAAAAGGGCATCAAAATCATTAATTTGCACGTGCAAACCTAAACCAACCAAATATGTAGGTTTATTCTAATATGATCCACAATGATCGGATGTTAACCCTTCCAGTGTAGATATCTTATGGACTGGAGCAGTACTGGGTGCCCCAATTGTCAATCTTAGCATAAGGGTAGAATGTATAACGCTTGTGCTGTTATTTCCATGAGAATATGAAGAATATAAGACAAAATGCTGACCTTAACTGTGTTCCACATTGTGTTCCATTTTTCAAATCAATATTCATCTAGTGTCACCCCATCTTGAAAAATTCCCATTTATCTCAAAAACATAATTTTACTCCTAAAGTTACTCTTATTTAGGCTTTCCATAGTTCTAGTAACCTTATTTATAAAGTAGAGGAAATCTTACTTTGGAGTCCTATTTATGTTTAAACAGGGGTGTCCGGGATAATTAGAGGATTTAGATGGAAATAGTGTATAACCATTGTCCAGGACAATGCATCTGAAAACATGTAAAGGTAAAACAAAGTTAAAAAAAGGTAAAGGAACCCAAGTTCAATCACCTATGGGAGAAAAAAAAAAGGAATACAAAATGGAGAGCTTAAGGATCCCTAGCCACTTACTAAAAATGCTGGTTCCACCAAATAGCAGGGATGTTGCTGGTATGCTCCGGAAACTCTGCTGTTTGTGATGTAAAAAAATGGCCACTATTTATGATGGTGTAGGCCCGTGACGTCATCCCGCACATGCACGATCGACGTCACAGGCAATTCTCGTTGAAAAAAGGGCGTAACCAATAGTTGTCAAAATTGAAAGAGGTTCCAGTAAATGTCAAGGTAGAATGAAATAAACCTTATGATGAATGTGAGGGAAGTAGTAAAATTGTCAGGTGCATCCAACGTCACAGGTAAACAATGCGTAATATTTACCTATGATGTCATTTTGCGTACTCACATGATGCCACAGGAAAACGGACAGTACTGTTTAGCCGCGTGTTGTAATGCCTAGGTATCCATAGGCATCTATTGTCTTGACTCGTGTGGAAGATTATAATAAATCTGAAATTGTAAATGAAGGTGTCACATAGATTGTGGTAAAATGCCACACAATCATGTGAAAATACATATCCAGAGACCCCAACATAATTCTAAATATAGCTAAACATTAAGTGGTGTTAGAAGGTTGTTAGCCTACCACTGTTAGCAAATGAAGTTTCAAAAAAGGTTAAATATACTGTCTCAAATCCATATGGGAGTTCCTAATCACAATGGGGGTTCTTTTGCATTTGAACCTACTAGAGGGAAACCTAAGTTAGATCCCGGTGGTTCTATTGGAATTAGGTAAAGGACCCTTTCCGATCGAGGTATTGCTTACCCTCAATCCAGTGTATTTTTATCAACAGTAAAGACACAAATAAAGGGCAGATCCTTGTAAGAACCATCTCTCTTACGCCCACTGGCTTCTTATATACTACTGTTGGGAGGTTGAAATGGAGAGATTTAAGATCCTATTTATGTGAGTTGTGCATCGTTTTAAGTAATTGGTACCAATCCTAAATTGTTCCATGTGGATAAGAATATTCACTGGACAGTTTGGTATACTCAAAAGTATGTTGTAATCTATTGGTCTCCTACCCTAAAATGTTAGCTGATAAGAGAAGATCTGTTAGGAACATTGTTATCTCCAATCCTACAGCTGTCTTACAAATCACTGTTAATGTTAAGCTCATTATTACATGCAATAATCATAGGGTAAAAAAAAAAATATAACCAATGTTTCCCTGTTTCATCAGAAGTTCAATGTACCCATTTCAAAGATCTATCCAAAGCATTGTTTCAACAAATAACCAAGGATGATTGTCGGTTACAGTTAGTTCATTGTTACCTAAAGAGAATCCTAAGGTCTAAATTTAGAACCAATGTTACTCTGTCTCTTTCCGAGTTCACAGTCTAGTCCAAATATCTTAACATACATGTAGTTGTTAAATCCAACTTAGTCAGATCATAAAATTTTCACTCAAACTGCAAGGAAAGATCAGTATTATACAAATAGCAAGGATTTTTTATATTTTGTATGGTAGGGGGTTAACTACTTCTAGGATGACCACTCTCAATTGTGATATGTTTTGTCTATGTTCTTTGTAGTGTATATACTCAGGTGACTTGGTGTTGGCTGTTCTTATGCTTTACTTATGTCCGGTCCATCTTTCTTTGGCCTTTCGTGATGTTTTACCTACATAGTATTTGCCACATGGGCAAAAAAGTGCATAGATTACATTTTTAGTGTTGCAGGTTGCATAGATTTTTTTGCCAGTATTTGGATGACATATATGGTCGCCCTTGATGATGTTCGAACAATGCTGGCCATTAAGACAAGCAAATGTTCCACATTTTCGTTCCCTCAAGGTACTTTGTCCTTGTTGTTTAGGTTTTTCGGCTCTGATGAGTGTGTCTGTAAGGTACTTTCCTCTTTTGTAGGCCAACATTGGTGGTTCAGGAAAAGGTTGGTTGAGGTTGGGATCTGATTTTATCAGGTCCCAGGTTTTTTTTTTAATATATGCTTGATTTGGTAGCTCTGGCTGGAATATTTAAGTGTGTGGATCAGTCTTCTGCCATCCTTTTTTGTGTTGCCTTTCAGGAGGTCCTCACGTTGTTGTCCTTCTGTCCTTACCACTGCCTTGTTTAGTAGATCTTCAGGAAAACCTCTCTTTGTAAATATTGTTTTCATGTCCTCGTGTTCATGTTGTAACTTAGCAGAGTCTCATGTTATGCGTTTTAGTCTTAGCAATTGACCTTATGTGAGGTTTTCTTTCAGGTGTTTGTGATGGGAGCTGCTGAAGTGCAGGGTGCTATTTACGTCTGTCGGTTTCCTGTAAATATCGGTTATGAACTCTTTACCAATTAATATGATGTTAACATCCAAAAAGTGAATAGTTGGTTTCCTGATTTCCATTGTGAATGTTATCCTTTCACTGTATCCATTAAGGTAGTTGAAAAACTGGAGAAAACCCTCCTCTATTCCTGCCCAAATGCTGAAGATGTCATTGATGTATCTTTTCCAACATTTAATCTTATCTTTCCACAGTTGTTGCTAAAAGACATATGTGTATTCGAAGAAGTACATACAAATGTTGGCATATGAGGGTGCCACAGTGGAGCCCTTTGAGGCTCCAGCTATCTGGAGGTAGTATTGTCCATTGAACCAAAAATAGCTGTTATATAGCATGATGTTAATCAATTCGATTACAAACACTTTGTGAATTGTGATGTTCTCGTGTCTTAAAAGGAACCATTCTAGGGCTTCAATTCCCTCTTTGTGCGGGATGGATGTGTAGAGACCATTCACATCCATCATAAATAGCAGTAGATTAGTTTCTTCAATGTTAATATTTCTAGGGTCTGTAGGAAGTGAGTCCTATCCTTCAAGTAGGTGGAAGTGGCTAGTACCAATGGTTGTAATGCGGTATCCAAATAGACAGCTATTGGTTGGAAAACACTATCTGTCCTTGCTACAATTGGTCTGAAAGGTGTGCTATTCTTGTTTATTTTTGGTAATGCATAAAAAACCAGTGTCATCTCAAACTCATGCTGTGAGTTTTGTTTTTTGTTTGTCGCATGCCATTGCTAAATTTTCGTAACACATAATCTAAATAATCATTATATTTCTCAACAGAGTAGGTTACAAGTTTTTTTCTCTATGATACTTGATTCAAACTCAAAAAGCAACATTTTATTAAATTTGGTCTTTTGCAGTTGGTTCCATTTTATCCGACCCCTCCAACATTGATCTCAGTGCTTGCACAGTATGAATTTTCTATGCCTCCCTTTTTCAACCACGGCAACTTGATAGAGAGCATTGCATGATCACTTGTTGCTGTTAACAGTCATGTTGCCAATAGACATGAAGATCTTTTCACTAATGAACATATAATCAATTATAGAGGATTCCCCATGGGCTTGCCATGTTGGTTTGCTATTATGCATTGGATTCAAACCCCAGCTACTTGCAAAAGCGAGCCATAAACTTCCTCTGAACTCCTTACTTCCATTTTTGTTTTTGCACTCACCTAGAGTGGATATTGCCCATTCCATATCCACATTTAACATATTGCATTGCGCATTCAGATTGCCAGCCAAAATGATTAATCCCCCAATGTTCATTTCAAGCCACTCATCAATTAGGTTATCTAGTTCTTCTATCACTTGCCGCAGTAGATTGTCAGGGAATTCAAGGGCATTCCAATAAATATTGACTATCATTAGATGGACAATGCCAAGGTCAGTTTTTAATTTAAATGTTACTACCATAATTGTGTCAAGAATTCCCACTTCAGATACCATTTCAATTGTTTCATCATTGCAGTATGCAAGAGCAAGACCCCCTCTAAGCCTACATTTAACTCCACATTTAGCAGGTAAACACAGAACTTCAAAACCATCCCACATCAACAATCCCTTTGCCCATGATTCTTGAATTAAAATAAAATCAAAATGGGTCAAGGCTTCACATACATCATTGTTAGATATCAAATGAGAACATCCTCTTGAGTTCCATGAAACCAAACTAAAGGAATTAGTTTTGCTAGAGTGGCTTACCTATTGTTTTCAATTGTTCTAAATATTCTCTTAGGGATAATGCTAACACACGCCATTCCTGCATATCTCTTATAAGTGATCTTTCGTCATCTTTCTGCAAAACGCAGCCACGTTTAACCAATTAATAGGGTTCAGAACGTAGCATATTTGTTAACTCCACTGAACCAGAATAACCCGGTTCTTTGTAATTAAAGGTGTCAAAATCTCTCTTCTGCAGCGAGCCAGCTTCCTTCAAAATTAAGGCTCTAACTAAAGGTGATGGAATGAACAAACAAACATAATCATATCTGATCGAATATATATAGTCCACCAACAAAATGTCAGCAGATGTGATTAGACTGAGTTCTGGGATGTCAGCAAATAAACTTAGGGTAGAAGATCTATTTAAAGACCATGGTCCCCCGCCCTCAAATATGTAGTGAAATATTACACTGGGTTCTTGTGGATATATCGGTCGATGCAAACAATTTGGATACTCAATCGTCCTCATTCTATCATAATCGTCATGTTTTATTACAGGACGAAATTCAGATACCTTATTTGTATAGTTTGCATTCGGTTGATGTATATTATCCACCCCTCCATCATGACGTGAATATGCACTTGGATTGGGAACATCGGGATGCTCATTATTTCTTTTATACATGCAACTAGCCTTCGCACCCAGTTTGTTGGTATCTGCAGTAGTCAGACTGCGCATATCATGCCCGGCCTTAGACTCGAAGATCTTTGCCTTCAATAGATTTTCAACGAATGCACACACTGAGTCCTCCGATAAAGCATTTTTCCTTATTACTTCTGGAATTCCTGCTCCCAACTCTTTTTTATTAGGCGTTACGGTGAAATCAGCAATAGCTGTTTCCGTGATTACTCTATTTGGTATAGCATCCATCTTAAACATTCCAGTGTCATCTTTACCGAGACATTCAGCTGTAGTAGGAGCATGATTACTTTCCATATCATTTAATTTTTTTGTCAACAACGGTGCTTCCCTTTGATGAGCTATTTGCTTGGATTGCTAAGATTTTGGTTCATTGTTACCTCTATTTCACAGGGTTTGTTAATTACAAAACAGTCAGGGGTTGCTGATGTAGGTGTATTTTCCCGCTAGATTGCGTCGCAATGTTTAAATATGTCAAATATATCAGGCATACGCTTTTCAATTGATTTTAAATTCTTATCTATCCTTCCTGAGGTCTCTTTGTTCCTGAGCGCCTCAGTTAGGCGATTAGTACCTTCTGAGTACCCACATTGGGTTGCTATTGTTTCTCACTGCTCTTCATGCATGGGTAATACAGGCTTCTTTGCCAAACTCCCTGGTGACCCTTGTTTGTTTGAGTCGGGAAGCAAGATGACACTACTGTCTGTGGTAGCCTTAAATACCTCACGAAAATCACAATCTTGCAAAATTTGCAAGATGATGTATTAGGAATCTTCATAGCCTGAGCTAGTTTCCGGTGTCGTTTTTTCTCCTTGTTTTCGATATTTTTATTATAAATTGCTCTGGGACCTTATTTTTTATTATAGCTTCTTCCTTTCGACCATCAGAGGATTCCTCATCGTTCACATGAGACTCCTCATTTACTATAGTATGAGTTACAGGTATTACTAACTCATCTACTTGTACTACATTAACATGTGTGTCTAGCATTGTTTTAATGTTGCATGCCAAGGACACGATATTCCCAGCTGCATTTCTGACATTGCTTGCCAGTTCTTCAGCCATTACTTGTTTATTATTTATCTCTTGCATCATTTTGCAACACACTTCTGACATTGCCGTGAGTACCAACATTATCTCATTTAAGAGTCAAGTTTGTTTCTTTAATTCCGCTAGAAGCTTCCAATTACTATTACTTTCTGATGAAAAATCTTCACAACCCTCATTAGTAGATCTTAATTTATTATCATCAGAGTTTTGTGTTAAAGAATTGAGATGCTGTGTAAGATCTGTTAGCGCTAAATCATCTGTCATGAAGATCGGAGGTGTGTTCAAATATAAAGGACTATAAACCACGGCATGCACTGAAAACATATTCTCAGCACCTCTGTTATTGTTTTCACAACTTTCAAATTGGCGCTCCTCAACAAATACCAATTGCGAGGTCTCGAGGTTTTCGCCTACCTTTACCTCGAGATTGTTAATCACAGTGTTAGCACAATTAATGGAACACTGCTGAGCACATTCAATAAGATCTTCATCTGTGTTAGAAGAACCAGGTAGAGGTAATGCAGTCGCACGAGAAATGGGTGACTCTGTTTGAAATACATACATAGCCTCCAACTGCGAAGCCGGGTGTCAGTGTGCTCAATCCCGAGTCAAACAATCTTAACCACATGCGAGTGAACGGCCTGTAGGTCAATGCGCGTGCATCGTCCACAGTGACAGAGATAAAAACGCACTATACCAAACTTCAGCGCGTTTACCATCCACAGTGACAAAGAGAAAAACGCATTATTTCAAATAGAGACACATTCACCGTCTACAATGCCACATGGCAAACTCGCGATTCTGAATAGTAACAATAACCCAACTCACATACAATTGCTTAACGCTTACCTAAAATATAAGAAAGAAAAAAAAATGAAGAATGGGAAGCTCGAAATACACAGTTAAGGGTTGCCAAAGGTTGCAAACAGGACAATATACAAACCTAAGAACATTTCTTCACAACACTGCACACCGCCCAGCCCGAACTGGCCAAACTGGCACTTCAGAGGCACTGCTGGTGCGCGCACACGTGCCTTGATATAGGGCTTCTGGGAGTAGGTGGGTGGGGCGAAAACACAATTAAGAAAAAAACACAAATAATAAATATTAGAACTTATATAACTTCTAAATAACGTAAGAAGTGTCCAAGTATGTTATAGCAGCGTTGCATTACTCCTTCTGAACTTGATGAGCAAGTTGAAGAGGAAAGTTGGAAATTCACCAGCAGAGTCCGCTAGCCAAACTGGCACTTGAGAGGCACATCTGGTGCAAGTTCACGTGCCTTGATATAGGGCTTCTTGGAGTAGGTGGGCGGGGAGAAAACGTAACTTGATGAGCAGGTTGAAGAGGGAAGTTGGAAGTCCCCGGCAGAGTCTGCTGGCCAAACTGTCACTTCTGGTGCGCGCTGTCTGGTGCGTGCGCACATGGCTTGTTATAGGGCTTCTGGGAGTAGGTGGGCGGGGCGAAAACGTAACTAAGAAAAAAACACAAATAATAAATATTGGAACTTATATAAGTTCTAAATGATATTAGCAGTGTCCAAGTATGTTATAACAGCGTTGCATTACTCCTTCCGACCTTGATGAGCAAGTTGAAGAGGGAAGTTGCAAATTCACCAGCAGAGTTTGCTGGCCAAACTGGCACTTCAGAGGCACTTCAGTGCGCACTTCTTTCTGCTTCCTCATCACTGAATGCCAGTGTTGTGGCCGCTTTGTCAGTCAGGCTGTTAATTTTTGAAAATGACATGTTAAGGTCGGGCAGGGGCGTTGCTAGGGGGGGGGCTAAGGGGGCTATAGCCCCTGATCTTTTGGTTGTAGCCCCGGATAGAATCTCAGGAGCTACAGCCAAAAGACTAGCTAGCCCCCAGTCCCAACAGTTCTGACATCAGCTTAGCCCCGGGTCTTTTCCAGACCTAGCAACTCCCCTGAGGTCGGGTGCTAGTGTTCCAATCAATGCCAACCCACTAGGGGAAATGGGATGACGTCACGGGCCTACACTGCCTTAAATAGCAGGCATTTTCTTACATCACAAACTGCACAGAGTTTCCGGAGCATACCAGCAACTTTCCTGCTATTCGGTGGAACCAGCATTTTTAGTAAGTGACTAGGGATCCTTAAACCCTCAATTTTTCACATTTTTCACTTGCTTTTTCACTTCCACATTCAGTGAGATTATTCCACACATTTAGGTGGACACACATATAGACGATCTTGAATGCATTGGATATAACGCAGTATTACATGAAGTTCTGGCTGTACATGTTACCGTTGTGGGGTTCCCAGTGACGATGGTTCTGAGTTACCTTCAGACAGCCTGGTGATATAGGCACAAAACACAGACCAAACATTGTTAGGGCGAGAGTGTGCGGGGAGGGAGTTGATGTATCCCTCTTCACAAGTCTTAGTGCTTTCAGCCACATATCAAAGGTAGGGGGGTGGGACGCTTCCAACATTGTAAGACACATTTCTTAGCCACCATGCAACTGACATTTAGAAATGTAGACATTCTTTTGGTACTGTCACTCCCCCATATTCTGAACAGCACAGCAAATGGGTCCGGTTCAACCGTGGCACCCATAATATCAGAGAGGGCCCCAGGACCTCGTCCCAGAATCTGTTAAGTTCAGCACAGGACCAGAACATGTGTGTGTGGTCAGCTCCTTCATTATGGCACCTCGCACAGGCCTGTGCACGGTTACGAGTGAATTTGGCAATTTTATGCGGGGCATAATATGACCTGTTTAGTAACTTGTACTGCATACAACGAAACCTGAAGTTAAGGGAAACTCGGCTTGCATGGAGGCACAGTTTCCTCCATGTGTCATTTGAGATCTCGGTCCTGAGTACATCAGTCCATTCGTTGCGTACAGTGGGAGGTTGGTCTGGGGATTTTGCTAGCCGCATTCTGTACAGGGCAGAGGCCACACCACAGGGGACCACCTGAGTTAGCTATGTAGCCTATTTCGGGCGAGTCGGGGGTTCGTTCGGGTAGGATGACCACATGGCCCGAGCAGCCGCCCGGAGTCTGTAGTATTGCAGCAACTCTAATGCAGACCCAGAGTGGCCAGGGCGCCACGTTTGTGGAGCAATGAATTTCCATTCAGGGAACAGGTCGGACAGGGTCTGATAGCCCAGTGCTAGCCAGTGCTGGGTTAGGAGTTTGTTGTGTGTGGGCTCGAGCCCGGGGAGCCATTTGTAATAGGGGCATGAATATGAAGTTGGGCATAGTAAACGGTTCCATGCCAGCAGGGTGGTTACAACAGGATCAGAAGGAGTGTCTGCCACATAGTTGCGAAAGAGAATTAGTGTCATATTGTTCACTTCAGTAGCTGCAAGTCTTTCTAATTTGAGATGAGGTGGGGCAAACACTCTTGGGTACCAGTATATGGCATACTGAGCTTGTGCCGCTATCCAATATAATACTAGGTTGGGGGCAGTGAAGCCACCCCTCTCATAGGGCAAGGTCATGTGTATTCACTTTTTAAGGACCACACCAGCATGCCACAGGAACTGTGCACACAATTTGTGTAGCCTGTCGAAGTATTGTTTCCCTGGCCAGACCGGTATGTTCGCAAAAATATAGAGCAGCTTAGGGACCAGAACCATCTTGACCAATGATAGTTTCCCCGCTAGTGAAAGTGGAAGGAAACGCCATCTCATTATTTTGGATTCAGTGTATTGTGCAGCTGCAGTATAATTCTCAGCCAGCAGGGTCGATTTTGATAAGGAGATATGGACCCCCAGATATTTGATTCCCCCCGGGGACCAGCGCAGAGGATACTCACACAAGGGTTGTTGTGTTGTGCTCGTGAGGGGGAATATCTCTGCTTTGGAGTAATTTATTGTGGAGCCGGAGAAGGTGCCTGTTCCTGTCACATCAGGCAGGATGGGGTCTATGTGGGTAGAAGGGGCACCTGACATAAAGCAATATGTCGTCTGTATAGAGTGATATTATCTCAGTGGTGTACTTTAACCATATTCCTTTGCGGGCATGACACACTCTAACATAATTAGCCATTGGATCAATGACCAATGCGAAGAGGATCGGAGAGAAGGGGCAGCCCTGTCGGGTGCTCGTGAGTAGTGTGAAAGAAGCAGATGTCAGGGAGTTGACGAGGACCTTTGCTATGGGGCATGTGTACAGCAGCTTTATGTATCCTATCATATTTGTGTGCACTCCCATTTTTCCCAGGACCTCCCAGATGTATCGCCATGAGACCATGTCAAACGCCTTCTGGGCGTCCAGCGTGACTGCCACAGCCTCTATATTCTGATCAATCCTGGACATAACATTGAAGACATGCCTAATATTAAGTGCAGTCGAGCGCCCTGGGACAAAGCCACTCTGTTCTTCATGCACCAGGTACGGCATGACCGGCAGACATCTGTTCTCTATGAGTTTGGCAAATATTTTCGTGTCTATGTTCATTAGCGACAGGGGTCTGTAGGATCCACAATTGTCACTAGGCTTACCGGGCTTAAGGAGAATAGTTATAGTTTCTTCCTGTAATGAGGGATGGAGAGTGGACTCCGGGAGTGATTCAGCCCAGACCTCCAGCAGTATGGGCACCAAAAACACCTTATGCTCCTGGTAGAATGCCAAGGTTATACCATCAGGTCCGAGGGCCTTGCCCTTCGACAGGTCTGTGATGGCCTTAACTATTTTGTCTAATTTGACCGGGGTGTCCAGTTGGTCTCTGGTTGCTTGGGATATGAATGTCATAGGGATCTGATCAAGAAGGTTGCGTATATCTTCTATGTCATGTTCCTGATGTGGGGTGTACAATTTAGTGTAGAATTGCATGAAAACTTCTAAAATCTGCTGGTCCGTCCATTGTCGGATGCCTTGTGCATCCTCAATGCACTCGATATGGGTGTGGCCCCGTTCGGCAGGGACCAACCTAGCCAGTGTTCTCCCCTGCCTTTCCCCCTCCCCATACTTCCTAGCTGCCTGTCGGCCAGCAAAATAGCATATCTTGCGCAGGGCATGTCAATCGAAGACCCAGAGTTCTTCCCTTATCTTCGCTAATTTAGCAGGGGTAGCTGCCGTTACGCAATCCCGTTCCAGTTTTTTAATTCATGAGCGGTGCAGGTCGTTCCTTATTGCTTTTAGTATTCCCGCCTCCTTGGAGATGGACATGCCCCTTATATACACTTTGAAGGCTTACCAGAGCCCACCCATTGTTGTGTCCTGTTGTCAGTTGCATGCAAAGAAGGTCTCTATGTTTGAGAGTAGCTCAGCCCTGAAAACCACATCCTGCAGGGCCTTTGATTTGAAGTGCCAAGCAGTGCAGGGGGGTGGGGATGATCCCAATACGATGGATATCATTATTGGGGCATGGTCCAACAATGTTCGGGCAAGTATCTGGGTGCCTTCTACTTTGCCAACTAATTTGCCCGATGTGAGGAATAGGTCAATCCTGGATGAATTATCATGTACTGATGATAATGTATTCTCGGATGTATTCTCGCACCTGGGGGTTGAGAGCTCACCAGACGTCTCTTGTGCCCAGCGCTGCCATTTGCATGTGTAGTCTCTGGGCCGCGTGCAACAGGTCCTGGGGGCAGTTCCAGTTCTGTCTAGGATAGTGTCTAATATCAGATTCATATCACCCCCCCCAGATAATCTTACCCCAACATACCCCATGAGAATGGTGGCGACGGTATCAAAGAATTCGGGAGAGTCTACATTAGGGCCATACGTGTTCACAACCAAATATTCACCATTCGCTAATGTACAGTGTAGGATGGCATATCTGCTCTCCGGGTCTATGTAGCTCTTCTTTAGTGTGAATTTGACCATCTTGTGGATTAGTGTTAAGACTCCTCTAGACTGCGTGGAGTATGTCGTATAGAACCTGTTCGGTCCCCAGGATGGAGCCATGCTGGATGCAAGACGACCCTGGGCATGGGTCTCCTGCAGCATAAGTATCTTTACTCCATGCCTCTGGGCATAAACTGTGATCTTGCAGGCCTTTGTATTAATTGCCTATCACACAGACATTCCATGACATCAAGCGCAGTGCCATATTAGCTCCTCAGGGGACATCCCAACTATCACGCCTCAAGCACTGTGTCAAGTAATTCACCAAGTTGTTTACCAAGTACATATAGTGTCGCATCACCTCTGCCATTTTCAAAATAACTTCCCCCAAAACCCCCCTCCCTCACCGCCCCTGCAAATGAGCAGTGTAACCTCCCCCCCTTAGTACAGGAAGGGGCGGGCCGCCTCCATCTGAGCCCTTCCGAGGCACAGGCCCAACGAGGGCTCCAGTGCAACAAAACCTCAATAACAACCATTGCAGCCGCAGTGGGGTGCGCTGCTGCCATGCGGCCGGCTATACAGGATCCCTGGTGGAACACCACACAGTGTTGCATGCGCTGGATTAGAAAGCTTCGGGTTATTCTATTGACTCATAAGAAGAAGGATGGCACAGCTTGTGTGCAGAGCTATTATACAATGCTTGACCCAATAAGTCAACACAAACATTACAGTGTATGGTAAGTAAGAGTATCAGTAAGAGGTGCCGACATTGTGTGGGCTGTCATACAGTGGGAGCTTTCTAGCAAAGTGCAACATTACGGGCAACAGCCCACCCCCGGGCCCCCAGTGCATCCCGCAGTGAGCGGACAGTATTTGTTCACGCTGCAGATCACGGAGAAAATGTAGGGTGATTGGCGCAGGAGAGGGGCCAAGAGGAGATTTCAGTCCCCAATTCAGTCGTTGTCCATCAACTCTGTAGCAGGATTGTTCATTGGGACATGTGCTTCGATGAATTTCACCGCTTCTTCTGGAACGGTGAAGAAGTAAAGCTTATCTCTGAAAGTGAACTTGAGGCAGGAAATTAAATTGCGTAGGGGATGTTCCATTCCCAAAGCATCTTCTTCAAACCGGTAAACTGGCGTCTCTCCTGTTGCACCCCTACTGAGAAATCAGTGAAGATTGTGATGATGTTTTACCCCAGTATAAGTTCTCCCTTCTCACGCGCAACGAGGAGTACATGATCTCTGTCTTTATAACTGCGCAGTTTTGCAATTATGGGTCTTGGGAAATCACCAGGTTTAGGGCATGGAGCCAGAGCGCGATGAACCTGCTCATCAGCAAAGAAGGGAGACAGCACAGGGTTGTCTAGTAATTCTTTAAGCAGGTCTTCCGTTGCCAGCTCCATCTTTCCCTTGAGTGCGTTTTCCGGCACCCCAATAATTTGGATGTTATTTCTGCGCAACCTGGACTCCAAATCGTTGCATTTAGCTTTGACAAATCTCATGTCTTTAGTAAGGGAGGCCGCTGCTTCCTGAAGTGTATGTATTCCATCTTCATTCATCCCAATTCTTGTCTCGGCCTCTGTAATTCTAGTTCCGGCATGGTCAAGTTGCAATTTGAGTGATGCCACATTTGCATTGATGTCATCCAGTTTTTCACGGAAGGATGCAAAGTTTTTATCCATGGATTCCATCATGATGGTTAGGTTTGGAGCTGGTGTTTCTGCAGGTACCGACTCATCCTCCTGGCTGGTAGTGGATTGCCTCTGATTGGGCCTCCGTGTTGCTTTGGCAAATTTATCCATGGCGCCTGTCTTGTTAACGCCCCGAGATCTGTTTGACATTGTTGAGGCAGATAAGGGTTCACTGACTGGGCATACGGCGCCTGGGATGGGCCAACCTCCACGGGCGCCGCAACCTGGCCCGGCCGCAAGCCAGGGGAAGTGCAGGGTGCCACAGCTGAAGAGGTCCACACTGTAGTGTCTCAGAAGTGCAGCCCAGCCGCGGGGCTCCAAGCTCCTACACTGTAGCACAGCGTGGGAGGCAGTGTGTTGGACCCGCTACAGATGTTCAGGTACAGGTGGAGATCTGGGCCTCTGGGCAATCGGGAGAAAAGCAATGGACACGTGGCACTGGGTCAGCCCCTGGCCTCCCAGCTGCGTTGTAAGGGCCAGGACAGGCCCGTGCAGATGATGGTAGCAAGGTGCACCACTGGTCACCCTGGCGGTCTGAGCACCAGCAGCGAGGGGGATCAGATAATATGGGCTGTGGCGACAATCTCAGGCCTCCAAATCCAAGGCATGTATCAGGTCCGGCACCTTTCAAGTGGATGGTGCCATGCAGGTCCGGCAAGTCCAGAGCAGGCGTCAAGCGGTCCAGGAGGGAGTGAATTAGCCCACAGGAGCACATACAGGAGATACACCGACTGGGGTAGTGCACGTTGCTCAGGGCCAGATATTGGAGCACAATCGCCAAAATGGCCGAAATGCTGGGGCACCCCGTATTGTTTCTTCTCTGATGCTGAAGGTGTGCCACATCTATTGGTCACCAGGTGGAGGTAGGGCCTCGGAGGTAAGTCCAGCGTGGAGTTGTGACTTCCCCGGCAATACTAGGGCTCACAGCAACTGGTTTGATGCCCCAGCTAGTATGGGATATGTGGTGCCCAGCCTGGGTGGGGTGTAGGGCCAGCAACAGTCCAACTGGGGTCAGTATCCCTCAGCACGGAGCTCCAGTACAGGGACAGGCCTTGGAAAGATGAGAAGGGGTCAGTGGAGTGGCCCGTGGCCGTCAGCGTCCGCCCATGGGCCCCCCAGCTTGCCCAGGTAGGAAAATCATCAGATGTCAGGTGGCTAACAAGTCTGAGGGTCACAGTGATGCCCAGGGCAGGGGCGGCCCCACATGGGCAGTATCAGAGCACTGGGGGTATACAGCCGGGTCTCAGCGGCACGGCACAGCCCAGTTCTAAAGTCAAACAGGAGGTTCTGTGGGCCACCTCCACCCAGGCTCACCTGCTTAATCCTGATGAAGTTTGCCACCGGCACAACAGAACGAGGAAGGAGGCTGCCACTCTGAAGTCGGTCGGGCAGCCAAGCACCAGGCGAGGTCTCTCAGGACAGCACCAGTCCAAGGATGAAGGTGCATGGCGACCAGGAACACAGTGCAGACCCCGCCGTGACGATTCTCCTCCTCCCGCGTGGTGGCAAATCGGAGGGTCAGGCGGAGACAGCAAGCAGCCGAGCCGCCCGGGGCATTCAAACCCAATGGACCACAGCAGATGTAGGCTCAGCCCCCCTTCAGGGGTCGACGGTCACAGGAGACCACAGCGTTCTATGACGGCAGGTCATGCAGGTCGGCGAACTTCATTTCGGGTCTCTCTCCCACCAGAGGACACGGCCAGGGGGAGGCGACAGGAATGGGCCACACGTCTTGAACAGGAGGTCCTTTCTCCAGCCTGGGTCGCCTGGAACCCACAGAATTCACTCCAGGGGTGCCTCACACCTTGGCTGTCAGGTCCTTCTCCTCACTGAGGTGGATGGCCAACAATGCCGCAGTTATAGCCAAATTGCAGCCAGCGTAGCACAGAGCGAAGTAGCTATGCAGCCAATTTCGGGCTGCTTAACAGCACCCCCCTCCTTTACCTTTTTTTAACTTTGTTTTACCTTTGCATTTTTTCAGATGCATTGGTTTGGACAATGGTTTCACACTGTTTCCATCTAAATCCTCTAATTATCCTGGAAACACATGTTTACCCCTAAATAGGACTCCAGGGTAAGACTTTCTCTACTTTATAAATAAGGTTACTAGATCTATGGAAAGCCTAAATAAGAGTAACTTTAGGAGTAAATGATGTTTTTCAGATAAATGGGAATTTTTCAAGATTGGGTGACACTAGATGAATATTGATTGGAAAAATGGAACACAATGTGGAACACATTTAAGGTCAGCATTTTCTCTTATATTCTTCATATTCCCACGGACATTTATTTTATTTTATTTCCGTTTATAAAGTGCGCAACTGCCCTAGGGCATCATGGCGCTGTTACATCATATTCACTTGGGTGCAGGCAAAAACAGTGTACAGTTCTCCGTTCAGGGTCATACATATTAGGCGATAAACAGTTCCTTGGTTACAGTGGAAAAAATAGTTACTTGAATAATCTGGTTTTCAGAGCCTTTCTAAAGGCTAGGAGTGATGTTTCCTTCCTGAGTTTGGGCGGTAGTGAGTTCCAAGATTTTGGTGCCAATACTTCAAAGCTAGTACCGCAGGCTTTGGCTCTGTTAAAGACAGGGACGGTGAGTTGGTCAGAGTATAGTTCTCGCTTGGGTCTGAGTGATTGTGCAGGGTGTATCCGATCAGCCAGGTATCGGGGCGCTGATTGGTAAAGACATCTGTGTGTGATTGTGAGCGCCTTGAACAATATGCGTTCTTTGATAGGGATCCAGTGGGGATCTTGTCTCTGTTAAAGACAGGGACGGTGAGTTGGTCAGAGTAGAGTTCTCGCTTGGGTCTGAGTGATTGTGCAGGGTGTATCCGATCAGCCAGGTATCGGGGCGCTGATTGGGTAAAGACATCTGTGTGTGATTGTGAGCGCCTTGAACAATATGCGTTCTTTGATAGGGATCCAGTGGGGATCTTGTCTGACCTGGGAGATATGCTCTCTCCTGGGGATACTGAGAGCAGCTCGGAGAGCATTATTTTGCGCAATTTTATCTTTAAAAATAACAGCACAAGCTCTATACATTCTACCCTAATGATAAGATTGACAATTGGGACACCCAGTACTTCTCCAGTCCATAAAATATCTACATTGGAGGGGTTAACATCTGATCATTGTGGATCATATTAGAATAAACCTACATATTTGGTTGGTTTAGGTTTGTACGTACAAATGAATAATTTTGATGCACTTTTCCCGAATTTGAGGATTGACACTCAGGACGTTTTAAATTAGTTCAGTTCAAACGTTATCTATATTTGAAGGATAAACAACAGATTATTGCAGAGGGAATGATGATGGACCCACATAATAGGTCCATCTAAGAAATGTAAGAACAAATGAACAAATCTTTTAAGTTAGTGGTATTGTATTTGAAATGTGAAATGCTCTTTTTCCCAAATGTACCATGTACTTCTACATTGGCATTTGATTATCAGTAATTACAAGAGATTCATTAAGTTTATTTACTTTTCTTTGTAGATTAAATTGCGAATTTCCGCCCCTGAAGAAGAGTTATATTCGAAACGTGTTGGGCTATTTTGTACAATAACATTTTTCTTCTATGAGAACTATTGAATGGACACTCAAATTGTTACAGAAGAATATTTAGACAGTCAAAATATGGGCTATAGAATTCCATTGAATGAACAATGTATTAGGTTGCTGTTTGATGGTATTTAACATAATCATTGTGTACATAAAAAAATGTTGGCTTCCATTGGGGCCATATAAAGTTTGCAGGCGATGGGAGTTCCCTAACAGGGAACGTTATATTCCAAGATAGGCCTACAGCCCACAAAGGGTGTAGCAAGAAACCACAAGAGCTGGAGAAGCCTGTAGCCCATGAGGAGCAAACCGAGGATCCGCTTGGGCGAGAGATGACCATAACTTACAAGGGGCCAAATGAAGGCTAGCAGAGGCAAGAGAGGCCACAATACCTTGGAAAGTCTATAGAGGGGCGAACTGAGGAGCTGCCGTAGTGAGAGAAGCCTACAGCCCGCGAGGTGTGAACCAAGATTCCGCAAGTGCTGAAGAAGCCTATAGCCCATGAGGGGTGAATTGATGAACATGAGGGGCATTAGAAGTCTTTGACTCACAAAGGCCTAACCGAGAAATCCCAAGAGCGAGAGGATCCCATAATCCAAAAGGCGTAAACTGGAAAGTCTGTAGCCCAGGAGGAGCCAATAATACAAAGAGATTGAACCAGGTTGGAGGAGCCCGCCACCTACTGAGGCCGAAGAACCAGAGTGTCCAGGATGAGTCAAAGACCAGCACTGTTGGTAGTGGACTTACCGAGCAACCCCATTCCAGTTGAACTAGTCCTGTATATGGGATAAAACTCAGGTACTTAGCAGAGAACTTATTGAGAGAACCTTTTTGTGACATTTTTCATTTGGGGAAAAAACAGTTTCATTTTTCTTTGGAATATTAAGAGATCTTCTGTTGTTTTGAAGAAAACTCACTTGTGAACTTTCATAGACTTTATGGACCATTGAGTGGGGTTATGAAACCAGGTCCATTAAGTTTCCTGGGTGAAGTAACCCTACACTAAGCAGACGCTTAGGATTGTGATCTATATTTTTACTTTCTACTACAATAGGTAGTGATGGGCCAGCTTAGGTTATGGGCCAAGGGCTATATTTGTTTTATGGCAGCCTGACAAGCACCCATTTATTATTTTGTAGCATAGGAATCTAGCATAGGGAATCCATCTTAGTACTACAGACTAGAGAAGGCTTTTCTTTACGTTCACCAATAAAAAGTTGGTTGAATCATGTCTTCGTGCCCTTCTTTCATGCCTGACATATAACACGCCCTCCATACCAATTTCAAAATTCTAATCTAACATTTAAACCTTTTCCAAGAGATAGTATCTACCAATATGGACATTTGAAGATTCATCAGTGACCTTTGAGCCAAGAAAGCAAGGGGTACTAGAATAACCTTTGGAAAAAGTATATGAGTCAAAACTGTAATGGAAGGGAAAACCTTGTGAGTCAATAATAGTGTAAGAAGAATGTGAAAAAGTGAATGTGTGGACACCCATGAGCAGATCACATAGAAACAATATAATTAAATATAATAATGAATTGTCCTACATTGTTTCTTGGGCAGGGTGTTTGCCTGGGTGATAAATATCGAATGTGTAAAGAGTAACAGCAGTGGTTACACTTACTATCCCAAGATTTGGCCTTGTGGTCTATACATTCTACAGATTCTATGAGTGGAAGTTTGATAGCAAACACTTGTTTGTGCAGGATGCTTGCCACCGGCCTCTCCCCTCCATCCCACCAACAAGGGCGTATGGTGGCCCCCTGCTTCTACCACATCTGCATTCTGGACACGATGTAATGTTGCACAAAGGATTTGAGCAACTAGACTCTCTGTTATCTTATCCCACCTAAGACAGGAGGGCATCAGCGACCTCAATGTTAACATTATATCAGTGTCAAAAGTCTTTTGTTGCCTGCTATTCTATTATTCACAGTTATGACTTTCAGCTTGCAGAAAGACATCTGCAGCAAGTGCATCAACTGACTGAGTGCTCTTCGAATTAAAGTCAAATGAAGTATTCTTCAAGTTTAAATTTTGAAGTACAAGTCAAAATAAATTATAAAGGTACCAGTAAAATGTAATTTGGATGGAGATAGTGCATTTCAATCATAAAAATACTGGAATGCAAAACTTTTAAGTAATCAGCATCCCTATTAATGTTCTTTACAACCTTCCCTGGCATAGTTAATTAGCACGGCTGTATCATTACAACAGAAGAGGATCTTCCTTGTTCAAAGGATTCTGCATTTAGAAACCAAAAGGATAAATTCAATGTTAAAAGTTTGATCACCATGGGAGTATCCAGCAATTCAAGAGTGGGGGTTTAAGCCATGAAAAAAGTCCTGCTATTTTTCGCACTAACTGGCCACCAGAGCCAAACGTAGCTCCTGGTAACTATTGGTTTCAAGCTGACCAGGCTCTCCTAGGGCAGAAGAAAAAAACATCATGCAACAGTAAGCAACTGGCTGCCCCCAAATGACATTCTAGCCAAGCAATAACAAATACAATGCTTGATTTATCATGGATCCCCATTAGAAAAGTGGCAGTGCGATAATAACCCAATGCCCCTCATCCCCCACCTTCCACAATCCGCTCTTCGGCTTTCAGCGCAGCACAAACTATAGAGTACTGTGCAATGATGTTTTTCTCTGGGCATCTATGATGAACCAACCATTATCACAGATGCCCAGAAAAAGTCACAAGTAAGAAAGGGATACATGGGCTGCCCCTAAAATCCATTCTAGCCAAGTAATAGCACACACAATGCTTGATTTAGTGGCAGTGCCATTATGGCACACCACCGCTCAGCCCCCACCTGCCAAAATCCACTCCTCCTCCATGGCCAGCCCAAACACATGCACACACCCACCCAGTCACACAACATTGATTTGCTATAAATACACCACAAAGCACACAGCACCACGAATACATAAACATACACATGCACATAAAAAGGTCTTACCTGCTCCAGTCCTGATCTGTCTTCTCCAGAAAGTTCTAACCTCCACAGTGCAACCTGCCCACCGACTCCTGAGCTTACCCACCTCCACTACGAAGATAGGGAAGCAGGAGAGCTTCCTGGCTCCGTGTCATGCTCAATGGGGCTGGAGTGGGACAGAAAGTAACTTCTAGTCGAAGGGTGACACGTGCGCAGCACCTAGAATGGTGCTTTCTTTAGTCTCTGAGCGTATTCACTATTCCAACTTCAGAAAGACATCAGATCATTTCTTTCTGGAGTCCGATATAATCCGACTCCAGAAAGAAATGATCTCACTTCCTTCTGAAATCGGACTAGTGAATGCGCTCAGGACTGGAGCTGGAGGCAGAGCACAGCACTGTCTGGTGGCTGTGTTCCTTACCACTCCAGGCTGCAGCCGTTGCAGTGGTCCAGAGTGGGGCAGGTCACAGACACCTGTTTTCCATGTGCTCCTGCTCAGCAACCTCATTGTCCTGGGAGCGGGACACCTCCCCGTTTGGCACCCTCATTCACAATAAAGGTGTAGAACAGGAAAAGTGTCCCACTTCCAGGACAATGAGGACACTCTTATTGTCCTGGCAGTGAGACACCTGTGTCTTAAGCACCTCATTGACAATGATAGCGCTGAATGGGAAAGGTGTCCCACTGCCAAATGTCCCAGTCATCTGCTCAGTTTGCTACTGCGCTTGATCATGTCCTCTCTGCACTGGAAGAAAAGGAACAGCAATATTTATTAACCATATGATCTTGCATATTATGGGGCTACTCAATAAGTGACAATACAAAAGATGATTTGAAAATGAAAATGGTGGCATGGAAGGGTGAGCAAAGAAATGCCAGAGTTTACGATTGAATCTTAAATACTAACCTTTCTTTCGTTTTTGCTGTTATATGTAAGCCAAATATATTGCACTGAAATAGTGATGGGATTAAGATGACAGACAGAGCCTTTGTTGTTTTTCTGTTTGATTGCCCACCGGTAATGCCAATGGCCTTGATAATCCCTATGAACAGTCAGCCACACTACATTAACCCCAGGCCATTGAAAACGTAACCTTGTGTTAACTTTTTAAGATATATCTATCACAAAAGAAACATCAATCTTTGTACTGTGAAGGGCCAGCCAGTGTTAATATTAGTATTCTTGAGAGTGTTAATGGCTGATGTACATGAGGTGCAGATGTAATAAATATCTTTTAAAAATAAACTTTATTGGCAAGCAATATGTGTCTGCTTGTATCAGTTCCTTTCACTAAATTGATCTCTAAAGCAGACACACACAATGAAAACTGTCCATACTCCATCGCCTTACATCACTCGTCACAATGTGCTTTTTTCCAACCTTGCGTACTCTTCTAGGATCAAAATAATGTTAACACCCTTTTTGATCGCTAAAGATTTTTCGATACGTGCTAGGTCAGCAACAGACAACCTACCCATACTACTTGGAAATCTAAATTTATGGACAGAACCTTCTTCTTCACATAACCACTGAGGGCATATATGTGAGCACATCATTCTACCAAGGAACAAAACATGCACAGACTGTTGCCAGTCGGTAACCCTGTACTGCACTCCTAGTGGGAATGATATCCCAATTAGTGATTACGCCTGACTGAAAACAAAGCACTCCTAGATGGGAGTAGTTGTTCAGCAAGGCAAATTTTCAACAATTTCAAAGAAAAGCGATCAGCTTAATCAAGTGTTTAAAGTATTGAAGTGTTAAAGTGGTTCACCTGGTACATCCAGTTCTATCTCGCTGTAGGCCCCCAGTCAACAAACAATCCAGCTGGGAGCAACCACAGTTAACAGGCTGACCTAGGTGACATTAAGTCATATCATTCACATTGAAAACAAATTCAACTTCCCACACTTAAAAGAATAAGAGGTGTGAGGATCAATAAATTCAATTCCCAAAATAGTATATCTAAGAAAGTTTATAATTCACAAACAAAGGACAACATTTTAGTTGCTCTGGACAGAATGCTCTCTAACAAAAACATATATTGTAGGTAACAAAGGTAGGGTACACCTTTTAGCAGTATAATATGAACAAGTCATTCATATACAAAACAGAACAAAAACAGTTGTCCAATTTCAATTTTCCCGCTTCTGAGCCATCACATTCATTCAGCTCAGAAGTTCTAAAGACACTCCTATTGAGTTGTCAGTGCCAACGCGTTTCGGATTGTAGGAAATCCATCTTCAGGGCAGGATGTGTTTTAGATTTCAACAAGATTCAAAATTCAGTGGGATTTTCCTGAGGGTATAAGGATACACTAATTAGTTTCATGGGGAGTTTGGAGAAACTA
Source organism: Ambystoma mexicanum (assembly GCF_040938575.1). Taxonomy (NCBI): domain Eukaryota; kingdom Metazoa; phylum Chordata; class Amphibia; order Caudata; family Ambystomatidae; genus Ambystoma; species Ambystoma mexicanum. Next base: position 434,022,617 of record NC_090933.1, read on the forward strand.
AAATGAGTATCTAACAGAGGTAGAGATAAACTGACCTGCTTTCCTTGGTAACCATTAAAAATTCATGGCCACCTGTGTAGTTAAAAAGACATGACAAAAACAGCTTGTCAGGATCAGATCATTGGTGAGGGATCAAAATCTCAAATTATGTGAATATAATTTCATCGTGACTCACCCGGTCGGAAGACCCAAGATGTCTTGCCGGGTGTAGTGGCTGTATCAGGCTGTGGCTTCAACAATGAGCGACTGTAAGTATGAAGAAAGGAGAGGGGGTACCTTCAATTCATATGTACTCCTACTGAATGGCTATTAGTGCCGTTGGATGAGAGGTGAAAAAGTCACCCCTGTTTACTGATTAACTGTTGGTAACATATTTGCTCAAACATTACTCGTACTCGTTTCCGTTGTCCTTGAACTTACTTGTGAGAAAGATCGCCTGTAGGACGCTGAACAAAGCTGCCCGCCTGAAGGACGCGCTGCACAGCCTACCCAAGCCAAATCCGTTGCCCTGGGAACAGCCACGCATGCGCATCCCCGCGCGGGCCGCCATCTTTGTATGGGAAGATCAACAGAATGATTCTACTCAGGGCTGTCATGGTGTTGCGCGAGCGCGTCCCAGCTACCGTTGCTAAGGACGCGTTCAGAGCATGCGCCACGTTGCCATTGGATTTGTCAGTTGTTCTGCTTAGCTCGTACTAGTAAGTACATAAGTGGGGATCATAGCATTGTCCGGTTGTGGATGGGGGTACATCCGCCTGCTCGGGTGTAGTCAAATTGATTAGTTTAGCGGGGGAGGGGCACTACAGCAGTTAAAAAACTTCTTCATGCCCCTACCCACCGCTCAAATACTGCAGAGTGACAGCCAAATTGAGTGGGTCGATCCTAAGGCAATAGCCTGCACCGTCCCCACATGGACTGTCAGTCTAGTTGTAATACTAGCAAGTTGGGGCGTAGTCTAAACCATTGTTATTTGTGCACTGTTCGCGCATTTTTTTAAGGCAAAGATATGTTTTAAACAAGGCAGCTATCTCATGTCATACACTTTACATATTGGGTGAGACAGTTGCTGTGAAGATTCCCCTCTTCCATCACCACACATCAAAGTCTGTCATGTTACAAAATGATACTCCTGGTCTGATGCCAGTTCACAATCTACTGAGTCAAAGTATATTCGACTGATTATGCAGGCGAAAAAATGTAAGCCCTGCACATTTTAGGGCTACGTAGGTGAAAGTCAACGGTATAACAACAACATATTCAATTGGACCAATGATCTGTACACAAACCGTTAGCTTGGTTTAACTCTGTTAAAAAACACTATTTACAAGTACAAAAAAAGGATAAACGTGGAGTGAGTTAGAGAAAACACATTAAGTCAAATTCACAATTCATGCCCCTGGGGCTGAGGCAATTTAACAAGTTGATCCAGCTGATCTCCCTCTGGAGTAATCTCTTCTGTACATCTCCCCCTCTCGGACCTAGTTTCACCTGTTCTAAGATCATACATTTTAGTTGGGCAATTGAATGCCTTGCTTCAACAAAGTGCATTGCCACAGGAGATCTCACATTTTTGGTCCGGATATTAGACTTATGTTCAGTCCAACGTAGTTTGGCCTTTCTTGAGGTAATCCCTATGTAATAGAAACTGCAGGGACATTTCAGGGCGTAGACCACATTTGTGGAGTCACAGGTGCATGAGTGCTTCAACTTAATGGGTTTGCCTGTGTGTGGATGTGAGATAATATTTCCTGGTATGATGTTGCTGCAATGCTGGCAGTTATGGCATGGTTGCGTGCCCTTATGTTTTGTGTGTATGGTTGGAGTAGTCGACAGTTCGGCTCTCACTAAGCTGTTTCTAAGGGCGTTACTGTTCCTATAAGCAAAAATAGGAAGATCTTGAAAGAGGGGTTGTGTGCGTGGGTCCATTTGCAACATGGGCCAGTTTCTTTGGATTATGCTCCTAATTTTCTTACTCTGTGCTGAGTATGTGGTGACGTATACCATAGAGTCATCTTTCTTGCTGTTCTTGGGTGAGAGGAGGGTGTCCCTCTCGATGTTCGCCACTTTCTCTTCAATTTGTGACAGTTTGGATGGGTTATATCCTCTCTCTCTAAATTTCTGACGTAACAAAGATGACTGACCTTGATATTCAGCATTTTCAGAGATGTTCCTCCGGTATCGTAAAAACTGACTCAAGGGAACACTGTCAATTGTCCTCTGAGGGTGGAAACTCGTTGCCAATAGAAGGCTATTTCTATCGGTAGTTTTGGTGAAGATTTTTGTCTCCAGACGGTTTTCTTTGACATAAAGTTCAACATCCAAAAAGTTGATGTGTGTTTTACTCGTCTGGGTAGTGAATTTGATCCTTGGGTGCATGGAGTTCATCATAGTAAAAAATTCACCTAATTCCTCGTCTGGGCCGGACCAGATGCCAAACACATCGTTGATATATCTAACAAAGATGGTCAGATGACGTAGCCACCTTGCAGAAGTCAAGATGTGTTCTTCTTCCAGATGGTACATGTATGTGTTGGCATATGCTGGGGCCATAGCGGCCCCCATGCTGGTCCCTGATACTTGAAGATAGTATTTATCTTGAAATCGAAAAAAGTTATTCATCAGCACTAATTTGAGTAGTATCAGAACAAACAATCTGTCACCTTTGCAGTTGTCATTCCTTATGAGTAGCCATTCCACTGCTTCTAATCCAGCCTCATGTACAATGCTGGTGTAGAGGGAGGTTACATCCATCGTAAAGAGGATGTCCCTGGTGTTCAGTACAGGGTTACCGACTGGCAACAGTCTGTGCATGTTTTTTCCTCAGTATTCTGAATCTTGAGTGGCCTCGAGCTTCTCCCTGCTGCACCTGAAGCATTACATACCTACATTACATACAATACGTAAGACTTTTTGGGTCAATTTACTTTGAGTTACTTTAAATTATAAATTATAACTAGTAGTGCCTCTCACCTACTCTCTTTTTCTCACATCATTCTACCACTCATAATGTTCTCAAAAGGAGAGACCCCTGTTAGCACATGAGGAGTTTCTCTATACGCCTTAAGCATTTCCTGTAAACAACCTTGCCATTCCATGCCATTCGTAAAGGCCATCTGAATTGTTTCCTTAATAATACTATTCACCCTTTCAACTAAGCCATTTGCCTTAGGATTGTATATCACTGTTCGATGATTCTCTATATCATAACTCTTCAAATAACTGCACATTTCAGAGGAAACCAACTGTAACCCATTATCTGAAATAATAATCTTAGGGTATCCCTCTCTTGAGAAAAGAGCTTCCATGTAATCTATGACACACTTAGTAGAAATGGTAGGGACAACCATCGTGAGGCATAGTCCAAAATAACAATTGTGAATCTATATTCAGGACCCAGAACACTCATAGGGCCCATAAAATCAATGGCTACTTTTTCCCATGCTCAATCCAGAATCTCTGCACTGCTTAACTCTACTTTCTGAGTCTTAAATGACTTGTCACTGGAGGAACATTGAACACAACAACCTACTTCACTCTCAACAATAGCATCCATACTTGGCCACCAAAACTTCACCCTTAACATCCTCTTGGTCAGACTCTTGCCCAAATGCCCCGCATGAGCGCACTTGACAAGTTCACTGCGTAGCGCCAAAGGAGGAATTGATCTCTCCCCCTCGTCAAACCACATTGTGAGCTGCATAACTCCTCCTTTATTTTACAAAAAGGAGAGCCACTGCTTTACCAGAACGCCAACCATGTTCAGTCCTAGTTACTCAGCATCATCCTCAATACCTTTCATCCATAAATCAGTCAAAAAGGCATCATTCACTGTATTCACTATTTGGGGTAACCATTAATTGCCAATTTATTCATCAACAACCACCCTCTCACAAGGAGACCTAGACAAGCAGTCTGTTACTTGATTGCAATGTCCCAGGACAAACGTAACCACAAAGTTAAAAGCTTGCAGGGCTGACAACCACCTGGCGATTCTTGGAGTATCTAACCCCAATACTCTACCAGTAAACAAATGAGTTATTGGTTTGTGATCACTCCTGATGGTATATGGAATGCCCCACAGGTATGTTTTAAAATAGTTTGACGCTCTCTCGCTCAATAGTGGAATATCTCAATTCTACATTGAGATAGGACTGCCCCAATGTCCCTGGATCAGGCATCCATGGTAATCGTAGTTTCAAAAGCAGGATTAAACTTATACAGTGTGGTGGCATTAGCTAGCTCTGCTTTTATCTGTTTAAAGGTATCCTCTTCTCTTCTACCCCACACAAATTCTCTCCGTCCTTCCAAAAAAACTCCACCACACCAAGAAAAGACCTTAGCTCATCCCTATTAGAAGAAAAGACCTTACTCATGCCTATTCGTTGGAGACCTGAACTATAATATTGCATCCACCATTTCTGGCCAGCTCTCTACACATCTGTTAGTAAGCGTGTGCCCCAAAAACTTGACTTGTTGCACTTTAAACTAGCACTTATCTCTTTTTATTGTTAAACCAGCCTTCTCCAGCCTCCTCAACACCTCCACTACCTTGGCATAATGTACCAGTTCACTTTTTCCCCCACCAAGATGCCATCCTAGAAACATCCGACACCCTCTAAGCCTTCCTACAAATCTTCCATGATTTATTGAAACACTGAAGCAGCCGAATCTAAATCAAAGGGTACTCTGCTGTACTGAAAAGCCCCCATGGGAGTGATGAATGCTATAAGGGCTTTTGAAAATTCATGGAGGTCAACTTGGTGGTATGCAGAAGATAAATCTAGAGAGGAACACTATTCATTCAGCTTCCTCCATGGTGGATAGCATTTCACTCACTTTAGGTAAAGGGTACCTGTTCACCAGAATATTCTTATTTAAATTCTGCAAGTCTACACATATTCTGATCCTGCCATCAGGATGTTGTGTGACTACTATCAGTGATAACCACGCACTGCTCTCAATGAGTTCAATTGTCCCATTGCCCCTTGTTCACAAAGATTCCTCAACTCCATTCTTACTTTTTCCGTCACACTCAGTGGAAGGTACCTCATTTTATGTACACTGGGATTTGCATTTCCCAATAACTGAATTGTATGCACATAACCCCTTTTCCATTCAATTGTGAAGCACCTTAACAAACACCTTAACAAACCTTCTACCCATGTCGTCGCTGAAACATTCCTACCCTGGCGTTTCTAACCTACAAGCAATCCCCTTTGGTAGCCATATACACCTTATAATTTCTCCCACCGCCAAACTGGGATTGATATTGACTTTATAAAATCTTGCAAAATGACCTACAATACCACACTTCCTACATCTCCTTCTCATAGCTGGACACTCTTTTGGATTTAGACCATGTTTCTCAAATCCACATCAGGTGCAATATCCTTTGCGCCCTCCCTGTTGAGAATTGTTATTACTCCCCTCAGGTCTGCTAGTCTTCTTTAATGCAAATACCTTTGTGCCTTCCTCAACCACCTCCTCTTCCCCCTCCCCACTTTTCACCACCTGAACAATTTCCTTTCCATTCTTAGCATTCACTTCTTTAAGACATTTGTTTGTTAACTCTATACCTTTAACAATTGACAATTCTTCCAGCAGGGGGGATTTTTAGCTTACCACAGTCTTTCCTGTATTTTGGAGTGGGAAGTATATATACTATTGGTCCCATATATATTCCTCCTCCATCCCAGTGAATTCACAAAAAGATTTTTAAAAACTTAAATTAGCCACAAAACTGTCCACTGTCTCCACCACACATTGTTTTCTTGAGAAGAACTTATAGCTTTTAAAAACTACATTAACTTGCTTAACATATTGTGCCACTAATTTTCTCATGGCTTTGCCATATAACCCTATTCGTCCCCACTACCCCTCTCTTGTTCATCATTATCTTCAACATCTGGTTGTTTTTTGATAACTCTCACAGCTTTGGCACCCACACAGCACATAAGAGTAGAGAATTTTCTCTCACATGAAAATCTCTCAAACCCAGATGCCACAAAGTAAAACTTCAATAAGCCTTTCCAATCTTCCCAAGGGATTGGAGGTTCCCCTTGGGTTGCCAAAAATGTAGGGGGTGGATCTAAACCCTGCATGACTAAAACATGCAATGCCAAAAGAACCAAGAACCAAAACAAGCAAGGGAAAAGAAAAAGAAAAGAAAAAAAAATATTTTTGTTTTTTGTTTTTTTAAGCCTATGCAGGATGAATTTCCCACTACGCAAAACAAAATGTTCCCCTAAAGTCTGTACAGAATTGACCTCCCACTGCACAAAAAAGTCAAGGTTGTAATGAACTACTTGGAGTATTTAATTCAATGCAATAATATCTTCTGCCAGTGGATAGTGCTGTACTCTCCAGATGCTTAAAGTATGTCAATTCAGTGCCAACACCAATACTATATGGCAGTCTTCCATTGACATATAACTTCCAACTTGACAACATCTGTGGCCCAACTCCGGAAATGACTTCCCTGACACCACAAAGCGCACTGAGCCCTCAGCGCCTCCAGGAACTCCTAACACCGGATTGCCTGCAGCACTGAAACCTGAACACACACTCTCCAGGCTGACACAGTCCCTGCTCCAGGTGAGTACCCCGGACCCTGAAATGAGCCCTGATAGGGTGAGTTACACAATGTAGTGTAGTAACTGGCTCACGTCACTATCTCCCACCTACAAATGCTGCTGTCTAATGTAGATAACCACTAGTTAGCTTACAGCACACTTGACCACACACATTACCTCACCTTACCTACGTGCTCCGGTGAGAAATGGTGTACTGTAGTGAGAGGACACAAGTATTCTGATCTCTGAAATGAGGCCTGAATGTCCCCTGATACTACAAATTGTCACACACTGTAGCGTAGTGTAAAACTGCTGCATTACAAGGAACCCAGAACGGCTCTGAATGCCTCGTTGCCAACTCAAATGCCACTCTCACTGCAAATTGTGGGTAACCATGTGACAGCTTATGGCGCACCAGGCTTGTGTCCCCCGGCGCAGCGAACTGTCACACACTGGAGCAGTGTCCCCCTTGAGAAGGAGAAGCAGGAGCTTCCCTTCATCAAGGTAAGCACCCAGAGGCTGCACACAGCATCCACGCTGCATGCCTGCAATCTTTTACTAAAGCACTGCAATTGTGCCCGACGCCCCCGCCTCAATCACCAAATTGTGAAATTAGCACAGCTCGGCTGCTAATTAAACCAAAAGGCACCTCGTTCACTGTGCCTCCCTATCGGGCTGCACATGGGCACCCGTTCCAAGATGGACACCCAGGGCATCTAGGCTCCATCCACTGCCTCCTCCCCACCCTGCATCGCACCACCAGCCACTGCCATTGGGCCCCGACGCTCACCTAACAGCCAATAGCACGCCGGGAGGCGCAAGCTGGCCATCTTCTATAAGGCCATTGATCCAAGGCTGTTTCCTGCCTAAGCCTGTCTATGCCTGACTCTGCCTACTGCCAGGGACTCTTTTCATCAAAATCATGATATTCCTGAGCAACGGCAGCACAAGGTACCGTGTCAGGTATACTCCAACTACTTACTGCCGGCACACAAGAAATCTCTGCATGTGTAAACCTTGTGCCCATCCATGCTGCAACCTCCAAAATCCAGCCAATAGCCATTATCAATGACAGTCCCCAGCCCTCTAACTGCATTAATGCTGTGCCCAATCACATTTAGCACCAACAACTCTGTATTACTGTATCTAGACATAGCCACCACCTTGTTATTGCAATGACACATCTGCCCCTCTCTATCATACACCTCGACTGTCGCATCTAGAATATGCCCAACTGTAATTTGAATGTGTATCTAGCTCTGCCTTGCCCTATCACTTGAATGCTAGCCCTGTTACGTGAGCGTTATCTTGGTGCCAGACTAGCCCTGTTACTTGAATGCTACCCTGATGCCAGACTAGCCCTGTTACTTGAATGCTACCCTGATGCCAGGCTAGCCGTGTTACGTGAATGTTATCTTGGCAGCCATACTAACCCTGTTACTTGAATGTTACCTTGGTGCTAGACTAGCCCAGTTACTTGAATGTTCATCTAGCCCTGCCTTGCCCTATCACTTGAATGCTACCCTGATGCCAGACTAGCCCTGTTACTTGAATGCTACCCTGATGCCAGACTAGCTCTGTTACTTGAATGTTATCTTGGTGCCAGACTAGCCCTGTTACTTGAATGTTCATCTAGCATATGCTCACCTGCTACCTTAATGCAGGACTAACCCTATTACTTGAATGTTATCTTGGTGCGAGACTAGACCCATTTGTCTCCGCTACTGGAACGTCGGTTCTAGCAACCGCTACTCTGATGAGGGACTAGCCCTGCCTTGCCCTATCACTTGAATGCTACCCTGATACGAGACTAGCCCTGCTACCTAAATGTTATCTTAATGCAAGACCAGTCCCATTTGGCCCTGTTACTGGAATGTCGCATCTAGCACACCCACACCTACCACTCTGATGTGGAATTAACCTTAATTTGCTGTATCGCCTGAATATCGCATGTAGCATACACGCCCACTGCCAGCCTCCAGCAGCCTTTCTAGATACCCATCCTCCACCTCAGCCCTCCTCAAACTGTACAATGCGCCTTAGCAAGAATCAAACGGCCACCTTACCATACTTCCTCATACCCTTATTACACCTCACCATCTCTACTGTTACTTTAACCATGTTCCCAGCAGAAAATGCACCCTGTTCGACCTCAGAAAGAAACATCAGGCTTCGAGTCATATTAACCCGCCTCTTAGAGCCCATTTACCAGGACAATTTCATAAGATCTACCTTAAGACACCCTAAAGTATGCCCCAACTTAACTACACACCGCAATAGCTCCACCCAACCCAAACGCATCCCGATAACAATCCAGGACACACCCAACACAGCTACTATATGCGAAGCCTTAATCAACGCTAGATCACTAGTAGCCCACGGCACAGAAATAGCAGACACCCTGGAGGTCATTACGACCTTGGTGCTAGTTGCACCAACTTTACCACCATGGTGTAAACTACGTTTACACCATGGTGGATGGCGGATTTACCGCCCCATTCCAAGGTGAGTGGGGTGGTAAATCCCCATTTCCCATTTTCCCTTCCCCATTCCCATTTTTGCCCCATAGGGCATAATGGGAGTGGGGAAGGCGCTAATTACGCCGCCGTAAATTATGGCGGCGTAATTAGCACCATGGCGGGTTAGCGCCATGGATTTCAACGCCTGCTAAAAGCAGGCGTTAAAATCGGAATCAGGCGTTAAGGGTTAACAGTGGCGTTAACCCTTAACGCCTGGGTTGTAAAGAGGCCCCCTATCTACTAACAACCTCGACCTCCTGGTGATTACCGAATCCTGGCTGCATGAAGCAGGAGGCCCAGCACTCTCAATAGCCATCCCTGAAAACTACCAAATAATCAGAATGGACAGACCCATTAACAGAGGAGGCGGACTGGCCATCATAGCCAAGACTGATCTTGAGCTAAGACTATCGACCCAAACATCTCTCAAATCCTGCGAACTCCTCACAGCCAAATTGCCCATCTCTAACTATCGTACCTTAACCATCTACCTGATTTATAGGCTACCCATTGGCTCATTCGAGGCAGATTTATCCCGCCTCTTAGCTAACAACACAAAAGAAACCTCTCAAATACTATTACTAGGCGATCTGAATCTTGGTCTCAACGATCCTGATGACAAACCAGCCATAGCCAACATGCTTGCTGAACACGGCCTAATCCAAAAAGTGCTCACCCCGACCCACAACAAAGGTAGGACCTTGGACTGGATCGCCACACTGAACTGCGATACCACCATCTCCAAAACTACTCCTCAACACTGGACAGACCACCACCTCATCGACTTCACTCTCTCACTCCATAAAGAAGCCAGTGGAAAAAAAATCATGGCACCACCACTGCCCACTAGAGCAAAAAAAACATAACTCCTGACAACCTCCTACCACTACTGCTGACAGCCCTTAACGCTCTCCCCGACAACCTACACCCAGAGTGCCTAGTAGAAAGTTACAACAATGCTATGAAGACAGGACTAGACACTATTGCCCCCCTAAAACTGCAAAAGAGTAAACAACAAGCCCACCTCAACACATGGTTCACCCCCAATCTGAAAGAACTAAGAATTCAAAAAAGGAAACTAGAAACTCAATGGCGCAATACCCCCACAGAAGAGAACCATTTACAGCTTAAAGAATTCACAAATAACTACAAAAATGAAATCCTACTCACCAAAAAGAACCTCTTCAATGAAAGAATCAAAAACTCCAGCTCCAATACCAGGCAATCCTAAGAGAACTGGAATCCCCATACCCCCAGCATATAACATAACCAAAGACAAACAATGGTGCACCAGCGTCCATAACATCCTAAACAACAAAATCAAAACTCTCCAAACTAAAATCGCACTAAAAAAAGACTCCATAACCACTAACGACTCACCTCCTAGTAATCCTGCCAAGATACAAAATAACCAACCCACCAGGCCCGAATCTCTTCATATTCGCTAAAATCTCCATACCAGAAACAGAAAGGGTCATCGCCTCTCTCAAACCCTCCAATTGCAAAGGCGACAACTGCCCACCCCAGATAATAAAGGACGCTGCCAGGGACCTAGCTCCCTTTATAACCAAACTGATCAACGCATCCTTTTCCTCCAACACCATACCAAGCAATCTCAAACAATCCTGGGTTCTGCCGCTCCTCAAGAAGCAAACCCTAGACCCCGCTATCCCTACCAACTACAGGCCCATCACCACGGTGCCTTTCTTGCTAAAGATAATAGACAGAGTAGCATACTTACAAATTCAGCAATATCTAGAAACCAACAAACTCCTAGGTGCCCGCCAATCTGGATTGAGACCACAACACGGCATAGAAACTGCCTTAATCGACCTTAAAACCCAAATTAATGAGATTAACGACAAAGGAAACACTGCCCTGCTTCTCCTCCTCGATCTGTCGGCGGCCTTCGACCTGGTAGATCACACAGTCCTGTGCGAACACCTGGCCTCGGCTGCCCACTTCTCAAAAGTGGCCATAGCCTGGATCCAATCATTCTTGGACAATCGAACCATGAGAGTCTTCTCCTCACTAGCCTCAGCAGACCCCATCAAAATAACCTGCGGTGTCCCCCAAGGCTCCTGCGTCTCCCCTACCCTCTACAATATCTTTACCAAGCCCTTATTTGACAAGTTGGATAAACTGGGTGTCTCATACACTAACTATGCAGATGACACCCAGATTCTCATACCCCTTTCGGGCAACTTCGACTCAGATACGGCCTTAGTAAACAAAATATACCTCATCATTCAGGCATGAATGGCCACACACGGCCTATGCCTGAATGATGAGAAAATCGAAATCCTGCTCCTCGGATCCAACATCAACCTAAAAGAACTCAGTCCCGACTACAAGGCTTTTAACATAGATGGCAACACTATCACAGTTGCCAAAACAGTGAAAATTCTAGGCTTTCACCTTGACTCAGCCATGTCACTAAAAAAACAAGTTAACTCTTTAGCATCCTCTACCGCGTACACGTGCAAGCTTATCGGGCAAGTAGAGCATTCCTCTCCCAAGCTAGCTGCATTGCCATCGCCAATGCCCTAATACTATTCAGACTCGACTATTGTAATGCCATGTACGTAGGAGCCAACAAATACATAAAAGACAAACTCCAAACTCTGCAAAATAACACACTCAGGACAGCCCTTAACTTACCACACAGGGAACACATATCCAACAAAAGAAGAGAACACAAATGGCTCAAAATCTGCAACTGCATCTCACTTAAAACAACATCACTCACCTTCAAATGCTTAAAACAACGCAGCCCCCCTATACCTGGCAACCAGAATAGTAAAAAGAATCTCCACCAGACCCACCAGGATGACCAACACTTACTGCCTACAGGTACCCAAATTCAGACAACAAAAAAACGGGCTGCAGCAGCTTCCCTGTCATGGCAGCCCAACACTGGAATGCCCTCCCTCTCAACATCAGAACTGACCAATCCTATTTCAGTTTTAGGTGAAACACCCTCACCTGGTTACGCTCCAATGATCCCCATGACTGAACAGTGCCCCTGCACCCCTAGCCAACCTCACTGTATATATGTACATAAACTGACCTGCTGAAATGTAAAATACTGTATATATTTGTATATATGCCTACTTAACAGATCCTGCAAGAAATGTAATGCTCTGCTCACCATTCAACTGTTTCTTAACCTGTAACCAAGTCTTTATGTAAACTTACTCTTCTGTTCTCTGTTGGGCCCTGCTACCTCTGGGTTTTTTGCGCGCCATATCAAATAAATAAACAAACAAACAAACAAACTATAGCGTAATGTCAAGCTTATGCGTTGTTCGTAACGCGGAGCTCCCAGCTCCAAATGCCGCTCTCACCCCAATCTGTGGGTAACCCTGTGGCAGCTGTGGCACACCAGAGTCGTGCTCACTGTTCACCATGAACAAAAAATCCTTTCACGACTGAAGCTCCTTGTATCCTCTCACCAGAAAAATGTAGTAGCCATGAAATAATTAATGTCCATATATCATAAGGACAATGTCACATGTTTATTGTATAGGAAAGACCACAACATCTATCTGTGCTGATGGTTAACCAAGAGAAGAATAACCGTTCTTATGAAAGGTGTGCGCTAACATTCTATAATGGATCCCTGAATGCCATTGTACGCACATTGCACACATTTACAAAAGAATAGACATGACAAATATACTGAGTGCCATTTCGCATCCACTGCACACAGAATATTAAATGAGTGCATATGACAGTAATATGAAGACAAAACATCTGGAAACACCTGTGGGTACAGGTATTTTCTTCTGATCTGATTGTCTTTCATTCCACAAACAAGATATGTGCAAGATTATTTAAGTCCAAGATAATTCATTGCTTCCTTGCTTATCCCACTCAAGCAGATTAACCCCTTCCCTTGAAACATTGTCCTTGTATCTAACCTTTCTTCCTTTAAACTTAATGTCTGCTTGAAAATATCACAAAATGTCTTTTGGCAAGTTTCCATGGGCAGTGACACAGATGCCTGCCTTTGAAAGAGGGCATTGACCAAATTCTTGAGCCCAGCAACACTTATTGGTGGTGGTGTATGCTGCCCCATAGTCTACCATCAGGGGTAACTTCCTGCCCTCAACCAAGATGTTGGTGCTTGGTTTCTTCCTTCTGGATCAATCTCCGAATTTACTAGCAGTCAAGCCCACACCAGGGCAAGACACCCACTACTGGTTTGACCACTCTATAACCCAGGATGCAGCCGTGGGCCTACTAAAATTGTTGGAGCATCTTGAAAAATGACATTAGTGACCATAGTTAGCACAGAGCACCATAAACCCTGGGGTGTTCCTTGAGTTTGCCAAATGCGTAGGGCTTTTGCATGTGTATCACCATCTTCCTACCATAACTCTCCTGGTAAATGCTCTTGATATGAGCTGATGAGCCAGGCAAATTATGACAGGTGATCCTAGCTCTCTTTCACTCTTGAGAACTGGTTTGATATCGGTCCGCACCATGTTCACTACACTGTACTTTGCTTCTCCTTTTCCTTTTTCCTTTACAATGGCATCAACGTATTTCTCTGAGTGTTCATCCATTTCACAAGGGTTATCACCTTATCAAAGGTAGGATTTTCTTCCACCTAAATCTCTTGTATTATTCTATCATTTTCGCATTTTTTGAGAAATTGATCATGTAATCCTCATTGTGATCCCCCTTGAAGTCGCATGTAGCCACTAAGCCTCACCGAGTGGTAACAAACTGCTCGACTGTCTCTGCTTCATTTTTGTCATGCACAATAAACTAATCGCATGTAAAAGACCACATTACTTTTGAATTGTATTGAATTTCTTATTCTCCTATGCACTTTTCATAAACATTCAGGTCCTCCACATCAGTATCTATATCGACTTTGTCACTAAGATCTTGTTAACGCTTGAGGACTTCCCCGTCTTCTGATCCCAAATAATGGAGCTACAAAGCCTACTTTCACTCTGCTGCATTTGCCAGTCCATACACCACATAAACATAGGATTGAAAGTCTTCCTTCCATTCTGACCATTTTTCCTTCGTCTCTCTAGGCAAAAATGGAAGAAGACAGGACATGGAATGCTTTGTGAATACATCATGATGTGGGTGCTGCATGTAGTTTCAAAACAGTGCTTGGCTAAAAGTTTACCACTGACCCCATGTCTATAAATAAAATCCGTGAAGGCCATGTGAGAACCGCTCTTGTTCCTTCAGCAAACCTTAGCTGCAAATCTCAATTTAGCAAGATTGTGAAGTCATTCTTTATTCCTCTCTCATCTTCAGACCCTTCGGCCTATTTTACCTTTTATCCCAGCAGGCACTTGCCCTATCTTTTATCCCAGCAGGCATTTGCCCTATCTTGTATCCCAGCAGGCGTTTGCCCTATTGTTGTGGGAGCATTAGTTATCTCCAAATTGGACTATTCTAATGGCATTCTTTGCAGCATCGGTGAGCAGCAACTCTTACAAGTGGCTGAGAAAGTGGTAGTCAGATTGCTGTTTAGATTGCCTAAATGTTTCTCTATTTCTAAGTGATTTCCCTTCACTGGTTACCTGTCAGGCAATGGATTATCTTTACAAAACGTTATTTTTTATTTAAATGTATCCATGGCCTGATTCCACCTTACTTGGCGACCAGAATCCGTTCGAGGTCAAATGACCTTTTTTTTCGACTGGAAAAGAAATAGATTTAGAAAGATTACTCCATAACTGCACAGAGTGGTCTTTCTAAATCGAACTGTCACACCCATGCCGCACACAAGTGCGCACAGGGGCTGACAGGCTCACCAGGACCCGGAAGCAGGGTAAGAGGAGAACGGGCAAGTGTGTGTGTGTGCGTGTTTGTTGGTGTGTTTGTTATGTGTCTGTGTGTGTTTTTGTTTGGGGGAGTCTTGGGTGGGGAAGGAGAGGGCAGAGGCAGAGAGAGGGCAGTTCGGGGTCTAAGCCTCCCGCTTTTGAGCTAATCCCATGAGAGAGGTTGGGTGTAGGTGTAGGGAGGAGTTTAGAGGGGTTGAGGGTTGAAACCCCCTGAATTAAAAAAAAAGAAAACCCACAGGCATGGCCTTTCTCACTTTCCGAGGGTCGCACAAAAAACCCCCAAAAAATGTGTCTTTTTTATGTGCGACCTTCAGAAAGCAGGAAAATGACATATAACCCCATAATCAGACCTTACTGTCCTTCATGCCACCTTCGCTGTGCCTATCAACAGCTCCTTGTGGTCCCTTTCTCCCACTGTACCACCAGAGGGAATAGGTATTTATCGATGGCTGGCCCCAGCTGTGGAACTCTCATCCACCATCACTCAGGGCCATGGACTCCTACGTATCACTCTGAAAAAGGTTGAAAACATACCTCTTTGCTTAATCATGATCATCACAGCTCTTGTTTATGTAACACCTGTGCCCAGATGCAGTTCACTTTGCCCGTTTTTTTTGCGCATTATAATCAGCGCAAATTAAATCCAATGATTAGTGCACTTTGAAGAAATCCAAGATGCAGGTAACGGTTATTAGAGATATTTATTGAGGTTCAAGAATGAGTTGACCGGCTCCTCAGCATGGTTCTTCAACTTCCCACAACTGCTCTCTCCTAATGCATGTTTCTTCCCGTATTCCATACTTCAAACTCTACATTCCACGATCACCTCATCATGGAATGCAGAGTGTAAAGCATGGAATACTTCACATCTCCCCTTCTTACACTATAGCAATAAAATCAATATGAACATTTTATACAATCTGTAGTGAGTTATTTGTAACTCCAATGAGTATAACAGTCAAGTGAACTGTACTTAAAAACAAATGTAATAAGAGCAAGCCAAAGAAAGGACATCAAATTATAGTTTACTTTATGGATTTACATATGTACATATAATGGTAATATAAACAACCTGATGGAAAAAACCTCAATGGTTAGTCTAGATGCATGAATTTGGATGCACACATCTCTCCATCTTTAATCTCATTCTACATAGTCTTTCCAGCATGAAGGTCTACTGCAAACAAGTTTGACACAAGTCACACAGTTCTTCCTTTCACACTTCCTTTAATTTCTATCATCGAGACCTTTATTCCCCTTATCAATGTTTTGTCCTACAGAAGATGTAACTTCCATAGTTTCAGACCAATCAACTCCCTTTCTGCTCTAACATGGGGGCATTTTATGCCTACCCAGTCACCTTCCTTTACCAAACATTTCCTAGTGACCTACCTAATGTCAAAAAGAATCTTGTTGTTGGCTTGTTTCCTGGTGATATTCTCCTTAATAACATTAAAATCAATACCTCTATGGCATGCTCTGCCTAACCAGGGTGGACAAACTCTAGTGTTGGGTTTTCTTTCTCTCAACATTTCAAAGGGAGACACTCCTGTGGTGGCAATGAGGTGTAAACCTATGTGCCACTATGGTATTCTCCACGGCTTTTCTCCAATCTTCATCTTCTGAAATGGCAAACTTAATGCTATTTTTGATAACTCTATTGAATCTTTCAATGATCCCATTAGTCTCTGGGTGATATATTGAGCTGGTTTTATGCTCTATGCCATTCCTCTTTAGAAACATCTGCATTTCTTTGTACACAAGTTGAACCCCATTATCTGTCACAATGGTTGTGGGATAGCCCTCTCTCCTGAACATTTCTTCTAGAAATTTAAAAATATCCTTAGAACAGACATTTTGTACCCATGCAATCTCCACCCATCGAGACAACATGTCTATTACAACTATGCAAAAAAGTAAAGTACCTTGACTCCTTACAGGTCCCACAATGTCCAACCCTACAAATACCCAGTGTACAAATGGAATAGACATAACCATCAACAGTTCTACTCCTGCAATACAGCCTTTAGCAGAATCTTCACAATTACGACAATCTCTAATTAATCTCTCTACCTGTAAATCCATTCCAGGCCACCAGTAGTCTTGTCTTATGAATTGTTTTTTGTAGACATGCCTTAATGTTCCTCATGTGCAATCTCTAGGATATTCATTCTCACATTGGTGGGTGGAAATCCCTTATCCCCTCTCAAAATCATGCCTTTATATTTTAGTAACTCATCAAAACCATGTTTAATAGCATCTGGCATGGTTCCTTTCCTAATCTCACTAATTTTAATACCATGTGTGATACAGTCCTTTACATACTTAAGTACTTAATCAGCTAACAGAGCTTCCTCATATTCCTTCTCTAACACAATTTCTTGATTCACACTTAAAACTGTTCTCATCATCATTTTCAATAGTATTGGTTAGACGTGACAAACAATCAGGTGTTTTGTCCCTCACTCTGTGTACATATTCAATCTCCCAACTGTAATCTTGCAATTGCGCTACCCAATTGTGTATTCACAACACCTTATCCAAACACTTTGTCATCAAAATGTCTTTCAACGGTTTATGATCTGACCTGACCACGAATCTCATGCCCTAAAGAAAAGGACAGAATTATTTATCAATAGCCAATTTAATGTCTAGTAGTTATTTTTCTATGGTGAATAATTATGTTCCACCTCCCTTACAACTCTCGATGCAAAAGCAAAGGAATACTATTTCCCTTCATTCCTTTGAGACAATACTGCCCCAAACCATAATTACAAGCATCTGTTTTAAGAATACTTTTCTTATTAGGGTCAAAAAGATTCTTAGTGGGTGCATTGGTCAAAGCTACTTTTATCTCTTCAAATTCCTGCTCACATTCATCACTCCACTAAATCTCACTCCTTTTTTTTTTACAAGTTTCCTCATCTGAAATGTTTTATCTGCCAACCCAGGAATAAATGTTGCATAGTACTCAGTCATTCCTGAAAAATATATTATCTTCTCCTTGTTATTTGGGCTGGGAAAATTAAAATGGTATTTACTAAATCTTTCTGTGGTCTAATACTTTGTTCAGATATTTCGTGTCCTAAATATTGTATAGTGGACTTATGGAATTTACATTTATTTTTACTAAGTGTTAAACCAGCTCCTTTGAAAGTGTCTAACACTTTCCTAAGTCTGCTGTTGTGCTCTTCCTGTGTTCTGCCAAACACTAACACATTGTCCTGGAAAAACAATACCCCTTTCATGTGCTGAAACAACTGGTACATTATGCGTTGAAATACAGAGGCTGCTGATACCATGCCAAAGGGCATGCATTTACATTGGAAGAGCCCCTCAGGCGTAATAAAAGCCGTTAAATTCCTAGAACAAGGGTGTAAAATAATTTGATGATGTACAGACTTTAAATCTAAAGTGCTCATCACTCTTGCATCCTTAATCGTGCCTAACATCTCTGGTACATTGGGTAAGGGATGTCTATCCGGTTTCACACATTGATTTACGCATCTCAAATCTATTCCCAATCTAGGTTTACCATTTGGTTTGTGAACAATCACTAGTGGAGAAACCCACTCAGAGTATTCAACCCTTTATATTACTCCTTGTTTCTCAATGTTATCAAGTTCTTCCTTCTCAGCAGACCTGATTGCTAAAGGTACAGGTCTAACTTTGTGTACAACTGGAAAGGCATTGGGTTTTTTCATGCAAATTTCATGCATAACATTTTTTAACTTCCCAGTCCTTCTCGGAAAACTGAGTGCTGGCCTATTAGTTCCAGTAATTTACGCAATCTATGGCATAGATTGTTTAATCAGCATTCAGATCAAGTTTTATTTTGAATCTCCTTTGGTGTGACCAACTAACTAGTGGATATGAACATTTGCTGGAATGTAAAGTTTTCCTTTTGCTGACCTGTCTTTAAATCAAATGATGGACCAAAACCAATCTTCTATGCCAATGAGTTTGCCTCCATAAGCTACTGGCTTAACATCTACTTCATTTACTTTGATATTTAAAAAAAATGTCTTCAAAAATGGCTTGGGGCAGTAAATTATACTTGGCTCCAGAGACATTTACCATGTCCATGTTTACGCCTTCAATTTGTATCTTGGACGTGGGTTTTTCCACACCGGTATCTTCATAATCTACAGTGCTTATTTCACCATCAATGACAAATGTAAACTCTTCTAATTCCTCACAAAACTCATCAACACAGTCGATCTTTTCAGCCATTGTCTTAGTGAAATGTCCTTTTCTGTTACATCATTTGCACATTGTTTTAATACTAGTGAACTTGTCACTACTGGCTAGATGATATAAACTATCACAACGAAAACACCTTCTCCTTTCATTCTTCTCTTATCTTCCTACTTTTCTCTTTGGGACAGTCTCCCTTTTAATGCCTTGTTTTTCCTAGTCGTGTTTCTGTCTTGTACTGCCAAGACTTCTGTTGTGGGTGGGGTTTCTTCTTTCTTCATTTCTGTCTCAAAACATTTTACTAACTCTTTCACGCGCATGTTGGT
Source organism: Ambystoma mexicanum (assembly GCF_040938575.1). NCBI lineage: Eukaryota > Metazoa > Chordata > Amphibia > Caudata > Ambystomatidae > Ambystoma > Ambystoma mexicanum. Next base: position 434,042,050 of record NC_090933.1, read on the forward strand.
ATGTTCAACTTCCTTGGCCACTTTAATTACTTGCTCAATAAGCGGATTCCTTTTCGACCATAATGCTTCTCTGACCTTTCCATCACTGCATTCTAACATAAACTGATATCGTAGCCTCCGTTGAGGGTGGTGCCAAATTTGCACGAAGCAGCTAAACCTCTGAGAGCTGTGATGTATTGCTCAACTGTCTCTCTCCTTTCTTTCTTCCTTTTCCCAAAGCGATATCTCTCAAGTATAATGCTCACCAATTTGTCGTAGTGCTTGTCCAGCATTCTGATGCATTTTTCATATTCTGTGAGGTTTTCTGATTCTTCATCTGAGAGAGGAGGAAGGTTTTCAAATTGTTCCTGACCATAATTCCGAAGACAGTGCATTAGTAAGCACTTCTTCTGCTCATTTCCAAGATGTATGCCATGTGCTGCGAACACATAGTGCTCAAACGCTTCTTCCAACGTTCCCATGGTATATTTGGTTCTCCTATGGTGTCTAAAAAGTAATTTGGTGGAGGTATTCCTTGCATGGTGTGGGTGAAATTCAGAATGCAGGCTTTAATATGTGCTTGCAGACTTTAGTATGTGCTTTAGTATGTGCTACTGTGCAGATTAATATCAGTTTGTTCTATGCTGTGTGTGGATCCCTCTTCTTTTTTACAGAAGAACTGTTTGTTTCCCTTTTTTACAGAAGATCTGTTTGTTATGTATTGTTGTTTTGGCGAAGTTTATTTATTTTAACTTCTTAGTATGCAGCATGCAGGCATCAATGACGATGTCTAGAGATCAATGCTGCAGGTGGCAAAAACAACGCTTTAATATTATTTACAGTAAAGTTGCCGGGAAATAAAATGTATGATCTATATGATCTTTCACTTTAAGTACGAACAGTGGCGGCACCGATGTTGATATGGTCTCCTAGGAAATCAAAATGGAGTCACGTAAAATGACGGTGCAGGGTCCTTTTCTCTAATGCCAGCATTTGCTCTGCACTCGCGCCTGTGTTTCCGAGCATCTGTCTCACACTGCTCTCACGTCCGCTCTGGCATTTTAATTTTTTGCCCTTGCCTCCATTGTGGGTGCATACCTTCCCGGAGGGTCTTTATAACCCCTGGAGCATCAGTTATGCCTGACGAAAGAAGGCTCACTGTCCCTAGGACGGCAGTCGGCCCTCATGAAAATACGACATCAGGGCGCTGCTATGTAGCTCACTTACTTCAGATGTGGTAGCAAGGCACACTTCTGGTGCTGATGGCACGGAACAGGACGTCTCCAGGCACCACACTTCTGGTGCTGCAGGTGCAGAATGGGTGGTTCCTGTTACCTTGCTCCAAAACGGGTTCAGCCGCGACTCGGTGGGCTGCTGCATTGGAATCTGCGTCGCCACTGAAGAAATCTAAGATTAAGTTAATGGTTATTAGATATATTTATTGAGGTTCAAGGATGATCCCACAGGCTACTCAGCTTGGTCTCGGGAGGATAGCTCAGCGGCAACGTGCACGCCTTGGAAGCAAGATGACACAGAGCAACACAGGTTGGATCCCCGGGTCAGCGCTTAGAAACCGCTGGTTATTAAGCATGCTATAAATAACCTATTATATCATATCATATCATGGTTCTTCAACTTCCCCCAACTGCTCTCTCCTAATGCATTTTTCTTCCCGTATTCCATACTCCACACTCTACATTCCACGATCACCTCATAATGGAATGCAGAGTTTAAAGCATGGCATACTGCACACTTACACTTCTTTTGCTTTATTTCATCTAAAATACAGACTCAAAGGAGAGTGTGAGCCCAATTATTGTATGCCTGGACTGTTATTGTCACTATTTATTTGCATTTTTAAAGCGCTCACACAGCCCGGCGGCATCGGGCTCTGTTACAGTAATATGTCTCTTAGATGCGTATTTATAACGCACTTGATACCGGAGGTTTCTAAGCGCAGAGCCGGGGATCGAACCTGTGTTGTTTCGTGTCATCTTGTTACCAAGGCGAGCACGTTGCTGCTGAGCTATCCTCCCGGGACAATTGAAGGTCACATGTGATGATTTGTATTGTTTTTTTTTTATTTGCACACAGATTTTGTTCCCGTGTTTGCACACTCTCCAATGGCTACGAACGGTATTGTGTACTTTGTTTCCTGCTCCCCTTCTATTTTTCTGTTGAGGTAAAAGGACATGTCACTTGGAGGCTAAATTCTGGGGAGTGCACACCTTGCGTCGTTGGCTCTACATACTTTAACATGTGGAGGAAGGTGCCCTTAAATACAGGGAGGTATGAAACTCACTCTATCGTATCTTTAATGCTAGGAGACATGTTGTATGATATGGTATGATATGATATGCCATTTATAACGCGCCTATACGCAAGTGTTTCAAGGCGCAACCAGGCAAGGGAGGGGGAACAAAGGGAAGACAGAACAACGATCCTACTAGGCCAGGTGTCATTCAGATCACGCAAGTGCAGGGGGAGGGGGAAAGGGAAAAGTGCGAGCGGGAGGGGAGAGGGGAAAGTGCGGTACATGGAAATAGTAGAATAAATAAGATAACAAAACGGCCACTGGTGGCAAGGGCAAGGTAAGTGCAGACATACGTGCTGGAAGGGGGACTGTAGGGCTACAGAAAACAGTCCCCAGGTGAAGGGGTTGTCAGGGAGGCAGTGCAGATGGGCAACTGGCGGGGCAAGGGCCCGAGAGTAAGAAAGGGTGGCCAGGTAACCAGTGCAGTTAGTTGCCAGGAATCAGCAGGGAAGAGGGGGAGAGAAAGCAGAAGCAAAGAGGAAGGTTTTGAGGTGCTTCCGGAACCAGAGATGGTTCTCCTCAAGTTTCAGGGAGGCAGGAAGGTTGTTCCAGAGGGAGGCCCCTGCCGAAGAGAGAGATCTACCACCAACTCGTTGCTTGGAGAAGCGACTGACCCTGAGGGAGTTGGCTGCGGATGAGTGAAGAGCTCGAGAAGGAAGATATTTCGGAAGAGAGAGTTGAAGGTATTGCAGCCCCAGGCCCCAGAAGGCCTTTTGGACCATGCAGAGGGTTTTGAACTTAATCCTCACAGCCACTGGGAGCCAATGCAGAGATTTCAGTACTGAAGAGATACGATCCCGTAACTTGAGGCCAAGGACAAGTCCCGCAGTCCTGTTCTGAATAAGTTGCAGAGAGTAGAGGCAGGCAGATTTAGATAGAGGCTGTTACAGTAGTCCAGCCTAGAGAGAACCAGGGCTCTGGAGACAGTGAGCTTCTGGGGTAAAGAGAGGAAAGGAAGAATACCTCTGAGGAGGTGCAGCTGGTAGTGTGACTTCTTATAGATGTCAGAGATGTGAGGAGAGAAGGAGAGTGTGGAGTCGAAGATCACTCCAAGATTTTTTGCTTTGCAGGTGGGAGCAGGAAGAGGACCAAGAGAGGCCAGCCAGATAGCTTCCAGGAAGGCGGGAGAGGGTGCGCCTTTCCGAAGACCACTGAAGACCAAGCAATGGTCCCTTATGCAGAGTTGGGCATTCATTGTAATTATGTATTAATGTGCAGTTAGGTTTTGGCCCACATCCTACTCTAAATTACGCCTAGGATAGTTCAGAGCTGGGCACGTCTCACCTTTAAACTCGTGGACGTGAAAGCTGAGTTCACCTTTTTTACTGGGTACGTGTTCAATCATGCTGAATTCCTCAGTACAATGTGTCAGCTGCACATTTGTGAATCTTAATTTTCAGATTCGGTCAGTATGCACAGTGTCTTGATTGAAGTGGGTTTCTATATTCTTTTTTGCCAGAATAATGTGCTGTCTACACAAAGTATATGCTGGAACCATGCAGCAAGCCAAGAACATTTATGACATCGGATTAAGGGTTGATAAAAGATCACAAACTGTAGACAGTAGTCACCAGCAGCAAAAAGTCCAGGATCTTCCTTAACTTCAAAAATCATCAGCACCTCCCCCTCTCAGCATTCTAAGGGGGCTTGGTGACACCAGCACTGCGATGTCACAATACTGTGGTCATTGCCCTCAGACTAGATATTATAAAAACAAAGATGATCACCAAGACCCACAATTTGTCCTACATCAGTGAGCATTAGACAAGCTCAATGCTCCTTCCAGAGGTTTTTCAAGAATGTACCTAAAAGCTCTATTCTACGGTAAGGAATGGTGTGTACTTAAGGAACCTAATATTCTCTGTAGAAATGTAGCTTGACAGTCTTTCTACCCTGTTCATTGACTTTATACTGGCATTTGGGCTTGTTATGGTAGAAAAAAGGCAGCACTTTCATGTGTTTTAGGTAGTCAAATTATCCCTGTGTATTCCTGTAAAGGATTCACCGTCTTCACTCCAAACCCAGTTGTCAGTATCAGAAATAAATATTTGGTGTGAAGTGTTCACAATCTGTATGTTTCAGCTTGTGCATGAAGTGTTTAGTGATGAAAGCCATTCTTTGTCTTTTACTTTTTGAAGCATTTTACAGACCTCAACAGCAGTTTGAGTGAACACTCCTTGAAAAGTTAGGATATTTCTTTGTGACCTGTGACATCAATGTATACTTAATAGCTAGCCTGCATGCATACTTTGCTTCATCATAAAGAAAAATAATTCATATTTTAAGTTTTGGGTCAAGGTTAGGATTATTAACGTAGAAAACCCCAGTGACTGATTTAAATTAACCTTGAGAAAGAACATTGTTAAGATGGTGTGTAGGGCTCTCTTGATTAGCACACAGACCAACTGTGGATCCATGTAGATTGAAGCAGGATACTTTATCATATATAAGTGCATTTGTACAGATCCAGTTACTTGCAGGTATCTACATGACAGGTAGACAGGTAGACATCAATAGACAGATAAGGGACAGACCCACCGGCCATCCTCTCACATCCAGCTCAGGCCCCCAACTGACATTCGTGGCACACTCACACACAACACTCACTCAACATTCTCCTGAGCTGTCCATCATATGTACACCAACATTCTATCAGCATGCATTCCTGGCCAGTGATATAGAACAAGATTAACTCACATTACAACAAACATCATATTATAAATCTCTTATAAGGAAAACAGTGCGTTAATAACTTTTCAGGTTTCAAACATGGACGTTTTATGACTGTGCTTAGTAAAGTGGCAGTGTTTGGATGTAGGGTGCCACTCATTCATAGTAGAGAAGTAGAATATGCATCCTGGCGTAGTGATTCAATGGAAGTAGAAAAAGCATTTGATATGTTTGTTTTCCTCCAAAGCTGTAGAGAGGAATGGTGAAATATCATCTAGTTGGACATCTCATTATGAAGCATCATTATGGTAGGCTCCTTCCACACTCCACTGCCCTCTAGCCCTCCCCTTTCTCGTCTTGTAGGAGCCCTATAAAGTACAGAGAAGCTAGTATAAAAGTTGATGGGGAGTGGAGACCCTTTAGGTAGAACCCTTAGATATGATCACAGATTTCAATATTACATTTCCCACTGCCCTTAAAACTGACCATATGCTCCCATCCATGAGATGAAAAACTCTTGACACTGCTGTCCTCAGCGACATTTGACCCAGAGCATACCTTCATATCCTTGGAAAGAACTGTAGCCACACCACATCAAGCACACATCGGACACTATAAACTCTTACAGACCTCCCAATCTGGCATAGGACATAGATGAAGAACAGAGCTGGACACGTGTCAATTAGTAGATAATGCTCTCTGCATCATCAATGGTGGTCACCCCGACTCCTAGTAATGCTTAAACTTTCTGCAGCCTTAGACACAGTTGATAATCATGACCTCATTGATATACTACACAACCAAATGACAATCAGGGAGACTATCCTCCACTGGTCCACCTCAAGCATTGAAGACCACCATAATGTTGTCCAGATGGATTCCTCCAGGTGACTCCCCACCCCTACCTGTAACATGTGGAGCCCCACAAGGACCCGTCCTCTCACACTTGATCCTTCCTAGACATGGAGCCACTGGGATCCCTCCTTGTCAGCCACAACCTTCACATCCACAAAGAATTATGTGTTCAAAAATGAATTCTACAAATAGGAGGAGTATGAAATTATCTATTATTAACCAAAATGAATTCAACATGATCATACACATTTAATTTTTTTGTTAAAATGCAAATACAGCAAACAATAATTAAATGACAATACTACAAAAAGGATGACATGACACAAATACACATCGAATTGCTACCACTGGCATTTGCCTGAATGATGATGCAATGCATGACAGAATTGCCATAGCAGAAACATTGAGATGGCATGAGCATAACATTGCTGGGTACAGCATACTGTACTGATGAGAAATGTGCATCCAAATAGGAGACAAAACAAACAAATCATTCACTGATTTGTTTGACTATTGTGAACTAACTCGATTTGTTTGCATGGAAGAAAGCACCTTGCATTCTAGAGCTCAAATTCAAATAAAGTCAAAAATGGCTTCATTCAACAAGCAAATGCCCAGTAGCGGCCCACCAGTATAAGTGTGGGCTGTGGGCTCCTCGCCTGCGTGGCAGGCCCCACTACCCCCGAATGTTGGTAGCACAGTCGCTCCTGTGCTTTATTTGCACATGGAACTGTGCTGTCTAACTCTGAGCAGGGGCGTGTGCCCCCTAATAATTGTTTTTGTTGTGCAGCCCTTTTGGCTGAATGGCAACAAACGTAGTGCATGAAATAGTGAAGCGTCGGTGCGCTGGAAGACTGGCCCCTCTGCCGCTCATTAATGCCCCTGGAGTATAGGCACGCTGACTGGCAGTAGACGAGTCCTCTCCTGTCATTATGTTTAAGTTGTGGAAAGGAGGGGAGGGCCATATGGTCCTCCCTATGGCAGCACCTGTGGAGGGTGCATGCAGGTAAGGTACATGTTTTTTTATGTAACTTGTATGTATGTTTGTATGCATGTGTGTGTGTTGGTGTTTGTTTTTATGAATGTGAGCATGAAAGGAGTTCTATGAATGATGTGTGAATGAGTGGGTGAAAGTGTTTGTGTTTGTTTGTGTGTCTGTCCCCACCCTACATTTAGAGGTGGGGGTTGCTGAGGTCATGGCATTCTCTTTTGCTTTACCCCTGATGCACAGAACCATACATCAAGGGTACATCAAACATGTTAAATTAAGTGTTAATACGTGGATAGACTGGCCTACATTTGATGAAGGCAAGTCTATCCATTTAATAACACTTATGTTTACTTTGCCCATGATGCACAGTTACTGTGCATCAAGAATAAAGCAACCATGGTGTTATTACATGGCTAGACTGTCCTACATTAGTGGTGCTAATCTACATGCACGTTCTTATTGTGGCATGGTATTATTGTGGCATGGCATTTATACTTGCCATCAAGGGTAACACCAACATGATAAGTGTTATTAACTGGCTAGACTGGCCTACATGGAATGCCAAGTAAAAAATGCCATGTCACATGAAGAGAGTATATGCAGACTGTCTACACATAATTCCTTAATGGGGCATGCTTTTTTTATTTGTCATCCAGGGAAAATCACAAGGAAGTGTTATTACATGACTAGACTGGCCTAGGTTAGTAGTGCCAGTCTGCATTTACTTTCTTAATATGCCATGACATTTTTGTACTTCTTATCAAAGGTAAATCAAACATGATAAGTGTTATTATGTGGCTAGCTTGGCCTAGGGTGCCAGTGTGCATTTCCCGTCTTACTGATTCATGGCATATATTGCTTATTACTTGACAGCATGGGTAACGTAAACATGAGTGGTATTACTTGCTAGACTGGCTTACATTGTGGCTCCAGTAGAGCAACATATTAGTTGTTTGTCATGGCATTTTTGTACTTTGCATCAAGGGTAAAAGCAAACATAAGTGTGATTACTTGGTGCATTGGTCTATCTTGGTAAATTCAGTCTGGATATGCTTACTTTCTGTGACATGGCATTATTTACTGGTTGGGCATCCTCATATGGTAATACTGGCATATATTAGTTCAGCATGCAATGACATGTGTGGACACAGCCAGCATGAACATATTTTATATACTGGCATATGTTGTGGGCAAAGGCATAATGCAAATGTTTGGGAAAATGTTCCTGTGCACCGTTAGTGACTTGCATCTATTGAGTCTTTCCATATGTTACCATCAAAAATTGATTGCAAACTTTGTGGCTTTATACCCACATTTTCAAGGAAAGTGCTGTAAAATGCACCGTTTAACCCATTATTCTAAAAATGTTCTTAGGAGAAACCTTCCACAAACCTGTGCTTGGTTGCTCCGGCATATTAGACAAATAAATGTGTGCCCCTCTAGTTCAGAAATTCACCAGCCGCCACTGCAAATGTCCCATCAACGCAAAAAAGAAATCTCCAACATCCACCCCAGCTCACATAATGTGGTATGATTACATCTAGGGTGTAGATAAGAGGCCCCCTCAAGCTGCCTGTGTGTAATGCTTGTGACACAGCGAAGTCTGGTGCATTCAGAATTGGTGCCACTGCACTGAGAAAGATAGCACCCACTAAATCATACTACGTGTAGTCAAAGATTTGTCTGCGAATGTGCAGATTCCTTAATAAGCAGTTTAAAAAAAATCTTTAGAAATCATTCCTGTATTTTATAGCAAAAAATAAAGACAATAGAATCATGCGATAGTTGGAGAGAGAAAAGTGATGTAGCAGCAGTTAAGAGTAATAAGAGTAATAAAGGCTAGCAACAGAATAGGGGTGCATTTCTAATCATGTGGGAATAGTGAAAACAAACAGATATAATGATTTGTAAATGTGCAGGTTTCCCTTGTATACATCATCTTTCAGGAATCGTAAAGAAATATACTTGAAATATAGTCCTCCATTAGTTCCCTATTGATCGACGCACTACCATTAAAGCCATGTGCATCACTCACTGTGCCATCCACAACACCGACCCAGAATTCCTCGAAGACAAAGTCACTCGCCACCACCCCCAAGGACACTCAGATCTTGCACAGCATCTCTCCAAGGTTTGCCCACATGACAACTTCACCAAAATAGGCGGATCCTCCTTCTCCTTCCAAGCACCGATCTTCTGGAACTCTCTGCCCCTGCGCATCTGCAACATTGACAATCACTTGGCATTCAGAAAGGCCCTCAAAACCTGGCTTTTCCCTTCCTCCTCTTGAAACCTTCTCACACTCTACACTGTCAATATGTGCACAGAAACACAGGCACAAACCCGACAACACACCTATTCACCCTAACCTCCACGGATGCCAGCTGCTTTTGCAGCCGTACACTGTGATAAATTCACTCCCCCTTCCCTCATCCTCACCCACAGATGTTCGTACATCACTCTCCCGTCCCTACGGGCCCCTCTCCCACTGCTCAGACTTTCAATCTAGGGAAATCACAACTGTCGACACCAACCAATTGTGCTGGACCTAGAAAACCGACATCGAAGATGAACTCCATCCGAGTTTCAGGTATGTATACCTTACACCACGTCTGTGGACACAGGCCGCAGGCACGGCCACCCATCCATGCACTTTAGAATGCAGCTATGGCTATGCATTTCTGATCTAGCAGCTCGCATAGCCATCCACACTGAAACCCCTGACGTACCTCTGCCATTAGTATGCAGTGACAACCAATGAAAAATGTCAGTCTAGCTGGGCACACATCAAATCTCCATCACTAGCACTCTATCCTAAACCACCTATAGCACCCACCCACATGCCTGACCTCCCGGCTGCCTATTGGAGCTTAGCCAGCCCACCTAAGACCTAACCTGGCAAAATGCACACACGCATCTAAAAATCAACTCTTAGAATCTCCCACACATGGACTACCAAGGGCATTCCAACCACAAAGCACATTGAGGCCATACAAATGGGGAAAGGGTACTATATAAATGACCAATACAATACAATACAAAGTAAAAAGAAACCTATAAATGTAAGCAAATTCTGAGCACCAAAGTACAACTGCGTCACGTCTTGGGTATGATTTGCCCAAGATGCACCTGTTGGTAAACATGTAAAAACGTGCATCCTCTCAAATGATCGCCATCATTAAGCACTTGCATTAGCATGTTAGCTGATGTGCTAGTAGATACTGCACAATCAGAGTGAATACACTTATTAAGTATCTAGGAGTCGATACTATCCCATTTACTTCACTTCTGAGAAGTAAATATATTTAGCTAAATACGTCTGGATAAACATATGATCCATCCAGGAAGCGCATGGGTACGGCATCCGTAGGGCTAACAAAATACTAAAGAAGAGAGGAGTTGTGCTCCAGTGCATGCCGTACTCGCCAACACAGCACAGTGGGGCAATACACAACCTGCTCTCCAGAAAAAAGACATGCAAAGTCTCACGGTTTCAAGGAGAGGAACCAACAGACCCGTTTAGGTAGGATTCGCTTCTTATTGCGGAGCCACTTTGTACTGTACATTGAGTTCCGTTGATGTGTCAATGTCAAGACCAGAGCCTGAATCTGAAATTGGACATCGGCATCACATTACCACATTTGATTACCGGTATGATAACACCCATTCAACTCCCTTGGTGATTGATTTCATGTCAAATGGAAATCTAATGCATTAAATGCCAGTGTCATTTAGCACATTCTGCAAATGTGTGCACAGACAATGCCAGTTTTGGGAAATATATCTGCACCATACTTTATGTCGTGAGACCAGCACGCGCTGCGCACTTCCCTTCATATCCATCCAATGAGACGATGGCTTAACCATGCATATCCTGGGGGCTAAAAAGATCAACTAAAAAAGATGGATATAACGGTTTAAAGGGTAGTGTTACATTATTGGTTACATTAATCTAGCCTAAATAATGTATACAAAATGGACGCCACCAACGCGGCTAATATATGTGATTGTTCATCTGAAATGCGAGGTCATGTGACAATGTGGCCAACAAACCCTTTCCTCAACACAATACCTCCATAATGTCGAAGCAGTTCAGCAGTACTAGTAAATGCACGCATCTTAATGGATTATTGCGATGAAAACGTATATGGATTTCGCTATGTCCACGAATACGCATGCCAAAAAATATGGGAGAAAAGGAAACAAACACGTAATTACAACGCGTTTCTGGCTTCACTTATTGCAAAAACGAATCAGATTTTCAAGAAAGAATTGGAATCAAATTTTGAGGCTTCTGTTCTACCACAAAAATACGATTTAAAAAACAGTAGGAAAGGTAAACATTGTATGCACTTTGCAGCTTATTCAAAGAAACAGGTCTGTCTTTAGAGGTTGTGCACTCTGACGTGTGAGGTGAGTTTCGAATCTGCAACCAAAGGCAGTGAATTTGGAAAAATAAAAACGAATAGGGCAGAATTTAATAGGGCAATAAATACATTTAAAATGTGTATGATTTTTAGAATATATTCACTGAAAAAACCTCAATTGAAGGAACATTATGGTTGCAGCACAAAACGTCAATACCCCAGAAATGCGTTTGTTAAGCAACAATCACTTGCCAGCTGCCATGTAATGCTTATGGCATCAGAATTGTGCTCTAATGCATCCTCTTGAAAACGACTTTTAATGTCTATTAGTACCCAGCGAGGGACAATGAGATTCTAACATGCAATCTCATTGGCTCTCGCTGCGGCATTACCCAACCAGGAATCCCTCTGCCCCACAACGTTCCTTCCGTTCTGTACCCGGCGGGGGGTTGTGCCAGCCACTCAGCCAAATAAGAGGCTCGGAACAGGGTATTCCCCGCTCCGAGCCACCACACGGCTGGAGGCTGCCATTTTCCCGCTCCAGGGATCGAGGTAAGTGTTGTCGCTTGGGCCTGTAACTATGACCCCCCGGGGCATTACCTGAAGTGGTAATGCCCCCCCTGCTCGGGGACTATTGCTTCATTGGGTCAACTAGGGTTTTGTTTTGTGTTGGCCCTCAAGCCAAATGTAAAATCCAAACTAAGCAGACTGAGAGATAGTGGTTGTCTTGAGCTGTGTTTTCTCCTCGTTCCCTGTAGGAACTGTGTGTGTAAGTGTGACATCATGACCAGGGCACAGCAGTGGCTGACTTAAGGTTGTTTTAGAAACCATAACGCAGACATTTCTGGGGTTTTGATGTTTTGCACTTCAAACATTTGTGCGACTCAGCAAGATGTTTTATCTGCTCAAGATAGAAGTGTACGTGGCTGACTCTTGTATACTTACATTACCCGGGGCCACCCGAACCAACTCCAACATGCAAAACAACGCTCACAGATGACAGTTCCTCCTGGTTGTGAACCTATCCTCTCATCCTAGCCCCACTAACTCCCCAGCCCCTCTCTATTGCGGAGCCATGTGAGCACCTGGAGACTGCCCCTGGGTGGTAGCAGTCCATGGTATAAATCATCATAGCATGACGTAGCATATATATATTCTCAGATTCCCCTCATGATTAGAAACATTGACCCCTGAACAAAGTAGAATTAAAATCTCATCATACAGCTGCAGTCACTAAGCAGCTGGCGTACTGTTACGGGTGGATTGGCCTATAGGGAACTCTGGAGATGTCCCGGTCGACCTCTGCACACTTGCCTCTTATGTGATCTGAGCTATTTTATTTCTACATTTTCTCCTTGGAAAAGTGTTGGGCTTGCTGAAAATGTGTAATATGGGGCCACTTTGAACATTATTTCTTCAGCCTCTTTTGGTTCCTAGTCCACCCCAGCGTGCTGTTTCCTGACTCATGCACCTGTATAGAGAACCCCCAACTAGTACAACGGAGAAAAAAAGCTTTTAAGCAGCATTTCCCCCTATTTAGGTATAATCCCCGGAATCATGGAACACAGCTGCTTTGGAAACCCATTAAAACAAAGCTATTCCTAAACCTTTATAAGGCTCGACTGATTTAAGAACATCAGTAAAAAGAAAGATAGCTAGGTTTCATATTTAAAAAAAATATGATTATGTATCAAACTACAACTATGTTTGTTAATGTTTGGCATGTGTTTATAATTATGAATAGTTTTAAAAACAATGCTGGTTTTGCCATCACTCTTTGGCACAACTAAATTGTCTTGAACTAGTGAAAATGCAGCCAGATTACTGGTGCCTGAGTTTGGAAAGTGCTGTGTATAGCTGACTTGGAAATGTACACATGCTGGCCTCACTAGCTGTCCAGGAACAGGGCCTATGCTTCATGATCACCTTATTCTCTGTCTTCTTATGTCTGAAAGGTAGCTGGAAAACAAATAGTCACAAAATCTAGAGCACAGCCAACCGGGGACAAGTAGTTAAAATAGGGGACCTTTACGAAATGACAACTGCCCTGCTGGAGTATGAAAATGAGTAATGGCTAAACTGCCTACTCAGCCCGCACATTTCTACAAACCAACAGTGAACCCAATCATAAAGGTAACACAGGCCCACCCATGGGAACCTCGTTCAACTTTTGTGGTTATGTGGGCTGAGGGAAGCCTATATTCTTATATGGGGTGTGAATGTGAGACAGTAACAATCCAAACAGCAACAGTACACAAGTTCCAAAATAACAAAATGTCCAATCCAGGTTCTATTCAAATATAAATACATTAATTATACAAATCACTCATACAACTAACTGCTAAAAACAGTATAAAAACCCACCCCTGTAAAAGAAGAGAAACAATGCAGAACAAGTATTTGTAGCCACCTTGGATACTTCATCAGGGAGGAGGAAAAGAGCAAGAATTGTAAAGTTTTTACTCAAAGTTATTGTTCTTCAGGATAAAGATTGAGCTAAGGCTTTAACCATTCACTAAGACATCGAAAATGGACCAAGGTACTAGGGGTCCTCAGTAGAACCTGATTCCTACTTTAAGTTGGGTCCAACAGGCTTTGAGAAGCTACAATGTGGGTCAAACGAAGCACGAATATGGTGAGTCATACTGGTACAAGCGACAAGCTCAGGTTGAGTCAGTTGGAAGCATGTGCTCAGTTCAGTTTAAAGGCAGTATTCAAGCGATTCAGTTTGGATGGCTCACCAGAGTCTGTTAGGAGGTCGAGTTATTTTGAGATGTTTGTAACGACTGGTTTGGGTCAATGAATGATGCAATGCTCAAGCAGTTCGAGTTGAGGGATGGCATTTGAAGCTGCGATCCTGATGGTCCACTGTGAACCAGCAAGTTGGTTGTTCGCGCTGAACAGTTGACATGCTTTGCTTGGTATAATGCAGTGGCAAGCCAGTACAAAGGATGCAGCACGGTTCCTAGAACTGTCAAAGCAGCACCACAGCTTCTGGCATTTAGAATCTATAGAACACGTGAGTTCAGTTGCTCTGTTTATTCTTTTGATGTGAGTTCCAATCCAGTGGCACAGGGACAAGAGTGGTCCTTGTTCTCTTCACTCCCAAAATGGAAGATGGTAGCAAGAACCTACAGGAGTCCTTCAATTACAGTGAGGGGCCTGAGTACCAGTGCAGCTGGCATAGAGAGGTATGTCTGGCCCACAACAGCAGTTCAACCCCATTGTGCCTTGGGGATGGGTAGAGAGCAGAGATTGCATGTGCGTTGGAACAACTTTTCCCTCTGCAGGGCTTTGATGAGCACTTCTCTTCAAACAGAGTCCAGGTGAATCTTTCATGATGTCCTTTAAGGCCCAAAAGGGAATTGAAGAAGTGGGAGGCCCCACTTTCATAGGAAAAGGGTCACAGGGGATTGGATTAAAGCAAGCCTGCATTGAGGGTTCCAATCCCTGTCCTCAAGACAAGTGACCCTTCTCTCGTAATGTCATTCCCAGAGTGCCTTGTTCCACCAGATGTGGAGAGGACATGAAGGTGAGAGAAGCCTACAGAAAAAAAGATGAAATGCAGGAACCCTTCCTCAGTCCCCCTGTGCTCTGTGACTGCATAACTGCAACCCATCCAGAACCTGCTGCTCTCTGTTTTTTCACCCCATCATTTTATTATTATTAATATTATTATTATTAGGATATTTATTGAGCACACGCCCAGCTTTGGGAAGCAACAGGGCGCTTTACAAACATAGCGGCAAACACATGATGAGGGAAGCAGATAAAAAAAGGGGGCAGGGAGCTAACAGGAGAGGTGGAGGGAGGGCAGTTTGGTAGCAAGGTATCTAAAAGCCATCAGGGAGGAAGCAGTTGGCCGAGATCACCCAGTCTCACGTAGGCTGGGGTGTAGAGGGTGTGTGGACCTAGGTGTTAGTGAGAAGCCATTCATTGAAGAGGAGGGCCTTGAGCTCATTCCAGAACTGTATACATGTGGGGGTGAGTATGAAGTTGATTGGGAGGTGGTTCCGGAGTCTTGGGGTATATACAGAGAAGAATTGTCTTCTGGTTCTTTCCTTCCTGCACCAGCAGAGTTCAAGTCTTCACATGTCCTTACCTCTGGTGGATTGGAGGCCTCCGGAGATACTAGATTTCACAGTGAGGTAGGTTGGGGACTTCATTTTGACAGCCTTGAAGATGATGCCCTGATTTAGTTCACCCACTATGTTCTCTATGCATGGATCCCTACGTGTGCATCATGTCCAGTGCTATTATGCCTCCAGGCCCTCGTGTATGCGCGTTACAAATAAAATAAACAAATAAATCAATGCAGCAGGATTTGAATATGACACGGGCTTGCATTGGAAGCCATTGCAGTTCAATGAGGGTTGTTTTCAGTAAGCCTTTGATATGGAAGTACTTCTTTGAAGCCAGGCTCTCAGGAGATCTCCTGGTGGGAGCTACTGGACCTGGCAAGGAGAAGTTACCTTTCCTCTGAGACAGCCAACAGAGACAGGCATCCTGCCATTTGTCTCATCCTTGGAATCCAGTCAATTAGTCTTCCATGGCTGGTATAGCTGGTCTGAGTTCACATTGTTCACACGGGTATGCTACACATCAGATGTGTATCTATGCAAGTGCCAAACCAGGCACCAGTGATCTCCAAGCCTGCTCTGTGCCACTGCTATACTGCCACTGCCAGGAGCTACATATCAGAGAGTCTGATGTAGCAGGGCACAGGTGTACACTATACCTTTGCCCTGGATGTTTCTGAAGGAAGGGTCTGATTAGGTGATCAACTTGTCTGAGATAGAATTGCCTGCATCATTATATTATTTAATACAAATGTAAAATGGTAGAGATTCTACACCCTTATCAGATGGCAATTCATCACAAGGACTGTCCCCGAACACCATGTAGCGCTGGCAAACCTATCTACTGTGGCCACGAAGCAAAGGCCCGTGTGGGTGGCTAGTGGGTCTTTTTCCCAAGCATGGCTGTCACCTAGAGACAGCCTATTTTTGACACACCCACTCAACACTGGGGCCAGGGCATGTCATTTGTCCATGCCATGGGGTTGTACAAGAGCCGTAATTTGACTATTGGGCATGACCTGTTACCATGCCCTGAGGGAACTTTGCCTGTGGACATGGTACAAGCTACACTCCTGGACCCTCTCAGCCAGCCAAGTTCTCCACAGGACATGACCTGTGCCCATTCTCAGTCATCAGAGTAACTGGGGCATGACCTTTGGCCATTGCACTAGCACAATGATTCACAGACCTAACTCATGGCCTGCACAACTTGCCCCTGGACCTAAGACCTACTCATACCTGTCTTGGTCGCTGGACTAGGGCCTCTGGTCTCCTAGACATGTCCACAAGACCCACAGGCCCAACTCAGACTCAGGTTAAATTCTCCAACAATGCGCTAGGTCTACAAGGCTACAAGGTCCTGGCTGTGAAATCTTCAGGCACACACAGACCTAGCTGAGACATCACATGGACCCCGTGGATCCCAAGTCAGGTCCTCTGGTGCACATAGACCTGTCTCAGACAAAGCAGGAGAGCGGCAACTTGAAGATAAATCCATGGGTCCACATGACCTCAGAACAGATATGACACTTTTGGGCCAGAGCGGGGTCAGAGCACACCCCAAAGACTGTGCTCCGAACTGACCTGATTCTACAGGCTTATGACACCATTAATCAGATCACAACCTTTAGCCATACCCTTGGCTTCTAATCATCACCCATTGTGTATACTGGCCAGGCCCAGTGGACACTTTGCCCGGGACTTAGGTCTTCACACATGCTCCACATAGAGCACCATTGTGACCACTGGTCATGGCCTTCACCCATTACCCTGTCTCTGCCATATGCCTGCAGTCATTCCCTTAGAAAAGATATATTTGCACCTCAAGAAGGGAGCTTAGCCTATCAGGTGGCTGGGAATGTGGTCAAAATCTGCCTTTGACGACTGCATTCGATGACAAACCTCCACTACGAGGTGCTGCCATTGTTTTTCCCACAATGCTTCCCCTGGTACCTCTCCACTCTCTGTCTACCCTGCCAAACCCCGGCTCCTGCAAATCCCACAGCATTTTACACGGACTGACCCCCCCCCTGATCCCCCCATCTTACATCTCATGTGGGTCTTCTTCCTCTCATCTGCCGAGCTCTTTCGCCTTTCTCGCTACCACCTTAGAAATGGGACTAAGTCTCTTTCCCATTTCCCATAGCAGTGGACATCTTTGTTTTTCAATTTCTTTTAATGGAAGTTTGGGTATATGCAATACGTACTTCTGTCACAAAATAACTAAACTATTTGCACCCCAGAAGAAGCACTTAGGTATGAATATCAATCACCCTGGCATTCACTGGCATATAAGGCTGGTAATCACCCTGTGCCCTTGATTTTCTCAGGCCTTCCTTGGGTTCTCCTTGGTGGGTTGTTACCATCCTTGTATTCCCTGATCATGGGCATGATTGCTATATTCGGCCTGGCCAAGACTACTAAGTAGCTTTCTTTCAAGTAGCCATTTTAAATTGTCTACAAACCCAAAACGGCTACTAAATGTCTTCAAAAAAGTATGCAGGATCTCAAATTGGTATGTATATGAGCTCATACTATCTCAAACTTAATTCTGGCTAGTTTGTCAGCTTATTTTAGAGTAGCTCTGGGCACAGTTTCACCACAACAATTGAAAACAATAACTGGTATGTAGGTCCATTCAGCAGTTGCTCCTGCAGATGGGGGCAAATACTCCACATGAGAAATTCAACTTTCACCCACCAGGAAGAAAACACAGATTCCTCCAACGTCACTGGAGGAATTCAACGTCCAGGGAAGAGAAGCTGGAACTTCTCAGTCATCATTGAATGCCACGATAAAACAAAAGATGAAGGCCTTTCTTCACAAACAGACCAGGGACAAACAAATCAGATAAATTGTCTGGAATCTGTACAAAGATGGGTGCCATGGTGCCTTTGGCTCTACATCACAATTTAAATACCAGTCAGTTAACGTCTGCCTTCTTTATTGAAAAGCTTTAGCTGATACAGCCCACCATTTCTTCCCAAACCACAGCTAACAACCACCCCATGGTGCGTATCCCCATCATGCCCTCCTCAAGGTTTGTCACCTTCAAGCCAGTGTCTGCAATAGATTTCCGATCATCAGTAAAGAAAACTAGGGTCTCAGTGAGAGAGGTTTTTTGCTGCCGGACCACCACCAACAAAGACAACATTGACACCCTTGCTCCCAACTTGTTGACCCTGTGCAACAGTTTCTTTCTCTCTGGTGTCTTTCTTCATGAACTGAAGAAGACCTGCTGCTCTTTTTTTATTTTATTTTATTTTATTGTTTAAAACGTGGACCGAGCTTGTGAGCAGAGAAGCGCTGTACAGAGTGAGGGATGAGCTGCAGCATTTGCTGTTAAATAACTCCCTTGCCTTCCCTGTCAACGTTGACCTTTTCTTTCCATTTGACATCATCTCCCAATCCAGCCTTCTTTATCACTTGGAGAACAACTGTGGGGTTAAGGACTTTTCCCTCAAGTGGATTTCATCCTTCATTTTCCACATAGAGAGTTCTTTGTCAGTTCAGGCCCTTTCTCTTACCATTCTTCCATCTCCTACTACTGGGATCCCCAACGCTCTATTTGCTCCTTAACATTTATTTGACTCCTCGGCCTTGTCTAACTTCCCTTTTTCCTGTTATCTTCCTTCTAATGCAAATGGCACCAAACACTTTCATCCTGGACAAGGACTCTTCGTCACAAATGGACAGATGACATTGTGCCAACAAGCACGCACTGGCCAGATTGTTTAGTATATAGCAAATAAGGATTTGCCACCTTCTCGAATACTTCGGGCTCTTCAACTGGTTCAGATCCATCCCTTAACCAACCTGGCCCGAGCGGGGGAGCGGCAACGAGAGGACAAAACCCACAATGGGTTTTCTTCAGAGGGGGCCCAAGAGGCAGACCCAGACAGCTACAACAACAATACGGTCAGAATCAGGGGATGAGAACCAGACAGTGGTACTCAAACCAATGAATGAAGACAACCAACTGCCAATTTTCAATCTATCTGTCTACCCTCTAGACCACTGTGATTTGACACTCCTTTCTAAGGGGTTCTCTTATGTTCCTACCACCAGAGCTGATGCCTTTAAAACTGAGCTTGAATTACAAAAATTCTTTAGAAATATATGGCTCAAACATTTTTTCCAAGAGTTTTCTGCAGATAAATGAATAACAACTTGTCCATATTGATCGCCAATGTATGCGCCCATGGCGCAGGCATGACAGTAAGAGAGCAGAATACACTGATCGAGAGATATGTTTATCCACCCATGTTAAACAACAGCCTAAACGCCTAGTATGTGTTACCACGTTTAATCCAATTAGCAGTGACGTGAGGAGGATTATCAACAGGCACTGGGACTTGGTAAAACAACCAGGCACCCTTTCCCTTAAACCTTTATTTGCATTCAAAAAGAACCAGAATCTAAGACAAAGACTGGTTCACACTTACCCGGATTACCCAAAAGAACAATCCATTACCTCACAGTGGGGTCTCCCTCAGATTGTGGGACATTATAAGTGCGGGAAATGTGTGGCCTGCCGCCTGACCGAGAACAAGCGAGAATTTCAGTATAATGGCCGGAAATGGAAAATGAATTGCTATACCAATTGTTCAACTAAAAAGGTGATTTACGTGATATCTTGCCCCTGCCAACTCTTGTATGTTGGCAAAACCACACGGGAGGTGAGACAGCGTATATCTGAACACAGGAGCTGTATCAGAAATAATGTGGCAGATAAACCTCTCGTCGAACATTTCTTCAAATTGAAACATAAATGTACAGACCTAAGATGGTTTGTTCTTCAACATGTTAAACCCAACATGAGAGGTGGTGATATGGGGTCAATATTGCTCCGTATATAACAACGATGGATATGTACCCTTGATACAGTACATAATGGCCTAAATCTGTCGGTTGAGTGGAATGCCCTTACAACAAAGAACTAAGCATATTTAAATAGGCATTTTTTAAAAATTTAAATTTTATAGTGCATACCATCACATGCTAGTCACGCTGTGTGTATTTAAAAAGGAACTAAATAGAATTTAGTCTAGATGTAGTAAGGTTTGCATATATTGTGTCTGACATGGATGATGTGCTTTTAGAGACACAATTATCTAAAAACTGTATTTTGCAAGTACAGGTGCACTTTGCCTAGTTAAGAATAC
Source organism: Ambystoma mexicanum (assembly GCF_040938575.1). Lineage (NCBI taxonomy): Eukaryota > Metazoa > Chordata > Amphibia > Caudata > Ambystomatidae > Ambystoma > Ambystoma mexicanum. The sequence goes on from NC_090933.1 coordinate 434,062,470, forward strand.
TAGTCCTTTTTCTATGAGTCCTTTTTCTATGAGCATCATGCTGAGATTCAGTCCCTCCTTTATGTTTACTATTCTTAATAAATAACAATAGTCCTTTCTTAATGTTGCCGATTTTATCTGGGCTCGAGCGATACTTTGTTTTCCCTCAGAAGGAGTAAATAGCAGACTTTAAGGTAAGCCTGTGTTATCTACAGCCGTCCAAAGCGCGGCGTACGGAGCACATTGAGACAATTGCTCATAGCATAATACACGCGTGCCTATTTGCTTATAGGGCAGACCTTTAGACAGCTTGCATGGGCTTCTGCCGGTCGTGGGTTCACTACATGTGGACGCCACAAGGCGTGTTTAATAGCAAATTGCTTCCTGATGGTGTGTATCGGTTTATGCCGTGTGCGGGTCCGGTATGCGTGGACGCTGCAGAAACGGCAGTTTTAAATGTGTGTTCCATTCACCGGTTTCTTACTAGCGGCACCTGCCTGAATTTGCGCATATATCAGAGGGACTGTTACCCGTGCAATGCTCTACATGCACAGGCGGTACTGAATTGTGAATGCATTATTTTTCGTCTGCATAAAAAGGCATATTTGAAAAATGATTACATTGAACATATACTAACTTTACGCTAGAGCTGTTTCAGGACAGTATCTCTCCTTTGAGATACACTCCATTTAGCCATTGACAGTTGGTTGTCTTGAGATGGCTACTTTTGTAGCATGTAAAAACCATAAAAGCCTAATAGGTGCTCAGTTAACTCTTGAATATGGAGGGAATGCAATTAATAAATTGTGTTATGTAATTAGAGAGAAACACTCTTGTGACTACTATATACTATTCCAAACAGCCTTGTGTATTTAACCGATGAAGACAGTTGCCGAGGAATTGTTTGACACTTATAACTTCTGTACAGTCCGTAGAAACTTCACGGTGAGTGTACGTCTCCCCCATTGTGAATCTAGTATTTTAGGCAAATATCACCAGATACTCATGACAGCATATAAAACAGATCCGTTTATTTTTCACAGGTCTGTGGAGTAAAGGCTTTGAGAATTTCTTTTTTTTCATCTTTCCGCCAAGATTCTTGAAGCATTGAACATTTATCTGAGGTGCTGATTAACATTGAAGAATTGTAAGTTAGAGTTTTTATGTCCATATAATTACTTACTTCCGTAAGTAATTTTTACTGGTACAGAGAACTAAGACGTGTCTCTGTTTGGTTCACAGATCTTGATTATACCATTGACTCTGGGAAGGATTGATTCCGTATACCTAGTTGCCCATTTGTGAATTGACACATAGTGGTGAGTAGGTTTGTGTGTTGAGATAGTATGCATATGACAATAACAGTCACAAAAGTTTAAATAATATGGGATGACACTTGATACTGATGGTATCTTATGTATGTTTTTTAGATTTGACATTTGGCGCATACGTTTCCAAAACACAAGCACAGACGCAGTTGTCTGCACTTCACGTCCTGAAGAAGGTCTTGAGATTTAAAAACAGCAGATTGTGTTATATTGGACCGAAACACGTGTCGACGACTATAAAAGATACTTGGGTTAATTATTTGACCAAGAAAAATATGACACCTGAAAGCAAAACTGGGCAGACAATTACTGAAATTTTGTGTGTAGAAATATATGTATTAAGTGTATGATACATTTTCTGGAAAGAGACAAATTTGTTTGTTTTTAGAGAAAGATTTTGAATGAATGTGTGAGTTGGGAATGAGAGAAGTATAGATGAAATATATGATGATGAATTGTTACTTATGGTTTTTAAAACATTGCATGTAACAATGAAAGATGTGTTTATTGATTAAAAGTTGTAATATTATGCTTTGAAAAATACCTATGTCATCCCTATCTACTGGTCCATCCTTGTTTGCTATAAACTTCTTATATTTGCCTACAGGACCAGGGATTTTAGTAGGTACACCCCTTTTGTTTTGAATCAGATTCTTTAGTATCCTGCTTCTCAATGTTGCTAATACTGAAATAATCTACTTGGGACCCACCTTAATTTTCATTTGACCCACCCCTTTGGAACCTGCCCTACTATGGTACGTTCTCCCAGGAACCTGGGAGTTAGATTAAACAACACCAAAAAAAACCCAGGCGGTTGCTCACCGCTTGTTCATAAAAAAGCTAGTTCACAATTCCAACTCAAAGGCAGGTGCCTACATTGTTTTTCTCAATGATCATAATTGACCAAGATGGAGTGATATGTGTCATGTTTTATGTAACTTGATTAGAGCAATACTGTGTTTCAGTATTCAACACCCATGAATATATGCTTAACTATTACAATTAAACAGAACACAAAGCAATTACTTAATCAAGTGTCAAAACAGTATTGTGTGACAAATAACAGAACCTGATTCATTCATCAGTCATCCATCACTAGTCTCAAGTGTGATTGAACATATTCAGCATGAAGAAATCATCATTTGAAGAATTGAAAAATAATTGCAGGCACCAATTGAAATGCCTGAACATCATTCATGAAATCCAACATGTGTTTCGACGTTGAAGGGGCAGTGCAACAGATCAGTTGAGGATGTTCACTGATGTCCGTCAAATGATTGATTAGTGTGAGCAAAGCCCGCCCACGTCTCATCAGGGCAAATTAATATGTGTTCAGATTTGTGTCGCTGCAATATGCATTGGTGCAACAAAAGGTGAAATATATTGAAAAGCCAATGTAACTTGAGCTCACTATGTCTTCTACACATCAATTAGGCATGACCTTGTGATACAAACAATAAAGTACATGTTTAAAGGAGAAACTGCCTCACATTACCACCAAGTATCGATCCTGAAAGAAATGCTTAAGGCAACACTTGACAACAACATATTCCTGTTTGATGATAACGTTTATCGCCAAAGGAAGGGAGTGTCGATTGCTACAAAATATGCCCCAGTGCTGACAAACTTTTTTATGGGAATGCTGGACGACAAAGTTGTGTATACAGAAAAGTCATTCACACACCAAGTGATTTTATGGGCTCATTATACCGGTGTCGTCATAATGATTTGGAAAGACACAGCACAAGAACTAGAAGAATTCACAGAGAGATTGAACAACAATGATGCAGGAATTGAATTTACTGCTCACACAAGCAAACCAACATACATTTTTTGGATCTAAGTATCAATGCATTGGGAGAACAAATAAACAGAAGTTAACTCTACTTTATGTGCGACAAGTTGACACTTTTAGCCAGTAAAATGCAGTATACCAAATGGAGAATTTATACAGCATGCAGAAACTGCCTAGATGACTCTAAATTCTATGAAGAATGTGAGCTTCTATCCACATGATTTAAACATTGAAAATCAAAAAAGCCTGTGAATAAGTGGGGGAAATTAACACAGGAGCAAACCCTAATCCAAAAAGACAAATCAGGGATGAAACACCAAGAAAGGTTTTGTTCGTAACCCAATTTTGCCACGACAATTACGAGATAAGGAAAATTCTACATAAAAACTTTTTATAAGGGCCAAGACTCTGAGAAACAAGTTGAGCCCATCACTACTCCCACAAGTTCAAACTATCCCAACAGGTTAAGAACAGACGTATCGGGTTTTAGAAAATGTGGAACTTGCTCATTATGCAAACATGCTCATGAGAGCACTAACATGTTTCAAGACAGACAAGACATCAAAATGAAGATAAAGAGAAAATAAATTGCTGGACAAACCATGTAGTACATGCTATAATATGCTTGTGTGAACTTATCTATATAGGAAGTATGATTAGGGAGCTTTGAACACGAATAAGAGAACATTTGTCTGCAATCGGAAGCCAGAACCCCATGTTGCCACTTGCATACCACTGGCAAAAAGAACAGCAGATGAACAGGAAACAGGACATTAAATGCATTGGATGACAAAAAGTCACCCTTGGTAGGAGGAGTGTAAATAGAGAGAATGCACTTTGTCAAGCAGAGGCGAGATTAATCTGCAAATTTAGAACTCTTGAGCATGGTTCCAATATAGACAATGAGAGTCTTTGTTTTTGTAGGAGTACTACTAACAACAATGTAACATATTTATTTGAGAAATGTGCATTCTACACACTAGAGATCTAACCAGTATAATCCACACATTTAATAAATCTGGGAGAGACAAGCATGTGAATACATTAATCAAGTGGAAATCTGTGGCACATATGGGGCTCAGCACCAACATTAGCTGAAGCAGGTGATATATCCGCTCATTAACGAATGTGGAATATTTTGACCCATTCCAATGTGCCCCACTGCATCACTTTACAAATGGTGAAAGAAACAGCCCAAAATGGATGCGCTGACTCCAGTGCGCGCCAAAATATTCAAAACTGCGTTTGGGTCACAACCAAAAAAAGGCTGCACACCCTGCCACACACAGTCAGGGGGGGTGAAAACAGAGTTCTCACTGCAGGAGCATGCGTGTGGGCTCTGCAACATTCAACATGGAGCAAAGCGAATGAATTGTACTGAAAACCGAAAATGCCTTTTAAAATGTTAGCTTTGCAACCTTAAAAAGTACTATTTTTGGCGCTAGATCCATTCATTTCCATTGAATCATTGAGATTAAAAGGGTACTTTAATACCCAGGATCATCTAGTGTGGCACAGAGGAACTGGGCCTCATTGACTGACCGCTCTATAAAATGTATCTAATGAAAAAGCAACCCAGGAACCCTTGTTTTCATTGTCCACTGGAAAAACCCAGCTAAACTTTGCAACAAGTAACTGAATCAGCTGTACAGAGACAAACTCTAAAAAAAGGCATGATACATGTATCCAGACTGCAAACAATCCCAGCACTCAAGGGAAGAACTAATGCTGACTAAAATGTGTATGTGCTGCAGAGGAAAATTGGATTTAAAGAACTCAGTTTAACATGCTTTTTCATGAATGAAATGCAAAATTGCCTGTTGTGAAAGCATGTTTTTGTTTGACGGCTTAATTCTTTAAGAATGTCAAAGGATTGCTAATGTAACAATCCACCTATAAACTGTGTTCATTTTATATGTTTAAATGAAAGATGTAGGTGAAACTTAAAGTTAAACCCAGTCTTGGGTTAATTAACTATTTTTAAAAAAACTATTCTGCTCTGACAGTCCTTAGCCTGGGAAAGGTTGACACTTCATTGCTGCTAAGAAATGCTAATTGCTTTTGGGAGGCCTCCCATACTCATGACAATGGGCTTCATTAGACATTCGTCTGGGACCCAGGCAAAGACAATAGCAGGCTTGGACAATCAACTTTCCAGGAGAGGGGCAGGAAGCTCCACTCTCCAGGAAGAGGCTTCTCATTGAACCTCAAAGGACTAGCCATTTGCTCACACTTGGGAAGGAAGAAAACAAAGTGACATGTGATTTTGGGGTTTAGAATGCTTATTTTGACACTGAACTTCAAGACATTTAACTTGGCAGCAAGAATAAGTAAATGAGTGAAAAGTACATATAAATATAAATCAGAATTTATGCAAGCCATTTGAAAACTTGGTAGGATTTCTTACTGCGTAAAGAACAGAAGTTATGAAGAATGACCAAGTCCGCAGAAACTATTAATGCTGCAAATCTAATATTGTGTGCCCATGTCCTAGGGGTGATTGCACATATGTGTACCGAATTAGGAAATGTTAGGCCAAACCTTTATGGTTGAAATTGCCAAAATTCAACAGAAAGACAAAACCAGGTCCCATCGACTTGGGAATTGGATGTACATGTGATCCACAAAATATGTAATTTATGTATCCGATTTTCATAGAGGGCATAAGTACATAAATATGTATTTGTGGGAAAGTTAGATTTTGGTCCCAATAACTATGGGAGGTTTCCAGATCATGTCATAAAACATGACAACCCTTTCTGTCATCCAACCAGCCAAGAGCAAGGTGGAAACTGTGCTCTTGCCCAATCATAGCATTGTGGGTGATGGTTGTGAGTTTGCCCCTACCATAAACTGAGTGATGTCATTTGGCAGGATAAATAAGGGAACCTCACAACACATAGAAAGACACTGATTCCTGACTTCATACTGATTTCCGCTTGGCGCCCTGTTCCTGAATTCTCCATCTTGTTCCTGATTCCAGATGTCTTTGCAAAGCCAAGGCCTCAGCATGGCTGAACTCCCTTTTCAGCTAGGCCCAAATCCTGAAGCAATCCCAAAACCTAAGGGAAGCAATTTTGATCCAGTCTGGCTTGCTACCATCAATGCTGGCCTGCTCCAAACTCACCATCCAACTGATCAACAGTGTCCAGCAACCAGAAGGGCCAAAGTAATCCGGTCCAGTCCAGTCCGATGTCCCAGTCCAGATTACCAGAACTGCCCCACTGATGCAATTCCACCAGATGCACCCTGCCGTCCGTTGTTAGACCCGACTCGTGGGATGACCAGAACCCTAGATGGGCCAAAATCTTAAAATAAAGTGGACTGTAAGTATCAATAGGAATCATAGTAAACCATAGCATATATTGCCTTACATTGTCCTATCCCAATCTATGACCTATCCCATCTTTAACTTAAAAACCTATAATATTGTCAGAACCATTCTTGCAACTCTGTCTGTGATTCGGAGTGTTAGCAATATTATCTTCATAATATCTTCATAAGCCATTAGTGATTTGGATGAAATAAAGTAATTCCCATAAAAAAAATGGGGTATCTGCCACGTGAAGGGTTACACATGGCCGTGTAACTGTGGAGATTCATGTGTGGCATTCTCTTTTTCTTAGCCATTAATCTAGTTTAAGTTAAACCAACCTGTCATTTTAAACCCGATTTTCTGTTCTTCTCTGTTCTATTTTTCTAAAAACACCTCTCATTCAAACTTGCATAACTTCCTCAATTTAATAACTAGAGCCTTCCTTCAACTCTCACTTAAACATAAGACCTGTAGCTACATCCCAACACAAAAACAGTGTATTTCACCCGTTTTTCTTAAAAACAGTTTAGTAAATTTAGGCGGGAATTCACATTTCTGCAAATGTTTTAAAGGTGTGCTTTTCAATTCCAATTATTTCCAAACTTCCATGAAGATTAAAAATGTGTACTGTTGCTCATACTAAAGCTTATGATAGTTAGAATCTTTTCAGCGTTGCTCCCACAGAGATTTATATAAATTTAAGGACTTTTTGCACACTTTTCATTGTTTTGCTCATCCATTTTCGAATGCAATTTTAAAGTGTGAGACTTCCAAAATGTTTTTCTCTCTTGTTTTGGGAGGGAAGATTGTATTCAACCTCTGTACACTGTCCCTTATTCTTGAATACCTGCTGCTTACTTACATCTGTGTAGATTTGCTTCTTTGTGAGATGAGAAATTTGCAGGGGGAAATCTTAACTTAAATGCCATCTTTCAAACAAGCCAAAATGGTTATTTTCTCTGTGTTTTATATTCAGTGTGCTAAAAAGTGAATTCAACTGCCTTCCTTACTTTCTTATTTGTATTGTCACCACCTTGGTTATTGCTGCCCCATATATTAAAACATATGTTTGATTTGAATTTTAAATAAATAAATAAATATTACCTTTACCAACAAGCCTAATTCCTGCTCCATTGTGACCTGGGAGCATTTTGCGAATCACTCAGAATATTGAACCTAGAGACACAATAAGATAAATATTTAATTTGTGCACTGCATACTAGGCTGAGACCAGGGTGTATTGCCTGATTGAAATCCTTAACATGAAGCAAGAGATACATCTGCTTATTTATGAAGTGAGCGCCACAACTAAGACACACATGTGGGCTCTTTCCAGTAGTAAAACATTTCTCTTAAAAATAGATCTAAATATGAGACAGTTTGGTTCACTTTATAACACGGAATTCATTGTAAGAAAAATACACATCAGATTAGTCTATTTGAATTGATAAATAGCCTTTCACCTCACATAAGTTCAGGATCACATACAGTAATCTATATGTTACCTAATTACATCAAAACAGATTGGTACTATCCCCGTAGTTGTTTCATGAGCACCCAAGATTGGGATAAAGTATATTACATTTGTCATACATAGATTGTGAAATGCCCAAAACATGGCGGCTGGAGAGGACGAACCGTAAAAAGTAAAAACAACATTGTTTTGTAACCATGGCAACCTTAAACAACAATAGTTTCCCAGGACGGCATTCTCCTTTAAATCGGAGAGCCTATACCAGGCGTAGGACGAAGTGTTTGACTGCTAAGTGAAATCCATGTAGCATAGTCATAATATATATTTTAAACCTTGAAATTCCCAAAACATGGCGGTCGGAGACGGCGAACCATGGAAAGGAAAGACGGTCTTCCCATGCAACCATGGTAACCCAAAATAACAATAGTGGCTCAATACAACGTTCTCCTGTATTCTGGAGAGCCGACGCCATGCGAGATACAGTCTAGACTATTGGTAAGCCTGATCTATGAAACATAGGACCAAGGACTTGTGACAAATACGCTGATATATTTTACAAATGCACAAGTTAGATGCCCTAATTGCTAATGCAAATGCGGCCTAGACACAAGATGCGGAAATCATAGAAATAAGGACCTGTGACATTTACTTTGATGTGAACACGGCTAAAATGACATCACACATCTACCTAATCAAGTACGTTTTAGACGTGAGATGTAGATTACTAAATGGGTTACAATTGATATAAGGATGCCCAGGATTAGCACTAAAAACATGAAACCCACATGTATTACTACTTGTGACTTAATAAGGGCGGCCATGGTCACAATATCAAGAGAACAAGTTTGTAAATACACAATCGAAACCAATCCACATGTATAAATGTGTGTTCAACAATGACAAGGCATATTCCATTACAGGTGGGATTTACCTGTAATATTTCCAAAAATCGACATGAGAATGATCGCAGTATACATAATTGGTAAGACAAAAACTAATTTTGAAAATAATGTTGTATGATTCAACTTACAAATACAACAGATGAGTGAATAATAGGATGGTAAATGCTAGCATATTGTGAATTTGATGGTCATGTTAATGAAACAGGGGCTGCAATGGTCACTCAAACCTGCATATTTAGCATGCAAGTGAAAATTCTAAGAATACAAAACATAGAGTGGATGAAATGTCCTGAGACAATTACCAGATTGTTTAACAAGCTTACAAGATGGGCAACCTGGGAAACAGCTGGGATCTCCACGATTGGAGACATAATAAAAGATGGTGCAGTGTTGTCCTTCCAATCCCTAAGAGATAAGTTTGACCTACCCATGACAGAACACTTCCACTACAGGCAGCTGGTACACACGGTCACAACACATACAGCAGATCTGACTGATATGCCTGAGTCCACACCAATAGAGGGAAACATTGTACTAGAGCGAATAAATAATAAGGTAACCTCCACAATTTATAACACAATCTCCTCATTTGCAACACCAGAGCTTCACGGTTTGAAAGCCAAATGGGAACAGGATTTAGGACTAATACAACCAGAAGATTGGGTCACGACTCTTATGTATCCCAAAGAAACAGCCATATCCGCCAGAATCAGACTGATCCAGCTCAAAATACTACACAGGATATATTATCCGAGAAAGGATTTATACCGATGGGGGAGAGCAACAAACCCCAACTGCCTTACATGTGGGCGAGAGAGAGGGACCTTTTTCCACATCCTATGGGAATGTCCACAAATCCAAACCTTCTGGCAGAGATGCTGTAACAGACTCTCAATAGTCACCGGCCAGGAAATACCAAGGGACCCCAAACTACTACTACTGGGAATAGATTTGAAAAACTTCTATTCTCTACAGCCACAGGCCTAGCAAAAAGGAATATAGCACAGCTATGGGGCTCACACTCCTCCCCACAATGTGATCAATGGGTAACGGATGTGGACGTATGTATAATAATGGAAACAAGAGTATATACCACCAGAGGCTGCCCTGAGAAAGCACGCAAGATCTGGCAAAAATGGGAAGACAACTAAAGACAATAACTGACAAAGCATAACATGTAATGAACTGCCGTAAAGGCTTGAATTACAACTATCATATGAGATCATGGTTTACATAAGATCTGCAGAATTACCTGGAAAAATACCCTTAGGTATATGCTACGCAATGTAAATGTTTTTATGTTTGAAAGTTTGTATGTTTAATGTACTGACCGAGTAATGTATTTCAAAACCAATAAAATATGTTTAAAAAACAAATTATCAGATTATTATTGAACCAATGATATTTATAGGAGAATCAACTCACGTTTTAATGTTGGTCATATTTGTTTTTTTTCTTTCTCTTTTTCTTGTCTATTTAATATATTTTTAACCTTAACACTCTTCCCCTTCACTACTCCTATCTTTCTGTCTTACTTTGAATTTGCATTGATATGTTATAAATCATATGTAGAAGTGATTCTGAAGTAAGTTGGATTAAATGCACTGATTTCAAAAATGCACCAGGCATGCCAAAAAAGGTGTCATCAGAGGGCTTCTTCTAAGGGAGCAATATGACACCCTGTTTTGTAATCAAAAACATTTCAAAGCTTAAACTGTGTCACAGTTCATTGGTGAGGATCCAATACCGTTTTACTTATCAGAGGTGGGGCTCTGACCTGCGCATCCCTCTCACATGCAACACTTTACAAATCGAATAGCAAGAAAACCGGTCATGGAGCGTAATAAGTTGATGGTTGTAACCCCCACCCAAACCTAACTCATCTCTTATAAGGGTCTTCAAATAAGATACCAGACATTCAATCCTTCCTGGTACCAAGTGTTGCTGCAGACTGCAAAAGTCAGTGCTAGCATCAAAGAGGCAAATATTCAACGAGAAGGGAATGAATTTGACGTTCAAGAGCGAAAACCTCCAACTGGAAGGCGTTCACATATGTGTTTTTTAATTTTGCTACATTAAACAACAGCTTCTCCACATCTTCTCTGACATTTTCTGCCCTGAGCTTCCCCAACAAGGCCGGGGTGACAGAACATTTGCTCCTTTGAAAAGGGACTACTGCAATAGCCAACAGCATTAGCCTCCACCTGAGCTTCCCAAGTATCTAAACCTCCATCTTTAGGACACTCACAGTAAAGGACTATGTGTATCATTGATCTAAGACCTAAAGATTAAACCACCCTCATCCTGATATCGCTCCACTGGCTTGCAGCTGAGATTTTTCTCTTATTCTAGACACTTCGCACCATACAACAGGTCTAGTGAGCTTGGGGGCAAAACTGATGCAGTCTAAATATTATTGATATCTACCTCTTATAGGTTAGCTAAAAAGGAAAGCTTGGGTCATGCCCATAAGAGCTGCCAGGGTTCTATGCAAGAATACCTGGCCAGTAATCCCCAATCAATAATATAATCACTGCCAATTCTGAAAAATGACTAGTTTGACTCTTACGGCAGTTAAACTCTCCTGCCTCACCTAGGAACATGTCACCCTCTGGAGTTTCTTGTCAGGTCTCTGCATTCACCATCCGCTGATGCCTCCCAGAGTCCCCTGCCACTATGCACTGGTTTTGCACTTCCTGTAAAACTGGTCCTTGATTTTTATTCTCAAAGCTGATCTACTCATGTCAGGAGTGGCTGGACAGTGGTGCAAAGATGCACCGGCCAGCTCTGTTGCATACATACATTGCTCCTGACACTGTCTGAGAGGCTCAAGAAATCATGTGAAAAAGGGCTGTCTCTGCGCAATGCATGAAAGTAAAATAGAATGTTCACACCTGTTGAAACCATGGCTTTCAGACTTAAAGAAAGAATCATGACAGGGGGCTTCATTACGAGGTGGGCGGTAAGGGATTACCAGCACCGGTAAGGTCAATGGGGAATTACCGGTCCCGCCAACCTTGGAATGGACCAGTAATTGCTCCATTCACCAGGGCGGAGTCGGTAGTGTTTTGGAGCCAGACATGGCGCTAATAGCGCCATGGTTACCTCCAACCTCGTAATGAGGCCCAGGGTCTGATTTGTGCTTGGTGGCAGGCACAGGAAAATGACCCTCATCACCTTTAAAAGCACAGAAACATCCCATGTATACCCAAATGCACAAAGGGATGAAAACGGGCACCTGAATGAGTACATATAAGATGCATTTACGCATCTCGTCACTAGCCAAAACATATTTTGTGAATCTGACTCGTGTTCTGATGTTTGATGTCTGTTGGGAAAGCTGATCAATTGAATGTGTCAGTAGTTAGTTGGAGTGTGTTTTATGTATTGGAATATGAAATTTGAGCTCGTTCAGGGAGCAGTCAGAGGCCAGGATGGGCAATGTGATGAGTGTCACGAGCAATCTTGAATACACGGATAGCAGATCTTGTCATATGGCCTTGGTATTATCAATATCTCAGTAATGCCAGTGGCTTTGTATTATCAGTGGATTAGTATAATCATTGGCTTAGTATCACCAGTAACAACTATATTATACTGATCTTCATAACGCTTCCTCTTCCCACCCTCGTTGTCTTTTCCAAACTTTGAAATGTTTTTGGACGAAAAAACTAACTTTTTGAAAAAAAATGTAAAAGTTTAATTTAGCCAAAAATCAACGTGACTTTGCGCGCATTTTATGGCGCCTCCCTGCATATGTATGCTGCAACTTCTAAGTGAATGCCTAGCAGCATAAAGGCATTTTGTGTTCCTGCTGCCTACTTTCTCTTTGTTTTCTTAGGTGAATTCCAAGATGGCATCCGTTTTCCCTCTGTGCTGAAGGCATTGTGGTTGGCCTCCCAGGTTTCCACCTGTATTCCCATTGGGCATCAGAGTGTTTGTTCCCAACCAACTGGGGACCGGAAGGCTTGCAGCTGGCCCCCTCATCCAAGGACCACTTCTAAGCGCCCTGTCAGCTTCCCTGTCCACTTACCGGGATGCATCATGCCGCTACTACACCAGCTTGCCCCTTCCCTGGCACCACCATCTCTTTCAGTTATGTAACTGGACTACTAAGACACTCCTTCTTTCCTCTCCTGGGCTCAGCTCCCTCTTCGTTCCTCTTTTCCTTGCTCTTCCCTTCCTGAACGTTCACTCTCCCCTCTGACTATTCCAACCTTTCTATCTGCTCTGCTCTTTAATGCTCTCACTCCAACACTCTCCTATACTCTTACATCATTTCACTTACCTTTGTTACCCCAGCCTATGCCATTGAATGTCAAATCTAGGTGTGTTTTTGTGAGCAAATTTGGGTGTGTTTGAAAAGTCAAATCTGGGTGCGTTTTGTGAGCAAATTTGGGTGAGTTTAAAAAGTCAAATTATTGTGTGTTTGTGTGAGCAAATTTGGGTGTGTTTAAAAGGTCAAATCTGGGTGCGTTTTTGTGAGCAAGTTTGGGTGTGTTTAAAAAGTCAAATCTGGGTGTGTCTTTGCTAGCAAATTTTTGTGTGTTTAAAAAGTCAAATCTGGGTGTGTTTTTGTGAGCAAATTTGGGTGTGTTTAAAAAGTCAAATCTGGGTATGTTTTTGTGAGTAAATTTGGGTGTGTTTAAAAAGTCAAATCTGAGTGTGTTTTTGTGAGCAAATGTGGGTGTGTTTAAAAAGTCAAATCTAGGTGTGTTTTTGTGAGCAAATTTGGGTGTGTTTAAAAAGTCAAATATGGGTGTGTTTTTGGGAGCAAATTTGGGTGTGTTTGAAAAGTCAAATCTGGGTGCGTTTTGTGAGCAAATTTGGGTGAGTTTAAAAAGTCAAATTATTGTGTGTTTGTGTGAGCAAATTTGGGTGTGTTTAAAAGGTCAAATCTGGGTGCGTTTTTGTGAGCAAGTTTGGGTGTGTTTAAAAAGTCAAATCTGGGTGTGTCTTTGCTAGCAAATTTTTGTGTGTTTAAAAAGTCAAATCTGGGTGTGTTTTTGTGAGCAAATTTGGGTGTGTTTAAAAAGTCAAATCTGGGTATGTTTTTGTGAGTAAATTTGGGTGTGTTTAAAAAGTCAAATCTGAGTGTGTTTTTGTGAGCAAATGTGGGTGTGTTTAAAAAGTCAAATCTAGGTGTGTTTTTGTGAGCAAATTTGGGTGTGTTTAAAAAGTCAAATATGGGTGTGTTTTTGGGAGCAAATTTGGGTGTGTTTGAAAAGTCAAATCTGGGTGCGTTTTGTGAGCAAATTTGGGTGAGTTTAAAAAGTCAAATTATTGTGTGTTTGTGTGAGCAAATTTGGGTGTGTTTAAAAGGTCAAATCTGGGTGCGTTTTTGTGAGCAAGTTTGGGTGTGTTTAAAAAGTCAAATCTGGGTGTGTCTTTGCTAGCAAATTTTTGTGTGTTTAAAAAGTCAAATCTGGGTGTGTTTTTGTGAGCAAATTTGGGTGTGTTTAAAAAGTCAAATCTGGGTATGTTTTTGTGAGTAAATTTGGGTGTGTTTAAAAAGTCAAATCTGAGTGTGTTTTTGTGAGCAAATGTGGGTGTGTTTAAAAAGTCAAATCTAGGTGTGTTTTTGTGAGCAAATTTGGGTGTGTTTAAAAAGTCAAATATGGGTGTGTTTTTGGGAGCAAATTTGGGTGTGTTTGAAAAGTCAAATCTGGGTGCGTTTTGTGAGCAAATTTGGGTGAGTTTAAAAAGTCAAATTATTGTGTGTTTGTGTGAGCAAATTTGGGTGTGTTTAAAAAGTCAAATCTGGGTGTGTTTTTTTGAGCAAGTTTGGGTGTGTTTAAAAGGTCAAATCTGGGTGTGTTGTTGTGAGCAAATTTGGGTGTGTATAAAAAGTCAAATCTGGGTGTTTTTTGAGCAAATTTGGTTGTGTTTAAAAAGTCAAATCTGGGTGCGTTTTTGTGAGCAAGTTTGGGTGTGTTTAAAAAGTCAAATCTGGGTGTGTCTTTGCTAGCAAATTTGTGTGTGTTTAAAAAGTCAAATCTTGGTGTGTTTTTGTAAGCCAATTTGGTGCTGTTTCATTTTTGTTTCATCTCATTTTGGACCTTAACTGTAATGTGCTAGCCCAGTGTTCTCTACCGTTGCTTGCATTTTTCTCCCACTGCCCCCTTTCTATCTGACCATGGCACTATCTGTCTCTCCTATCTACTCAAACTGTTACATTATCAACTAGTCTTCCGTTCTCACTAAGTGTGGTAAGAAGAAATTCAAAAAGGATATCCTGGCCTCCAACCCAGGACTCCCCATTGCTGATACCTATTCCAGCGTTTCTGCCAGACAAACCCTTACCGACATCCTCTTTGTTGTTCCTACGCCAGATCTATGGACCCCTCATATGATCTCTGTGATCTGTTCTGTCTCCTCCTCTCCCATTAATGGTGGCACCCGCTAGGAAGTGTGGATGGATTCCTTCGACTCCTCCAGAGTCATCATAAATGTCTACCTAAATGGCACTGTCATGGTGCAAGGCCCTCAGGCCAATCTCTGTCTCTTTGATAGGCAGTTCCCTCGCCTAATCAACTTGCTCTCATCTGCTGCTGTACCCTACTCCTCTCCCTTGGCCTCCTTGCCATTTTCTCCTTCTTCCTCTGCCCCATCTCATACTTCTTCCACACCTCCGCAGGGCGTACCTCTAATATGTAGCCCTCCCCGGAGGATCTTTAAGGCTGGCAACCTTCTTCATCTTTCCACCCTCAATCCTCGCTCCACTGTCAAACACTCCTCTGACATCTGCCACCTCCTTAAAGAACTTGACCTCGATGTCCTCGGTCTTACCGAGACATGGTTCTCGGCCAGCTCTGTCACAAGTTTTGACACTCTCCTCCCTGATGGCTACAAGATTCTCTCCTCCCCCAGATCTCCTTCTAACTGCACCTCCTTAAAGGCACTCTTCCTTTCCTCTCCTTCCCTCAGAGGCTCCTTGTCTCCCAAGCTCTGATTCTCTCTAGGTTGGACTACTGTAACAGCCTCTTTCTAAATATACCTGCCTCCACTCTCCGCCGTTTACAACTAATCCAGAACAGGACTGCGAGACTTGTCCTTGGCCTCAATCCCTGGAATCATATCTCTCCAGCTCTGGAATCCCTTCATTGGCTCCCTGTGGTTGCAAGGATCAAATTTAAAACCCTTTGTATTGTCCACAAGGCTTTCTGGGGCCTGGGTCCTAATTACCTTCAACTATCCCTCTGTAAATATTTCCCCTCTAGAGCCCTTCACTCCTCTACCTCCAACTCCCTCAGGGTTAGTCGTTTTTCAAAGAAACAAGCTGGTGGTAGAGCTGTGTCTTCTGTGGGGGCCTCCCTCTGGAACTGCCTACCTGCCACCTTGAAACATGAGGAGAACCATCTATGGTTCCAGAAGCTCCTCAAGACCTTCCTCTTCACCTCTGCCTTTGCCCCTCTTCTTCCCTGGTGATCTGCTTTCTCTCTCAGCAATGCTTCTCCTGGACACCCTCTCCCCATCAGGCCCATGTACCTGCTAAACCTGCCACCGTCCTGCACTGCCCCCTAGCAACCCCTTGCACTGGGGCCTGTATCTGTACCCAGCAACCCCCCCCCCACTCTTTGTCTGCACTGATCAGATACTCCCTATCTGACTAACCTTTTACTTGGCCCTCACAGGCTGCACTACCACTGTTATGGATCACCGTATTTATGTATTTATTTACTTATTATTTATCTTGTCCTCTCTTATGCTCTGCACTTTCCAATTTCTCCCCCTCCCATGCACTTTCCCCCTTTTTCCCTACCCCATGTACTTGCACGTTCTCAATGTCACTGGGCCTAGTAAGATCGTTGTGTTTGTTTCTCTCCCCTGTTCCCCTCCCTTTGCCTGGTCGCGCTCTGAAACACCTGTGTATGAGCGCGATATCATATCATATCATATCCTCTCTCCTCCTCCCCAGACCTCTCTTTGCCCTCCTCATTTTTTGCCTCAGACTTTGCTTCGTAATTCTCTTTGAAAGTCACTCTGCTCCACCCTTCTATTGCCCCCTTTTCTACACCATCATCCTCATCCCCCTTTTTCACTTCCACCTTATGTTTTCTTTCCACTCCCTCTCCCCCTCAGATATTTTCTCCTTTCTTTCCAAAGCTCACCCTATTGCTGCGCCTTCTGACCCTCTTTCCTCTTCTCTTATTCCTAAAGTCTATCCTTTTCTCTTTCCATGCTTGTCTACATTATTTAATCTTTCTCTCCAGTCCTCTGCGTTCCTTTCTTTATTTAAACATACTACAATACTCCTCATTCTCTGAATTATTCTCTCCCTTCTAATTATCATCCAATATCACTCCTTTGTTTTCTTTCCAAACCTTTGGAACGTATTGTCTGTTCACAAGTCTCTACACATATATCAATACTGCTTCCCTTCTTCCCATCACCAATCGGGTTTCCACCCCTCTCACACTACAGAAATGACTATTCTTTCTTTCCGCGACTGTCTTCTTTCTGCTTGCTATTTTGAGCAATCCTCTCTTCTGGTTCTTCTTGCCCTGTCAGCAGCTTTTTATATGATTGATCACTCTTGTATACTCTTTCTCATTTCCCTCTTTATTTCAGGGGTTTTGTTCTTCTCTGGTTTCTTTCTTACCTCACTATTCATACATATTCTGTCTCCTGGGCCAGCCAAACATCTTCTGCTCTCCCTCCCAAATTTGGTTCATTTCTAGGCATGCTCTTATTCTCCCTCTACACAATTCCTCTAGCTTCTGTTATCTCTTCTTTCAGTCTTGTTTTGATCTTCTCTGTAGCCTTCCTGATACTCACCTGACTTCCTTCTGTTTTATACACAATTCCTCTATTCATCTTCTCTTCACCCTCTCATGGCTCAATCTGACCTGCACTAGCATCATTTCAGTGGATCTCTTTCAAATCGCGCCTTCTTTTCAATTTCCTCTGTTTTGTTTTCAATTGTCTCCACAGCCTGCCCCTGCTTTATCTTCTTGCTGGATTTCTTTGCATACACCCTCCCGCTCTCTTCACTCTCAATCTCTTTATCATTCTTGTCCCTTATCCCCCAAGTGCTAAATCTCACATTCACTCCTTTTCTCTATTGGACCCAAACACTGGAACACACTCCCCCTTTCTCTTCATTCTCTCTCTTTCTTTCCTCTTTTCAGAACCCGCCTGAAAAACTTGCTTGATTGCATGTTGATTTGGTAGTATCATCTATGTCTGCGTGAGTATCGTTTCTTTTACCAGTGAAAGCTCTTTCAGTCATATTGGTTCAATATTGTCAGTGACTCACCATTGCTAGCTCAGGACTGTCAGGATTCTCTGTGCTTTTATGGGCACAGGATCACCTGGTAAGCCTCTGCAGGCCCCATCAGCACTGCATTTATTTATTACATTTTTTCCTTGTCCCTGTTTTCCCCGACCCTCCCCCTGCACCTCTCTCCGCACCTATCCACTCCCTCCCCTCCCCTGAATGAGCCTTGCAAGCAGGAAGCCAAGGACACTACTCGTGTCTCTCGGATTCTCTTCCTTTCTTTGCTGTGCTCTGGGGGCACAGGAATACGTGGTAAGCCTCTGCAGGCCCCATCGGCCTGTCAATTATTTATTACATGTCCCACCCTGCCTTGTTTTCCCTTTGGTGGCCCAACCCTCCCCCAGCCCCTCTCTCCTCCCCCATCCACACCTTCCCCTCCCCTGATTGAGCCTTGGAAGCAGGAAGCCAAGGACACTACCCGTGTCTCGCAGATCCTCTTACTTTCTTTGCTGTGCTCTCATGGTCACGGGAACACCTGGTAAGCCTCTGCATGACCCTGGCATTTATTTATTCCATTTTTCCCCATCTTCATTTTCCCTTCAGTGCCCTGACCCTCCCCCTTCTCTCTCTCCTCCCCTATCCACTCCCTCCACTCCCCGTATTGGGCCTTGGAAGCAAAAAGCCCTTTGACCAAGACCTCTAGGGCAGCCTTGCTCAGGCAGCTGGCCAAGGGCCACAGGCATAGGGTAGCTACCCTAGGGCAGCTCCCTTCTCCTTATTGCCCCTGCTCGCTGATGGACTCATGACGAAAGGTAGTACGGGCGAGGAGCACAGTCATTACTGGACTGTGGTAAAATCCTGAAACTCCTACATTTCTACCACCCACTCCTAACACTGTACTTATTTGGACTGTGCACTTTTAGTTTGCCATTGTATTGCCAATATATTTCCCTTCGAGGAACTGTGAGAGTTAGCCAGGGTATTGCATCTGGAGTAATTGTTGAACCCTCGCCCATGCATTGCACATAAAAGAAATGTGTAGGTCAGCCAATTTACTGCACTTAGTATAATTGTGTAGGTTAGCCCATACGTTGCACTTAGAAGATTTGGGCATCATCAGTGAGGTGAAGCTGTGCCTCTCTAAGAGCAGTGAGCAAGGGGTTCACGTCTGGATTCCCCTGGTAATCTAGGGTGATACCCAAAGCTACTTGGTATGCAAAACATATGGGGGTCTGGGAAACTCTCTACCAGCACAAACACAGCCCATTGACCTGTTCTTGGGTGTATGGCCCCTAGGAGAGTCTCAACCAATGCTTTAGCTCACTGTTCTTTTCACAGAGAAGAAATGTCCCTGCATATCAGTCTTTGTCCTGCCCAGGGGCAGTTCAGCACCGAAATGCTAGGCAAGTCTCCTCTGAACAAGAGTAACACAGCAACCCCATATACGTGTTTCAGCCATGTTGGGCATCATCAGTGAGGTGAAGCTGTGCCTCTCTAAGAGCAGTGAGCAAGGGGTCCACATCTGGATTCCCCTGGTAATTTAGGGTGATACCCAAAGCTACTCGGTATGCAAAACAGAGGTGGGTCTGTGAAACTCTACCAGCACAAACACAGCAAATTGACTTGTTCCTGGGTGGATGTCCCCTGTGAGAGTCTCAACCAATTCTTTAGCTCACTGTTCTTTTCACAGAGTACCACAGCAACCCCATACACATGTATCAGCCTAGTTGGGCATCATCAGTGAGGTGAAACTGTGTGTCTCAACCAATTCTTTAGCTCACTGTTTTTTCACAGAGAAGAAATTTGCGGGGACATTTCTTCTCTGTGAAAAGAACAGTGAGCTAAAGAATTGGTTGAGGGCAGGAGAAAGACTGATATGTGGGGACACCTCACTGATGAGGCCCAACTAGGCTGAAACACGTGTCTGGGTTTGCTGTTGGTACTCTTGTTCAGAGGAGAATTGCCTAGCATTTCGATGCTGGACTGCCCCTGGGCAGGACAAAGACTGATATGCAGGGATAGTTCTCCTTTGTGAAAGGGGCAGTGAGCTAAAGACTTGGTTGAGACTCTCCCGGGGGCCACCCACCCAAGACTGGTCAACGGACTGTGTTTGTGTCGGTAGAGGGACTCTCAGAACCCCCCTTGTTTTGTATATATAAATGTAGGTTTATATTCAATATACTTCTTAAGATCATCATCCATCTTTAAAATGTGCCAATGTCTGTTCACGATTTTACATAGTTTACTAGTGTCCTCTGAAAATGTATTCACTAGGCTAACTTTCCATTGGTATTTTTGCTATTTTGTCTTCGGGTTCAACATGTCATCTCTACGCATAGTTTGAATGCTGTTGTAGGCTTTAGAAATACATTCATTGCTGTATCCTCTTTCAAAAAATCTCTTGCCTTGCAAGTAACATTCTAAGTCAAAATTGACATTATCACTGCAATTCCTACGTGCACTGAAAGAAATTCGCCCATAGGAATGTTAATAGTTGGTCTTTTGTGACAACTTGAAGTGAATAAAGTGGAGTTGACTTCAGTAGGTTTCCTAAATGCTTTGCTTGCTAATCTGTTGTCTTGTACGTATAAATTCAAATCCAAACAAAGCATCTATGCTATGCTCATCACTGTTAAATTGTATACATTAAGGATTGATATGAACAATTCTGACAATCAAATAAAACAAAGAAAAGACTAAAAAGGAGCACATGAGTTGTGGTAAATTCCGCTCAACCACAACTGTAACTAAGCATAGTATTTGCAAATGTGGTGTGGGACAATTGGAAACAGAATAACAGTATAGTTATTATCTAATAGGAATTAAAATCTAGGAAAGCATGAATACATTGTACTGTTGGTCTCTTTACAAAGTAAAGTGTGACACATGGTCACACCCGTAATGACACGGTTGTGTGTGTGATATTCATCTTAATCTCATCTAACTGGCAGATGAAGGCATTAAGGAACAAGTCAAGGTTAAATGATACATTAGACAACAGATCTAAGTTGATTTATTATTTATATGGAAATTAACATATTTGTGCACTTGTATAAAAGAAATAACTCATATCTATACAAGAGTGAACAACTATAGCTAATTATGCTTTAGGTACTTTTCTTGTTTATTATTTTATTTTATTACTTTATCTTGTCTTCAACCCTCAAGTCCTTGAGACAAAATGTGAATCAACTTAATTGGACAATTGTAACATTGATGAACACTTTAATTGTCTATTATTTTCACTGGATTCGGAAATAACATAACATAACGTATAACTCAGTATTGTCCATAGCTCGGAGTCATGAGTGACTCAATATAATCAGTGGCTTAAAATGTTTAATGGCACATCGTGGTCAGTGGCACAGTGTCATCCGCGGAACAGAATTATTAATGGATCTGTATCATTTAGGGACAACTATCACTGGCTCATTCTCATCAGTGTTATTGATGGCCAGGCATCACCAGGAGCTCAACGCCATGGGGTATTAAGTGAGAGAAGACAGCAGTTTCAGGACAAGGCACAGGCAGGCAGCCCTACTAAAGAGAAAAGATTTCATTTCATTTTGCATAAAGTATTACTTAAATAGAATTACCATTACATCCAGATATGTTCTGAAGTAATGGCACAACGGTGAACACTGCTCTTATTCATTGTACCAGCTCCCACAGAACCCAGAATTGCTAGTGCGTAGTTAATAGTTTTTTAAGACGAAATCTAAGTACATCATAAGGAAACGGTTCAGAGAAATACCAGAAGGAAAAGGCAGCAATAGACTAAGACAGTCAACATGTATTCCCTGGTTTAAAAAGTTGGGAAAAAGCTTTGCTTCGGGCTTATAACTTCGGTGTGGGCTGATAACATCCGTTACAACACTCCCCAAGGCCTGTCATTAATCCATAATATCCTAGGTGGAGGGCTTCAGTGGCAGGTAACAGCCCGAGGTCCATGTAACAGTCCCTGGCAAAGGGAGGGCTTTAACATGAAACATGAGTCTTACCAGACTGTGAATCTTTCCGATGAGGGTTTCATGGCTTTTAGGACACTTGCTATTCTCTCAGGGAAGAAAAGCAAAGTTCCAATGCATAAAATAAGTTGTGTCTCTGCACAGAGCTCCTCTTCCATTTCTTTGACATTGAAATAGTGGTGCAAGGGAATAAGAAGAAAGGAGATAAGGCAATGGGTAAACAGTGGTGATAAGTGGTTAGGAATTGCTGGAGCGTGGGTTTCAAGAGAGGTGCCAGTGGGGAGGGACTGGAGATAGGTGGTGAGGGGCCAAGCCCACCTATGTCCACCAAAGGGCCAGAATTGTCGAGGCTTGAGGAGGGAGGTACGAGCCGTCAGGAATTAATACAGGTTTATACCAGGCAATTCCTCCAGAGTTTTTGCACTCTTTGTTGGCTGAGGCCTACTCCCCAGGTGCTAATGCCTCATTCATTAATAAAAAAGAATCCCTTCACTACGTAGCAATTAACACCTCTTCCCTAATTCACTTTCAATAGAAACAGTATAAATGCATCAGTAATAGAGCAATTCGCTGTGGACAGTGAGAAGAGGAAAGCAGGACAAATTGCACAAGTGCGAGATTTACATACATTTGACAATTTAGCACTTTCTCACGTAAGAATAAAGAGAGCAACAAACATCATGTTGTGAACTCTAATGGGTCACACAAATACACACACAAGCAGAAACCTCTGCCTTCCTTTTTCTCCCATATCACAGTGCTACAGATGAAAGGTAGCATATATGTAGGGTCATTCCGAGGTTGGAGGTAAGTGAAAAACGATGCCGGTAAAGGATTACCGGCATCGCTTACCGCTACAGGCTATTCTGACCAATCAGACCGCTATTTACGGCATCGTACTTTACGATGCCGTAAATAACGTTCTAGGCGCGCGCGCGTGCACGACACACCATGGCGGCATTAGCGACATGCCGTAAACCGGAGTTGATCACAAGTAATGCGGACATGCAAATAATGGCCTCCTGAAGGCCGAAAAAGAGCTTACCGGCATGGTGTAAATACTGGCATCGCCGACAAGGTGTAAAGAACCCTGAGCATTGTTTCCAAGTGCCACAGGTGCACACAATCAGCACAGGTGGAGGCAATGGAGTGAGGGCCAGTACAAAAGGAGCACACTCACACACCACACCCCCTCCCACACCAAGATGATACCAATAGTAGTAGCATTACTGAGGTAGAGGCCCTGCTTGCAATGCCTCAACAACAACAACAACAACAACAACAACAACAACAACAAAAACAACAGCCGCCACCACAGAGGAGACGCAGGAGGAGAAGGAGGGTGAGACAGGCCCAGCAAGCCCCAACAGTGCAGCCACCGTTACCACGCCAGCAGTCCCCAATCCCTCGCATCAGAGCCACCCCCTTCAACCTAACACCTGAGAAGATCCACATCCTGTACCGGCTTGACCGGGACACCATCACCACCATAGTGGACCTGATATACGACAACATAGTCAGACTCATAGAAATACGCACCGCCATCCCCCCTCTACTGAAGGTAGTGTCTGTGCTCCACTTCCTTTCCACAGGCGCCTACCAGCACACAGTGGGGCACATGCATGGCATATCACAACCCTTATTTTCCCGGATACTGAACCAAGTGCTGGATGCCCTACTCAAGCACACAAGGGACTACATATCCCTACCACGGACTCCCCAGGAGATATTCGCTACAAAAGTTGCCTTCAATTCACTGGCAGGCATGCCAAATTGTGTAGGTGCCCTCGACTGCACCCACGTGGAGTTGGTGGTCCCGCATGCCATGGAGGTGGCATATCGCAACCGCAAGCAACACCACTCCATCAATGTGCAGATGGTATGCAACGCCAGCAAGATCATCACACATTGCTGTGCCCGATATCCAGGATCAACTCATGACTCTTTGGTAGTGCGGAACTCCACGGTACCACGCTACATGGAGCGACATGCTGGACGATGTGCCTGGCTGCTTGGTGAGTTGCCTGACTGGGCCATGGCAGTGCATTGGGGTTGTGGGGTGGGTGGCTGCATACTCCACCTTGGTGGGAAGGGGGGGAATCATGCCCCACCTGGGTGGGAAGGGGGGATCATACTCCACCTGGGTGGGAAGGGGGGGATCATACTCCACCTGGGTGGGAATGTTGACGTCAGTGCACGATGTGCACATCACCGAACACTGTGCCCCAAAGCAACTGAAATGGTACATGACATCCAAATCCCATAGTGATGAAGTAAGACCAACACCCATCACTACATGAATAACAGGTAACCAGCCCACATCCCACAACACATGCACAACTCATCATCGGCCCTCACACACCGTAAGGTCATCCAGCACTCTGCACTGCATATGCGCTATGTTGCTGACTGCCCCCCACAGGACAGTTATCCCTGGCCGTGCATTGAACTGAATCGACTTGGAATACCACAGTATGTCACTGGTTAGGCACACCCATAGGAGTACTGCATGTCACCATGGAACTGATAAGTGCAGAATGCCCAATATAGAACTGAATACAGGCAAAGCTCCTTACTACCAAATTCCACAGAACAGTACTCATCACTCATTTCACACCAAGACTGCAATACGATGCACGTGAAACAAGACGTCAGTGCACACCATGACCCATCTTGAAAATGAAACCCACACCATTAGTCCATTGCAAAGGGCACATAGCAGGGCCAGAAATGGGGTCAATGCATCCAGGGACATGTGCGTGTGCGCACAAATTACCTTCGTCCATGTGAGACTAGTACAGTTGTCCTACATTATTGTGCAATCACTTACCTTTATTCCACTCTCATGTAGGTGATTGTGGCTATCCCTTGAAGCCGTGGCTCATGACCCCTGTCCGAAGCCCACAGACCAGGCACGAGGAGGACTACAATTGTTCCCATACCCGTACACGTGTGGTGATAGAGCAGACCTTTGACCTGTTGAAGGCACGATTTCGCTGCCTCAGCCAGTCGGGAGGGGCTCTCCTCTACAGCCAGGAGAAGGTGGCCAAGATCACCATGGCATGTGTAATGCTGCACAATATGTCTATCCATCAGAACGTGCCCCTGCCCCCTGACATGGAACTGCTACCACCTGATGATGATGAAGGGGAGGAGGAAGATGTGGCAGGACATCACCACAGTGCCGATGCACAGGAGGGACGTGCCGTGCGGTAGTCTTTGATTGCACAATATTTAGGACCCACAAGTCAGCAGAGGGTGACATATTGTTAGGACATAGGGCACTGGGTGTGGGGATACAAGTACACTATGCACTGTGCAAGAATAAATGACACATGCGCAATGATGAATGTCCACTCTGGTAATTGTTTTGATGCACAACCGGTTTATTGAATTTTGAAATATCAACATGAAAAAAAGCCTCACCCACCCTCCCCCAGCCCCTCCCACCACAACACCACAACACCCCAACACACCCTCACCCCCTCCCTATCCCCCACAACTCCCCAACACACCCTCACCCCCTTCCCCTCCCACCACTACAACCCCACACTAGTCCCATAGGGTCCACGTAGCCCACATGTGGCTGGCAGTAATGTCACTCTGCGCTCCCGGAGTCAGGGGGAAGCATGTCCCGGCGGCGCAGCGCATGGAGCGACCGATGGAGTGGGCTGGTCTGGGTGGATTTGCTCGTTGAAGGTGTGTCCTCATGCTGAGGCTGTTGGCCAGGATGAGCAGCCTCCAGAGCATCGGCTATGCGGCCAAGCACCTCGCAGAGCTGATTGGTGCTTTCTGTTATGGACTGGCCCAGTGCCCTCTATTCAGAACGCCACTCCTCCCTGGCCTGCGATTGTCCTGCACAAATTCTGTAATCAGGGCTGTGAGCCAGTCAGCCTGCTGTGCATCGGCGGATGGAACAGTGGCCCTGCTGGGGATCAGGCTGACATGTCCTGCCGGCGCTTCCTCAATGGAACTGTAGACAGGACTGCCATGTCCCAGTGTTGGTCCTTGGGCAGACTGCTCCTGTGTGTCGGTCTCACCCGAGTCACTAAAGGATACCTGGGGGTTTGAGTAGTCTTCAGGGGTGCACACGACATCCACTTTGTCGTCCTCTGTCGCTCCCCAGATGTCATTGGGGCTGGCCTCAACTTCGAGGGGGAGCCGTGGCTGCCACCTCCCCAGCCACACTGGACTCCTCGGACCGTGGCGTTGGGCATGTGTCTGCAGCCAGTGCAGGGAGGGGTGGGGGTAGGGGTGGGGGTGGTGCACCCTCCACGGGCCTTGCTGGAGCTGGTGGTGTACATCCAGGTGTTGACTTTGTCGCTGGAAGACGGCGGCCCCTGCCTTGGCCCCTGGAAGTGCTGGGACGTTTGCTCTCCTGCTCCTCACTGTCATGCTCACTGCCTGTGGGGGTGGAAGAGAGGGATGGCGTGAGTGATTTTTGGAGAGCCAGCATTCATACATGGCTACGATAGCACATTCAGACAATTGTGGCTAATCTGCATTGGTGTAGGGAACGGCACGTCATTCCATACTTGGGTAGTAAATGCATGCATATGTCGGTGTCACTCATGTTGGCCGGGTACTGTGCTGTCTAACATGCACACTGTTTACATCAACTACCCAGTGTGCCTCATGGAATGGGCAACTTTGTGTGGTATGTGACATATACGTTGTTACAGCCTTGCACCTGGCACTGGCTTGGGTCTCACTTGCTTTGGCATGATTTACAGGGGGGGGGGTGTGGCCGACCATGCCATGGCTCCTTGGCCAGACCTTAGCAGTGACTTTCATGACATTTGCGTTGGCAGTATTTACTTTGGACACTCACCTCCATCAGCGGATGACCTCGCACCCCACTCCATTTCTCCGACCCCTTCGATGGATTCGGCCCCTATCATGGCCGCACATGTCTCCTCCCACGGCATGAGTTTGATTGGCGAACTTGTGCCTCCTCCAGTCTCCAAGGCCTGGTTTCTGTTCGCAGAGAGGATGCTCCGCACCCTTAGCCGCAGGTCGTCCTTTTGCAGCAATCCTTTATGGTCCGGGGGTTGTTGCCCACAGCGCTCATCTTCTGGCATACTAGTGCCTAGATTTCTTTTTTTTAAGCACCGCCTCCCTGCGCATGTTGCTGCTGAAAACAGTCCCAGCATGCTCGTGAAGGGTATCCACAAGCATTTGGGAGGCGTGCAGCTCCCCTCTTTGGTGCGTTGGGCATTCCTGGGTGGTAGCAGTTAGTTTCCGGTAGGTCACCAGTGTGCCAGGGGTCCTGTCTGGTGAGTATGGCAATGGATTGTGTTTTTAAAGATGGCCGCCATGCTCCTTCCCATTCCTGTGCGATGAGGCTGTTTCCGGTTCCGCAAATTAACGGTGACCGTAATTAACGGTGACCGCTATTTACGGTCATCGCTAATGCCGTGTTGATCTATGGCAGTAGTGTTGTCTACGGTGCGGTTCATACCGGTAGGGGGGTTTTCGGGTCTTTTTGCGGCATGCCACTACGTCCGTTACCGGCATGGCGCAAAGCTTGTGCCCGCGTACTCGTAATAGTGCGCTTTTAGCAGTCTATTGCAAGCACGGACGCGCTATTTGCGCCATGCCGGTAAAGGACGGTACTTACCTCCAAACTCGGAATGAGGGCCATAATCTTGCACTTGTAGTATATGATGTCATTTTTAGATAACTTTGAGTGAGGGGCCATTTAATGGACAGTTACACTAGTCATTTTACTTATCTTAAATTAGAGTATCGTATAAGACCTCTCTTCTGCATTTGAGGTATTTCCGATTTCGACAACAACTCTAGAGTGGCAAGCCATGTACCCTGGCCAATGCTATGTATTGCCCTTTCAACATTTAAGCCCAGTGCTTTAATAGGCACGATGACTACATTTTATAGCCTCCAGAATCTGCAGATTGAAGGACAAAACTAAATGAGTCCGGACTCTGGCCCAAAGTAACAGACGGTCCAGATAAATTGTGTCCTCTTCATAATCAAGTTAGATGCCTTAGGAAAAATGCGACAGATTCCAGTAAATTAAGCATTTGCTTGAGTAATTCATTTCGTTTAAACTGTAATGTGTCTATAGAACAATGAACCCGAACGAACCCCCAGCCGCATACAGACCCCTGAGTTACTTGTATGGATCAATTTTCCCATGTACATAACAAGATTTTGTGTGATTTACCAACAGGAGAGAGCCCTTGTTTATTATATTTACCTATTTACTTTTGCAATGATGCATGGGTGCCTTCAATTAGTACAACAATGCTTGCATCTTCTAAAATTCGAAAGTTCTGCTGTCCTTTACAAGACATACCTTTTGTAGCTTAATTTAATTCAGAAGCTTTTGCGTTTAAATAGAGGGGAAAAAGTTATTTATGCCAATGCATACCTTAAGCCCTGATTCACAGAGCGTTTTCCTATGGGATTGCGCCATTATAAAATGCTTCTGTGAATCAGGCCTTAGTATCTAATGGTTCCATAAACTCACCATGTAAGCCTTGGAACACTCTGGATCACCAGATGCTTGTGGATATATCATCAAATCTAAAGATTACCATGACCAAATGCCTTGTTCAAGACCCTGAACCCAAGGTACAATTCACCCTTGTGACTCATAATATATGTTTTCCATTATAAGGCTAACATTTTTTTTTTCAGAAACATTTTATTAAGTTTCCAACAAACAACAACATTTTCATAAAAAGTGCACAACGTCTCACACTAAGCAGTAATAATTACAACATTACAGTACATTGTAAATATCATATTTTGCGCATTCTAGCATAATAACTATATCCAATGAATTCAAGGAACATACGACAAATACACATAACATTTGAAAGCAGATCCTCCCAGCTGATGCCCTTGCATGCCCACACTCAGAGATAATGTTACTTTCCTTAACCAAAATGTATTTCTATTATATAATATTAGGTAGGGCCGGGGGTCGTTTCTAGCTCCTTTCTCATGAATGGGTAAATAGTGGCCATCTTCCATTCATCAAGATTGGATTTAGCTCTAAGACTGCTAAAAAAATCTATTTAAAATTAGACCCCACATTGATAAATCATAATTTAAAATATTGATATCTAAAAAGAAATGCTTGTGGTAAAACCATTTGCAAAGCGCAGAACATTATTTTCCACCTCTTCTATTTTTAATAAGGGAAAACGTTCTCAAGGATGAAACACTACTTGAGGAAAACCCTTCTCAACTGTGCCCTATATGGCTAGCTGGGAAGGTCAATTTCTTTTGAGGGCATAGCCTCATGGCAATCAGTTCCCAGAAAACATGAGCAGCCTGTGTTAATTAATTGGCTATCTCAGAATGCAATATTGTTTTATGTCTCCTTCTAGCAGGAGGATATTCTTTTCTACAATATTGACTTGAGGATCGCGAGGATCCATGTTGTAGACTTCTGTAAGCATTTTATTAGCTCTACAGAATGTGTTATTCAACCGACAACCACCCTTTGTTTCCACCCTCTTGATCATCCCCATGAAGACCATTGGAAAGTGTTTTGTTTGAAGTATTTTAAATGCCTTCAAACTCATATAATTTGGGAATTATATCAAGCAGGCAATCTAATTCATTAATCAGTCTAATATTTTATTTCGTGGACTAATGGGATCAAAGGCAGTCCATTTCATGTATAACATTTACCAACCTAAATTATTTTCAGTGTTAACGTACAATTATCACTGTTCATATAACATTCACGCTTCATATCAAGTGCTCCATTCCAGTGTTGTATTTATACCAGAAAATACCACACATCTTTAAAAGATGGATGTGCCGGTGTAACTGATTTAGTTGTACTATTTATGAAGCACATTGACAGTTCCAAAAAAGGTGCCAAAAATACTTGCCCCTTAACAACTACCAGTGAATGAGCTGTTAAGTATGAAGATGTTATCAGCACCTGTATCAGAATCTGCCAACATATATGATGTAGTGCACATTTCACTTACAGGAACAGCACTGGATAAAAGCCTTCGACCTCCTACTAGCGGACATCATTCACCATTATATACGCAAGCATCAGAAGATCACTTACGTGTGTGTGCGTGTGTGTGTGTGTGCGTGTGTGCGCGCGCGCGCGCAGTTTGTGTGAAATGTCAAAAGCAATACTCAATTTGTCAACATGCCAATCAGCTGGAGTCCCTTACACGTCCCCTGTACCTACACTCTAAAATTCAAACCTTTGGAATGTAAAATCCCTAATAGCTCTTAATATACCAAACTTATACCAAACTTAATAGCTCACACCTTTGGCTAGCTATGGAATTAGGGTAGAATTGTGCGGGGTGGTCAAGGGTCATGCGATTTGTAGCTGGTGAGATTGAACACCAAAACATTGAGTGAAAGGCACGTTTAGTCAGACGCACAGGTATTTTATAGGTAGAGGAGGAGGCCAAAATGTTGATAGCCACACATGTATTTTGAGGAGAACGCAACAGAACTGTTAGGTATGCATGCTTTAAGTGGGAAGAAGAACATGCCAAAGCAGTGCTTGGCAACCATGTTTTTTGGATGGAAAGGAGAATGCCAACACACGCAGAACCCTAAGTGCATTTTGTAGGCATAGTAGAATGCCAAAGCAATGATAGGCGCGTGTGCGCTTGTTAGGCAAAGTTGAATGGCAAAGTAGTTTTGGGCACATAGGTGTTTTGAAAGCAGAGAAGAGCAAAGTAGTGCAACCCCCACGTCCTTTTTGTAGGTAGAGGAAAACACAAATGCATGGTTATGCCAGTGAGTGTTTTGTAAGGTGGAGCGACTGCTAAAGCTTTGTTAGGCACACATGTGTTGTCAGTGAATAGAGGCCTAAGCAGGTTTAGGTCCACCTGTGTATTATAGGCAGCTGCGAATTCCAAATCAGAGTTAGACACGTGCGTTTTATAGATGGAGGTGGAAGAGAAGGTCAAAAAATATTAGGAACGCACACATTTTGTTCGTAGAAGAGAACACCAAAGCAATGTTAGGCACGCACTTGCTTTTTAAGTTGAGAACGCCTGAGTAGTGAGAACACTCTGTGCACTTTCCACGAGTAGAACAACAAAGCACTCTGAGTTCCACAAGTGTTTTGTAGGTGGATGAGAAATCCAAAGCAGTTTTAGGCACACATGTATTTTTTTTTTAAGGGGGAAGATTGCCAAAGTAGTGTTAGGCTCACATTTGTAATCAGAGAAGGATGCCATTACATTGTTACACACAAGTGTGCTTGCATGTGAGGAGAATGCCAAAGTCTTGTTAAGCCCACGTAAGGCCTATGTCCTCGAACCACCAACTGTGTAGTCAAGATGACAGTTCACTATAATTATAGTCTGGCAAGCATTATGTGTGCCCTTCTGTACTTGTTCGATTAAATGTGGAGACAATAAATTGCAAGTGTGCACTGTGAAGAAGTGTGTATTGCTGCTCAGGTTGCTGAATTATATCAGAGGAGATAGCTCAATTGCACACATGTTACATAGTTTAATTGTATAAACTACCACAAGCATACCAGAACGGTACAGAGATGCCTCATCCAAATGACTTTGATGTTCCAAAATAACCTCCCCATAAAAATATCTCCTGTAAACACTAAGGTGAAGAGAAATCTATGAGATGAAGCATTCATTATCTAATGTGAGATTTCAGCAGCGAAGATGGAAAATATCTGAACTGAACTTGTGATGGATTAGACCACCCCACCCTTTCATGGTGAGATCTTCCATCCACTCAAGAAACACTAACTAAAACTTGCAGGAACATACAGAACTTGTAGTCATGTCCTCATTTTATGGATTAAGAGAATTGTTAAATAGCACGTTCCAAACCAGGCAGGGGTGCAGACATGACAATTTAGCAAAATGTCCTAAAATACCCTTTACCAAAGCTACAGGTAAAATTTATCTAAGTTCTAAAATGATGCCTAAACATGCATAAACAGGGAATTATGCAAAATAAAATATATGGATGGATGTGGATGTGCATGGATGTGGATGACACACAGTATAGAACCCTACGTTGGTACATTGTATAGCTAGTATGGAGGAAAAACACATTTTACAAATTTGATAATGCTGTGAGGCTCATTAGAAGTTTGCTGGTATCCCACCAGTAATTCTGGTGGGAAACCGGCAAATGGTATCCCTGTTCCCGCTGCCTGATATCATGGAATTTCCAGGATATTACAGGTGGGAGGAATGCTGGTAATTCCCCATTCCATGGAGTCCCATAAAACTCCTTGGGGGGAATTGCCGGGATTACTGACACTGGTAATAACAGTGCTGGCAATACAGCAGTTTTTTGCCCGTGGGGGCTTGATTTACCTCCAACTCTTGGTAACTTTCACCGGCAAACATGTAGTTTGGAGGTGCGGGAAAAGTGGCGGTCACTTAATTAGCACCACTTTTTTCCTGCACCGCCAAGCTTATAATGAGGCCCACTGACTAGTGCTTTATTACAGACATTTATAGTAACATTGACAGTGCTTTGCTCTGTTGATTTCATTTTCATGCCAGCATAAAGGCTGCAATTGTGTGTGCATGTGTTTCTACTTTCTGAAATGATGGCAACTGAGTAGAAACATACACCAGGCCCCTGTACATTACAAAGACCTGAAAAAACAAGTACATAAACAAAACATAATAAAGGCCTAACACACATGATTTATAAACACACAGCCCCCTAATTAATCTATTTTGAGGACTCTCTCCTTCAAACATCATGGCTTATATTTCATTATATTTTCACATTTCATTGAATATAAAATCAATATACATACCCATCAATTTAGCATACATTTAAACAAAGACACATTAGTCCAGATACCACCAATTTTTTTAAAAACATTTTTGCTGCACACAAGCGGTGCCGAATCGAGGTACAGGCTGCTTTGAATAGATGGATTCCGGTCATACTATGCTTGCATACTTTAAAAGTTAGCTTTACGATGATTGTTTATAGGGTATGTTCTCGTTAATTGTTTTTCAGACTGTGGCAGTGAGACTGGTTTCTTTGGAGGAACAATCGTCTTCCTTCTATAACCTAGTGATGAACAAATGTTCAACAGGTACATTACCTAGATTATTTATTGTCCCTCTGTGTAGGCTTTCTATATGTTTATTCTGAGTTATAAAAAAATCCTTGGTTATAACGGAAGGGACTAATCTCCTTCCTAATTTGTAGTTCTAGAAATAAAACAAAGAAACATTAAGACTTACAGCTCCAGATCAGGCTCAGGGGTGTGCAGGTATGTTCCTATTTCTAGCTGGATTTTGTTTCCCTTTCCCCAACCATGTTTCACAGTTATTGTTGGGTTAATTATCCATTTTGTATTATGTTTTAGTTTTGGAATCTGGCCCTGAAGAAGGAAAGGCTCCTTTCGGATCTTCGTCAAAACTATTAGTCCTCCACTGGAGATATGTGGATGGACTGATGCAATTGTCTCTCTCTAAGTTTGTGCTCTGTGTCTGTACAAATTAACTATGTTTGTAATATGCGCATTCATGACTAGTTGGCTTGTATTTTAGGGCATTGGTTCTAGGTTAGGTGGGTGTGCCATCACTGTGATTGCACATTTCTACTAGCCATGAACTATACTATGCACATTGCACTTTATTTGAACTGATGGCACTTTAGTTATGAATTACACGATTGCACTTGTTATATTGGTCAAATGTGTTTTTGTATAATTGACATCGGTATGTGGACTAATGTGTTTTTGTTTACATTTATGCCAAATTGATTTGTATGTATATTGATTTTGTATTCAGTATATTTTATATGTTCCAGATAAATACAATGTTCCATAGACCACGGTTGTAAGAAGGGTGACATTTAAGTACTGATGTTTGAAGGACAGAGTCCTCAAAATAAATGAATTAAGTTGCTAACTGTGTGTTTATAAATTATGTGTGTTAGCCATACCACCTTTATTGCGAAGATGTTTTGTTTGCGTACATGAATGATGGTAACCAAAGCATAAATATTCTCCCCGCCGATACTTTTGTGATGACCAGAAATGTAATGTTAGAATACTGGCAAAGATCTTTTAGGAGTCATGTAGGCAAACACTGCTCTCAGTTAAGCACATTATTTATACAGATAATTCTACATAGATGTACAACAGTAAAAATGTTTCAATGTCATGTGTGGTGAACCAGAAGAAGGAGTCTGACTAGGTCTTAGCATGTTCAAAAGTTTTTACTTAAATAAAAAGAAAAATGCCTATTTAATCCTATTGCCATGAGGACCTTTCCCAAAACAACAAACTAAACTAAGGGTGCTTGTCAAATGTCCAAATTAATATAGCTCTCTGTCCGAAACCTACTTGCTATCTGACACTACCACTAAGAAAAAAACATAAAAAAATAGAGCAGAGCCATAGCCTCTCCACTAAGGATTTGCTTGGCCAAACTACTTGGTTTTCCGCCCAAAGAAGGGTTTTTCAAATGGTCAATGATCACAATACAGTTCACCAGCCTCTTTGCAGGTATTTCATGGCAAGTCCTAAGTCTTCACACATATCCAATACTTTCCATTCTTTAAATATAAAAAGGATTTTTTTGTGTTATGCCACCATTTTTAATCTTCTGCTTGATAGTGTTTAGGGTTTGGGCAATGGAACCCTCCAGGTTGTCTCAGGTCCCAATCATTTCCCCTTTTGTGTGTATTTCTAGCCCCACCCACGCCCCCCCCACCCCCTGAAGAGCTCTTTCTCTTTTATATGTTTAGTTTAATGCAGTCTCTTTTGGGTATCTGTCCATGTACAATGTTTGTGTTTCTCTGATTCTCGTAACTCTCTGTTTCTCCAATTTTTCTAAGAATACGACTTGTTTTTCTAGGGCTCTCCAAAGCCCTGCAGTCTTCTAATGTGCTAACTTCAGCAGGTTTTCCCTTGGGCGCAGGCCAGTATCCAATATTCAGTTTTCCCAGGTCCCCGTAATCCATTTGGCTTCTCCTGTCTGGCATGTCAACGTCACATAGTTTTCTAGGGCTCCCCAAAGCCCTCTGGCCCTCTGATATATTTAATGCAGCGGGGTCTTGGATGGGCATCTGCCCGTGTTCTGCGATTGGGTTTTCCAGGCTCCCGTAACCCTCTTGGTTTCTCCAACACTCAGGGACACCGCCGCTCGCCCCTCTCTGCAGTGTTAATTTGTCAGGTGTGTCCTGTAAAGGTGGGGGTGCTCCCAACTCGGGTCCAAATGGAGGAAAACATCAATCCACAGAAACTCAAAAAGGAGTGCACCACATGTAGTGAAGACAAAAATGAAAGTCTACATCATGGCCAGGAAGAGGAACAAAACAAGCCAACTTCGACCCGGCCATCAGAGGTTCAACATTTTATAGCCATGAACAGGACATTAACATATCACAGTAAAAGTGTAACAAAATCATCCTAACATTCTAATTGGCTGGTCATCACCAGCCGCCTAAACAACTCTATACATTACCTAAAACAGGTGGCGGTTATAGTTTTATCACAACAAGAACACCACCCACCCAACATGGTCACACCCCCCTTGATCAGCCAAAAAATGCAGCAATCCCAGCTTGTGAGAACAGCTTGATAACAGGCTTCATATCATCTGGACCATGCTAGTTCAGATAACTTGGGGCCATAACGTTCCACCTAGATGGGCCAATGTGCAACAAGCAAACAATGCACACACCTCCTCTATTCATTTCCCATTCCCAGCATTTGCACCTGATCACTGTGTAACTCTGTATCTTGTTACATGTTTCTAGTTAAGGTACATTGCATCTTAGCACTCTCCCTGCAATGAATGGCCTGCTAGAAAAAAACATGATCGGTTCACTACTGTGCTCTGCTTCTGGACCACCATTTCTTCTAATTTCCCCATTTAATTCAGGCCATATCATATTGTGGCTGCCTTAGAACGCTCACTGTGGCCTTCATCGACATTATGTATTCTCTTCGGATCTAATGAGGCAGCACTTTTAGCCTGGGATCAGACATTTGTCCCTTGAGAAATGCTTTGCTTGCAATAACAAGCTGGTACATATCTCACACAACCCTCGCCTGCCCTTGAGCTCTCAGCCTGTCTGTAGGGCAGGATGTAATTTCAATCAAGTTCCCAAATAATAATTATGGCCTCACACCCTAAACTGACAGCTAGACACCTTCAACTGGGCCTGGAAAAATGGCAAAGCTCTTGCTCCAAATGCTTAGTACCCCTACAGCCACAGGACACAAAAATACAGTGCCTTACATCCCCCGCTAAGTGTTCTAAAAAGGATCAAAACCAAAGGGTGCACATGCCTGTCATAAGAAGAAATGTAACATGATGAGCTGTGTATGTGTGTGTGCTGGGCCAGATGGTGAAAGTGCGCTGGTGAGTTCTTCACACCTGTCACTCTGCTGCCGTGTGTCCTGGAAATGTGGGGTCAGGTGCTGTGTTGTAGGCAGGTGAAACACGTGATGCATGCTTTCTGCAAAGTGTGTCATGCACCATGTGACTTCAGTACTCCTACCATGTAGGGCAAATATGGTGCCATCTAGTGTGCTACCATTAATAAAGTTATAATGCTGTCTGAAAATAAAAGCTATAATGCAGGAAACGAAAGCTACAATGCACCAATTACCTATGTTGTAAAAGCAAAAGGTGCTGCTATGTGCTAGTGCTACTTTGTGTCATTTTTCAGCTATTAACGTGAAGTTGTCAATGTTGCTACTGTTCTCATGGCATGTGCCCCTTACATCATTATCAGTGACCTGATGTGCTATTAGACGACCCTCCTCAAACTGTACTTCCACTCACGTGATGGGTGGTGCACCTGCATCTGGACATCCCCCTGAACACTCCCCCCTTTTGTTACATCAGTATCAAACTCCCCCTCCTCAACCACTCCTTCCTCAAACTTCTTTCTCACCCACATCGTCCTCAAACCCTCCCAGCTTTAACAATCCTGCACACAGTCCTTTAACAACCCGGAGAGGATGACAAAATCCCCTTCACCAATGCAACTGACCCAGTGTGTTTCATATTGGTCAGGGTCCGGTGGTTCTGTAAATAACACATCTGCACTGTCCACTATTTTCCTCACAGTTAGCTGCTGTGATCCCTTTTCCACCATTTTATCTCTTCCCCTCTGCTCCCAAATAAAACATCCTCCCCTTCCTTTTCCTAACCTTAGTTCCCAATCTCCTCCCCAACTTCTTCCCCTCCAGTGCCCAACACCCCGGTATTACCTGGATCACGCAAAGAACAATGAGCACAACTACAAGGACAGGGACCAATACCTTCAGAATCTGAGCCAACCAGGTGGGTAGTCATGAAAAATGGTGCCATACCAATCTTCCTTGATGAACCTGCTAGATTCTATTTCCATCTTCGTGTGCAACTGGTGTAGGGCATATATGGCTGCTGTGAAACTACCCTTTCGCTCATCATTAGCTGGGATTAGGGTGCATCAGGTTGTGCTAATATTTTTATAAACCCTGCCCTCCATGGCTGTCAATGGGTCTAAGACATACCTGTTTTGGAGGGTCATCAGTCTCACTGCCCTAAGCTCCTCTCGTATCGAATTTAGACCCCTTGCTGCAAATCTCCCACCTAGTGATCTGGAGCCATGTACCGTTAGCAGCTTCCTGAAGGTCGGGTGTTAAAAGAGATGTGAAAAATATAGCAGTTGAAGAGAACAACCTAAACTCTGGTGGTATCTCACACACTCTTTCTGGCATGTATAAGTATTATCCCTTCTTCTCCTTCTTTTGTTTCTGTTGAGAGAAACTCCTTCTTCTTGTACCATGCTAGCACTAACAAAGCTATCATTCCAATTGGTACCAGAAAAGTTCGTAGGACGAGAATGTTCGTACCTAAAGTTCGATTGTCCACCACTGGTACACCTAGGTCACGTATGTCCGACATCCTTCCGAGGCAAACTATTAGTACTTGTTCATCAAGCGAATGTCCCAAAAAAAGAATGTTCACTCATAGAAAGCTCTGCAACATTATGGCCATTGGGAGGGGCCACAACTGAAAGGAGCACTCCTGAGTCTGGGGTATGCAAGATGATGAGGGAGCACACGCCAGCCCAATGTGGTGGAAACTGAAGATAAGCATTGGGGCCGCAAGCCCACCAGGTGCCCTTAATGGTAGAGGTCCATTCCACATCCCTGGTAGCTCTATCATCTTGGTGCACTCCTTGTTCTCCCCTATGTTGACAGTGCCCGGTGCTCTGAAATATAAAAAAGGATGTATGAGTGGTTCTATTCTGACAGGTGTTTTGTTATTTAGTATTCAAGTGAGGATTGCACATTTTCCTCCCATGTTTTCCAACAGTTGCCACTTCAGGACCGAATCCCGCCAAACCTGTTGCTCTGCACCTCATCATTCCCTCCACCCATTCCCCTTTGTAGAAAACCGACCCTTCACTGAGCATCAATTAGCGGGTCCTAAACCAGGGTATGGAGTGCCCTGATTCATTGAAGCACATTTGCGTGGCATGAGTTGTGAATCCGACCTCCACCCTTGCAGCCCCTCCCTCTCGAAATGCAATATAATGTCCCTCATATCCAGGTTCTCCTCCAATTTTCAGATCTTTATGTAATTGTCATCATGCACAACCTCCCCTTATTCCATCATTGTAAAGTGACCGTCCGGACCGGGAGAAGACTGGTGACCTTGCATAGTGCCAGATGACAGAAATACTGAGCCTTTTGCACGTGTATCTCTTTTGAGATTAATTTTCTGGGTGTTCGCATCACACGAGGTATCAGGGAACACACAAAACATCTGCTGTTAACCCTCTCTCTCCCGAGAGTAGCCATATGATCGTACCCCATATGCCCAGAATCGGTGTGAAGTTGGCCCCCCATTTGGCCCAAAAATAAATTGGAGTGTTACACTTCTCTTAGCTCGTGAGATGGAGTGGGCAGTGGCTATGGGTGCAATAGCTTTTGCCCCCTTATAACCGATGGCTGGGGGAACATAATATTACTCCTCCCCACCATATACAAAAACGCCAGGCTAGACACTTAACATGAGGAAGAGTGAGGAAATAAAGAGGAGTAACAAAAATAAAGGGAAAACAATGAAGCTGAAAAAGGAAGACCACAGGGAAATACCTAAAAACTACAGGGGAGAGACCCTTGTCACAATTGCGCTAGGTGAGTAAGCAATTAATTCATCATTATTTTGATAATGATGAATACATTGCTTACTCACCTAGCGCGATTATGACAAAGGTTACTCCCCTGTAGTTTTGAGGAAACCAACAAGGACGGAAAGGAACCATCCTTTTGAACCCCTGCACATTTAGCAAGGTCAACCTATAGAGATAGCATTGATCAGAACAGCTGCTCCCATTTTCCAGTGCCCTAAACTTGCAGGTTCTCACAAAGAAATACTTAGTTGGTATGAACTTCCCTTCTCTCTCCCTCCCCTTCTTCTCCTGCCCCAAAAATCATTCTTCTGGCTATGTTTTTCTAGTAAAGTTCCTGATCAGTATGCGATATCCGGGATTCAGCTGTGGGGGGGCGGGACATACTGTTTCACTTGCTCCGGTGATGCTTCAGGAGAAGATGGAAGTGGCATTGTCGGGCCCAGTCTGTAGGGAGATAAACCTGAGAGATTGAGTAAGCTCCCTAAGGTTGTACGTAAACTCCTCCCCCAATATGTCAGAGGTACTGTGAGCATCATAGAGAGGGTGAGAATTTCTAGTAGAGGCATGGGGCATAAGCAATGGCCTACCGGTCAAGATCAGATGAGAGGTGAGATGGTGATTGGACCAGACCCCAGCTGATTGCACAGAGTGAAGAGAACCAGTGGCAAGCAGTGAAGCCCGCTCTTGTGAAGTGTGCCACACATCTTGGCAAGGCACTCCTTATGCAGGCTGTTGAGGTGTTCCACTAGACATTTGGCTTTAGGGTGAAAGATGGAACAAAGCTTGTGCTTGATACCTAAAGTGATCTCTTTATATAACCATTGGACAAGTGTGGGCCATTGTTAGGTCTCAGTACTTCACACACTTCCCACAGGAGGAACACATCTCATACAAGGAATTTATCCTCAAGCCAATGGGGGAATGCACAAACCACAACTATTACATAGTGATTGTTGACTCACCTATTTTGCATATCGAAGTAGTCGATATGCAAATGGCAGAAAGGCGCTGAGGGCCCAGGTAAAACAGCTTTCATAGTTTATAACAAGGGCCCTGCATTAAACTGCTAACATGTCACATAATTGGCAATGAATGATGTAACGTGTTCATGCAAATTTGAGATGAACAAATCTGCCTGGAGGTCAGCTGCAACCCAGAATGTTTTGTGGAGGTGGCATAAACCGAGTCACTTTAACAGTGGCACAACAGCCCTTACACATCTCCACTGCCGATATCAATGCCACTGTTTCAGCTGCTTGTGATGAATAATGTGTTGGTACTCTCATCTCTGCCACCATCTCAAAATCATCCCCCTCAAAGTGTACCACTGCTGCCCCTGTGTGGCGACATCCTGTGTTTTGATCAATTGTTGATAACCTGTTAACAAATAGTATTTCTCCATCCTCCAGTGCCTCCTCCCTTATGGGGTGCCGCCCCTCTATTCTCTTCTTACGTGGTGCTGTCATGGACCTCGCCACCCTCCTGCACTGGCTGGACAATGAAAGTTACAGGGCTGACAACGTGGCACTTCACAATGTGAATTGATGGGTTTGAAAGTAAACTCTTGTACCCTGACACCCATTGGGTATACTTGGACTTTTCCATAATTGGAAGAATTGGATGCTCTACATAAAGCATCAATTGATGAACCATAGTTATGGCAGATGATTGTTCTATTGTAAAAGCTGCAGTTATGCCCCTGCATTACTAAAATACCACTGTAATAGGCCAGAGGCTTGTGTCCTTGCAGTCATCACTTCCCCGTTAGAATGGGAGAACAGAACAGAAACAATTATTTGTTGTAATCTGGGGTTGTTAACACTGGTGAATGTGTTAATGCATCTTTCAGGTCCCCAAAGAAACTTAACATTTCTGCCGTCCACATTATGGAGCCCTTCACCTCCTATGCTGCCTTGATCCCCTGCAGCAATGCTTTAGTGTAACTGGAATAATCAACCATCCAGATTCGGCAATAATTGCACAAGCCCAGGAATTGCTGCATTTCTTTACTGTGGGTGGCTGGGGCGTAGTCCATACTGCTGATGCCCCTTCAGGTGCTAATCTCCTCCCCACTGATGGCAATATCTGCCCTAGGTGTACTTCCTCCTTCTGCCAATATTGCAGCTTTTCTCTGTCCACCTTGTACCCCTTTTCTGTCAGTATCATTAAAGACTGTTCTTGAATCTTCCTTGCACTGTTCCTCTGTGCTGCTGCACACCAGGAGGTCATCCACGTATTGTATCACTGTGCTCTGTATCTGTAAATATCCCGTATCAGCTTTTAGAACTCTGTTAAATATGCTTGGGGACTGACAGTAC
Organism: Ambystoma mexicanum; assembly: GCF_040938575.1. Lineage (NCBI taxonomy): Eukaryota > Metazoa > Chordata > Amphibia > Caudata > Ambystomatidae > Ambystoma > Ambystoma mexicanum. The sequence continues at coordinate 434,103,891 of NC_090933.1, forward strand.
CTAGTGAAAGGCTCGTGTGTTGGAATCGCTGCCTGTGGTAAGAAATCAAAGTGAGGTACTGGGAGTCTAGGTATAGAGGTATTGAAAAGAACACATTTTTACAGTCAATCACTGTGAAGCATGTCATCCCCATGGGAATGTTACACGGGTCATGGCAGGATTTGGTTCCTGCAGAAATCCTCCTCCACATCTTGCTCAGTGGGCAGAGGTCCTGCACCATCCTCCAAGACCCCACTTTCGCTTTTTTCACAAGGTACACTGCTGTGTTACATGGTGAATCTGAGCACTGTCTTATGCCCTGCTGCCATAATGCTACAATGGTGTCCTATATTCCCTCATCTGCCTCACTGGACAGGCAGAACTGTAGGTACTGCCTGACCCAGGGCAACACGGCCCCCTCCTTCAGTTTGATACACACTACCCCTGTCCCCTTCAACAGTCCTATATCATGGGGCCCGCTGGTCGAAATCTCTGCTAGTACCTTCTGCAAATCTTCCTGCAGATAGGTTGGCATTTCTTTCATAAGGAGTGACCAGCTGATATCTCTCTGTGCTGTACGCGCAGGTGACAGTGTATGCTAAACTCGAACACCATCTCCCCTATGTCCACATCTTCACCAAAAGGTCTTTATCAGTCAATTCAGTCATTCATTGGGTAGGGTCAATACACAGGACAGTGCGCCATTCCATACCGAATCTATGTGATTTTACCAAACAGAAAAGTTTGACTCACAAAAGTCTGTTTTTTTTCTTCAATTTTCTGCAAATATATGTGGGGGGGGGAGAGCCCCCACAGCCCCTCCACCTTACCCCAATACATTTTTTATTCGCTTTACCCCCCCCCCCACGTATATATCTGCAGAAAATTGGGGGTCGAACTTTTGGGAGTAGGTAATTTTGTACAATACCTTCCTTACCATCCTCATCTACCCCCTGTAAGATCACTTTGTCCTTCTGTGTTATCACCACATATAACTGTATCATAATAACATTTCCTGGCACTACTTCCTTGTCTGCTGCCAGCCTGAACAAAGATTATGTTGGTAATCTAAATGTGTGCTCTCTTATCCTCAGTACCCATCCTAACAGCACTTGCACCCCATAAAAGAACAACTAAGGATATATTGGGATCTGCTGATGTGCGTGCACAGCATTTACAGAACTGCGTGGGCGCTGTTGTAATACACCCCAGCAGTGGAACACTCTACACCCTTGCCAGTAAATCAAATGGTCATGTTTAATTTGCTCATAATATCTTTAAACAAAATGTTGATCAGAGTTTCTTTTGAGTACAGTAGGGGTGCAACTATTTCCTGATCGCCAATGGTGAGGGGTAGGTCTTTTGTGATAGGAACCATGTGTGTGTCCATTACTCTGTCCGACAAGGGGAATCTTCCTCCTCTAATGCAAGATCTGGTAGCCCCTGTGTCAGCCAGACATGAAAATGCCTTTACGCCTATGCTCACTGCCACCTGTGCTTTCTCTTCCGGGTCTGCAGTTACTGATAGGACTGGGCACGTCAGAGTCCTCTCTGGGCTGTCCTACTGTGTGTTTATGGTAGTGTTGGGGGGAAAGAAAGTATTTCCCCCAATAGCGCTGCACCCATATAGTGTGGTACCAGGCCCTGGGGTAACAGGCTGGTGTCCCATTGCTGGTTGGCTGTCTGCGCTTGTCTCTGTACCTGAATCTGTGCCTATGCCTAGAGAGGATTTGGTGGTTTATATTGCTGGGGGGCACCTCCAGCAGGCAAGAAGAATGGTGACTGCAGCTGTGAGGCTGGTTGTGTTGGTTGCATGGGTGTAAGCTGCTGGGGCATCGTCTGCACATTCTGGGTATTCGAGATAACCAAGAGTTGCTGTGATGGCACTGCTAGCTGCTGTAGCAAGTCCTGAGTGCTCTGGGGAAATGTGTACTGCATAGGCTTCATTTGCTAGAATTGGGTGTATTGCATGGGCTGAGTTTGCTGTTGTGTTTGTGCATAGTAGGGCATGGGATGAGTCTGCTGCTGTGCTTGTGGGTAATAAGGCATGTTGTGGTAGAACAGTGTGCCCTCCTGCCCGAGTGGTACCTGTTCTTGCTGTATCTTTTTGTCTGTCGGGGGCGTACCGGGGGTTGGTATATACCACATTAGCATTTAGGAGAAAGGACCCTGTTAAGTGCTTAGCTAATGGCATTACAGAGACCTCTGTGCTCTGCGCTCCCTTCTTCATGTTTCCCTCCTTGTCCCCGGCTCCTGCCTCCTCCTTGTATAATCTCCACAAATCCAGAATACTCTGTTTTTTCTTCAGCTTTTACCCCTTGTAGTTTGCTGTAAGATAGGCATGCATGTGCCCTATAATATCGCGCTTGTGAGAACCCGCTCCAGGCCATGGTGAGGAAAGTTGCTCCATGATGTCCCTTACCGACTGGAAATGAAAATTCAATATCTTGTCCCGGTGCTGTGCAAGTGTCTCACATATGTGCTTCAGCAGAGACGCTATAGTGCTGACGTATCCTTTCCTCATACCCTCTCAAACCCTGTTTTAGCAGTGCCTGTTATCCCTTCCCCCTACATGTGCCCCCGTCACTGTCAATACAATGGAATTTAAATATACTTTATTCCCCAATAATACATTTAAGTGCCCCCATACCGAATTTCACATACAGATTGTCAGCCATATTTTTTATAGACGTCTTTAACACACACTACATCTCTTCACGCCTCACTTCTTCAAACCCAAACAATACAGCCAATTACCCACTCCTCATGCCCTTGCACATCCCACCATTCTCCTATCATCGACACTTCAACAGTCAAAAATACACCAAAAAACACAACCAACCGAACTCAAATCAAATACCTCACCCAATCCTACTTTAATCACACCTAAAATTCCTGTCTTCTAACCACGCCAATTAAAGGCACAGTGCTAATCACAAGAATATGCCTCCAAATTATACACTTCCAGACACCTCAATTAATTCTTATCTTCCAAAAAAATCACTTCTGCACAGCGTGGTGCTATTATCACAAAAATTACTTCACATCAATATATAAACACTACTCTACTCTGGACTTCAATTTTCCTCTCACCAGAGGAGATCACCTTCTCCAATCCACATGAACATACTACAATACTACACTAAATATGACATCATCACTGTCCACCATTTCAATGCTCCAACTTTCACCACCTTTAGAGAGATTCCTTTTCCAAGATACATGCACTACACAATGCAGCCTTTCCCCCAACTACGGGCAGGTCCCTGCCCTAATTGCACTAATAATATATGCTTTCATGCAAGAGTGCACTCATGTGCTTGTCAATCCTCCACTTCCCTCACTGCTGGCCGTCTACCAAGTGCCTGCCTCACAGCCAGGTCAGGTCGCCACGCCCAATGGATTAGGCAGACCTTTCTGGAATTTGGCGCCTGCTATACCTCCTCGCTTTTGCACACTGGGACTGGTCTCTGGGGGCCTCATCCATCTCCCCGGAGTATACAGCAGAGAGTCCCCAGCTCTTAGGTTTTGGCTGGGATCTCCCTGGGGCCTACAAAATGGGAAGGCCGGAGCACTTGCAACTCGGGTCAAAATGCAGGAAAAAATAAATCCACAAAAACTCAAAATGGCATGCACCACATCCAGTAAAGACAAACATGTATGTGTGTATCACGACCGGGAGGAGGAACAAAACAAGCCAACTGTGACCCGCCCATTTGGGCTCAACATTTTATAGACATTGTCCTCATTACGGGGTCAGCGTTATAACGCGCTGGAAGATGGCAGGCTACCGCCGACACTGTAACACTGTTTGTGCCACCTGACATCCCAGTGCCACTGGGAAATCATAGGCCACGGCAGAACGGTTATTTACCATTCCCATGGAGTCCCATAAGACTCCATGGGAATGGGAAACCTGAAGCACTGGCATCATTAGTACCGGTACCAGTGAAAAGCCTGCCAATAGGGGCCTGAACTTTCAGCAGGTCAGGCCTGCCGGAAGTTCTGTGCTCATATTTTATTTATTTATTTATTTGCATTTATAAAGCGCACAGAACTGCCCTGGGGCATCGTGGCGCTGTTACAGCAGACTTAGTCATGAACACAAGCATAGGAATGTGTTTACAGATGTAAACCGAGTTACCGAGTACATTTCACATTGGTAATAAACATTGAGCTTAGAGGTTATGCTATGCTGTGGTTACAATGCAAGCATGAGAGTGCATGTGGAAGACTTTAGCGGAATAGGAGGGTTTTGAGGTTTTTACGGAAGGTATGGTATGATTTTTCGTTCCTTAGTGAGGTAGGTAAGGAGTTCCAGTTTTTAGGTGCGAGGTGTTGGAAGCTGGTTCCTCCCGCCCTGGATCTTTGAAACGTGGGGACATCAATCATGTTGGTGCGGTGAGCTCTGGTGGGTCTGATGGAGGCTTTCGGTGTGATTCTTTCTGCGAGATAGGGTGGGGCATCCAGGGATAGGCATCTATGTGTGATGGTCATGGCTTTGAAAAGTATGCATTCCTTCACGGGTAGCCAGTGGGCATCTTTCCTTGCTTGCGAGATGTGTTCTCTTTTTGGAATGGACAGTGCTGCCCGGAGCGCATTGTTTTGCGTGATTTGGAGTTTTTTTAGGTTGTGGGCGGAGGTGCCTAGCGGCAGACTCTTAGTTTGGCAGTTCGGAAAGGGTGCCAGTACGTTGCTACCAGCACCCTTATTTCAAGACCGCCAAACTTGTAATGAAGCCAATTAAAATATCACAGTAATAGTGTAATAAAAAAATCATCATCCTATTGCTCTAATTGGCTGGACGTCACCAGCCATCTAAAGAAATCTATATATTACCTAAAACTGTTGGCAGTTATATTTTCATCACAAACAGAACACCACCCACCCAACATGGTCACACTCCCATTGATCAGCCCAGAAAATGTGCACCAATCCCAGCTTGTGAGAACCGCTTGATATTGTTATTCAATTTAACTGGACCATGCCACTGCTGACAACTTGGGGCCATAACGCCCCACTGAGATGGGCCAATGGCCAATGAATAAACATGGCAAACACCTCCTCTTCTACCACCTCCATCTCTTTCTTGGCTTAATTTCCATTCAGGATGTCAGCCTTCCCAAATCTTGCTAGCGATCTGCTCACTCTCCATGCTATCGCTGGCTCTGTAGTCTTGCGTAGCTCTGCCCCTGCAGGACGTCATCCCGTCATTGGCTCACCTGTTCATAGGATTATCTCTCCTCCATTCAAGGTTCCTCGTCTTTTTATTTTCCTTACCAATAATGAAAGGGGTCTGTTGTTTCACTTTGACTGTTGGGTTCAGGGGGAATCCAGCATTACCTGAAGCCAAAGAGATTGAAATAATGTAACGGTTATATGACTCCAAAACAGAAGTAACATCAGTCCTTTTTATTACCACATATGCAGACCATGTATTCTTGATAGGAATTTCCTCATGGGAATGGGTGACCTTGTCCCTTGAAGGGATTCACTCCCAGCGAGTGCCCACTTTCCCGGACCCCTTAGGGTTCATGGATGCACCGACCTTTCTCCTCTTTTGGATCTTTCCACCCCGAGGTTATTAGTCTCTGGTGTATGGCAAACCCTTTACTCCAAAGACTAGATCGGCCCAAATTTTGTGATGTTGGATGGTGGCGGGGACCCTATATATGGTTCGGTTTCCTATCCTATTGAAAGAAGTTGATAAACATTCATTTCTCAAGGTTGGTGATATCGTCACGGTCTGGCCATATATGGGGGTGGTGACAAAACACAAACTGGGAGTTACCAACCTGGCCTGTCTGGTCTTTTTGGGTCTTTGTTTGGGTTGCGATCTGGGTGGAGACAAACATTATGGGGACAGCATTTTGTGAGACATCCAAATTACCTGCAATTTTAACATGCACAGTGCCAAGGTGAACAGAAGGGATAGTTGTATGTTTCTGAAATCCTCCCTGATTTCCTCCAACTGCTTGGATGTCTTGAACTCCTAATTGTTCTTCCTCCTCTTTGCTGTCCAAAGAAACACAATTTTTGCAGGAAGACAGGGAGGGTATAGTTTTCGGGTTTTTCAGAATGTTCCCCTCCTACTGAGGACAGACATTCATATGACATTTGTAAATCAGAGGACCCTAGTTTTACCAGTTCGATTATGGGTCCTGCTTTAATTTTGATACAGCCGGGTCTGGTTCAGTCTTCAACTCAGAGGTAGCTGAAAAAGAAACTGGAGGGGTTTCTCTAAATGATTGTCTTCCGGGACTACCTACATGTCTCTTTCCAGCTTCCAGATTTACTGGATTTTCCACAAAGACATTACATATACCATTAAGTCTTTACTCTGGATCTCAATGGGTTCTGAAGAGTACTTCAGGAGGATACATTTCACATCTGCTGCACAGGGTAAAATAGGTAACATCATTAGGCTTCTCTTCCGTCAAAGTTTTGCAGGTGGGGTTACATACATCAATGAACCTTTTGGAATCTCTACCTGAATATCTAAAGAAATGATTGCCTTCTCCCTCCTGGGGAATCAGTAGTTATGGGGACTAAAGAGTTGATAATTAATCTCCCCTATGTTTATTTCCTTATGGTGGTATGGCTTTGGTAGTTAAGGGGTGGAAGGTGAGGCCTAACCTGCTTCCATTAGTGTTAGGGCAGCCACAGGTCTCAATCCAACTCAGTTGTCAAGGTCCTAAACCTACTGGGGAGGTGGCTAACTCCATCTCAGGTGTTAACTTGGATATCGGGTTGATGGGCACTATTTTGTGGGCCAACCCTGTGTCTGGTTGTCCAAATCCCTCTTCTGAAACCTTATCTGGTGAACCAGAAGAAGGAGTCGTACTACGACTTAGCATGTTCAAAGATATTATTTAAATAAAAATGCCTATCTAACCCTATTGCTATAAGGATATTTCCCTACTAAACAAACATGGCTAAGAGTGCTTGTCAAATGTCCAAATTAATATAGTCCTCCGTCGAAAACCTAATTGTTATCTGGTCTATCAATCATAACAAAAACAGACCACAGCGCTATCCTCTGCACTCAGGCTTTGCTTGGCCAAACTACTTGGGTTTCCTCCCAAAGAATGATTTTTCAAATGTTCCAAGTTTACAATACAGCTCTTCGACCTCTTTTAACCCTTTTGGTTTCTCCAGTCTTGTATGTAAATGACACTTAGTTCTCTAGGGCTTCCCAAAGCCCACTGGCCCACTGATATATTTAATGCAGCATATGGGTTTCTCAGGTTTCCATAACCCTTTTGGCTTCTCCCGCCTGGCATGCCAATGTAATTTAGTACTCTAGCACTCCCCAACACCCTCTGATGTATTGTGTGAATGAGCCTTTAAATCAAGCAGGTCCATCACCTAAGAAGTGACTACACAGTTGTACATGAAGCAAGTTTATTGTACAATTCTGTGGTCAGCAATTAGATGGTGTTGCAGGACCAAACTAACCTAAGTCTCAACAAACCACATCAGTTCCCATCTTTTATACAGTTTTGCAACAGTTAAAACACTCCCCAATACTTAATTGCAATCCACCCCCAAACATGATTGGACAAACACTCTTCAAAGAAATCCAATCTTTTCTCAATTCCTATGTTTTCATTGGACACTTTTATCTTAATAGTAATATTCACATCATAATCATAACGCACCTCTTCTTCGGATTCGTCCATAGTAAGTCATGCCATCAGCACATGGTTAAACATTGGTATTGAAACATAATTCATTACTAGAAAAAACTGGCCTAAGCTGTTTCAACCATAACTCCCGATTTGCACATGGCTCTCATGAATGTACCCTGTAATAGGAGGAAGGCTGGCTGAATGATTTCTCTTTGAGTTTGTGATGCTATCTCATTCCCCAGGTCACCGTTCCATTGAAACTTTCCAATCTACATAACTCCAACTTCATCTCACAAATGAAACTCCTGAATAGCCTTAGGCACTGGCTTACCCTGTGTTTTACTACTGACGAAAATAAATAATGAAACTCCTTCTGTCATGTTCTCAGGCATCAGGAGATTACCTCTACTATCTACGATGCTTATCAGACCATAAAAACTCATCGCTATTTTGCAAAAAGGGTCCCAACTACCGTGTTTCTGATTCATTTGTGAGATTCATGAATTCCCCATGTATTTGTATTATTGCATATTTATGTTTTGATATTTGGTGGGTTTAACATTTTATCTTTCTGCACCCATGCAAGTTAATATGTATCTTTCTAGATCAACATGAACACTAAAGTAACATATCCCATCCATAATTAATTAAGCTTTGATACCTATGATATTGTAACATGGAACCCAGCTCGCCGCCACCCCAGTTAGCAATACGGTGCACGCAACATGAACCCCTCGTAATCACAGAGACCTTTCTTGACTACGCCAACATTTCCCCTTTAGTTAATACTTTAACTAACACATCATAATTATATTCTTGGGGAACAACCTATGACCATTTCTTATCCCGGTCTCAATGTGGGTGTACTTCTCCACCGAACAGTTACAACTCATCCCTCCACCATTTCCACAATCTACATGCTGCTCCACACAAGCATGCCAATTTGGTGCAGGACACAAGACACCTTTAGTTTGAGGACCCATATGGGATGAATTGGTGGTGGCCCTAGCCTTGGACAGGGTTACGCTCATCATGGCAGCAACTGTTGGTACAGAGAAACACCGAAGGAGCAATTGACATGAACAAAAAAGAATGAGATCAAAGACAAAAATAGGTAATGCAATTTTTACAGCAAGGCCCAACCAAGACGGCACCCACAACAACAGAGTCGATAGAGGGGTCATTGGTGATCCCAACCCCTGTTTTCATGATCACTTTCAGTTTATGCAGGTAAGCTACAGTTCTGGTAAGCATCCCGTTTTCAGTATCATTGGGGGGCAAAAACATGCAACAGGTACTCCTTATCTTCCGGCATGCCCCACCTTCCATTGCTGTTAGGAGGCAAGTATATACCCATTTTGCAGAGTCATAAGCCTGAGTGCCCTTAATTCTTCCCTAACTGAACGCTGACTCAGATGCATTCATAAAGAGTAAGAGTTCATACCTGATCACCTGGAGCCATTTGGCATTGACTGCTGCTTCAGCACCAGGCGCCAGGATTGTCGTAAAGAAAACCTTGGTGTGGCTAAACAGCCAATATTGATTAGGAATGTGTGCTAAAGCCTGTAATGATGCTAATGAAAGGTAGTTGGATCGTCGGCTGCATTGCAATTGTTTGTGGTTTTCACTGTCAAATATAGTCTTTGATATATCCATATAAAGTGGTAAAAGGAATGCAAGGGGCACAGGAGATAAAGGGGGAACAGATGCAACTTTGGTTATTGAACAGGCCAAAATCAGATACTCTTCAGACATTACTAGGAATGTAATGTACAGGCACATGAAGGGTGGAGAAACTGCACACACCTCGCCAAGCTGGAGGCAACTGTATTATCATTCTGTCCAAAGGTCCAAAAATCATCAAGAAGAGCAGCTGCATCTCCAGCCAGATCTGTGAAGTGAAGCGTGCAAGTGCAGTTCCCATTTGTGCCAACAGACTCAGTGCCATTGCCCTTAAGACACAAGAGAAAATGGGTAAGTGCCTGTATTTCAACAGGTTTTTTTGGCTCCTTGAACCATGTCAGATACTGCAAAAGATTTCTCCATACTGTACCACACTCTTTGTTTATTCGTGCCACCCCTTCTTCTGAGATCCCTTCATTCCTCCAGCTCTGCAACTCTTCACCCCTTGCTCTCAAAAATACCTCCTTCCACGGTCAATTGGGCTCTTTGAACACACCTGATATTTTTGTGTTCTGCACGCTTGGCAATTGAACAATCATATTCACTTGGTATGATTGATACCATACTTGACTGCCCTTGAATTCTGCACAGGGCTAGGTGCACTAGACATAGCGCATTTTCTACCTCTGCCTGACTCAGGATAAATATCCTAGGAATGCAAGAAGCATGTGGGATGAGAGAGCAGATGAAGCAGTATACTACGGATCTCTATCTCCCCACCTTCCTCACATGGCTAAACCCTATGTTATCCACTGCGAAGCCCTGTGCATACATTGTAGGATCTAATTCGTCATTGGCATTATCAAATAGATTATTATCAATATTTCTTTTCACTCTTGACATTTTCTCCTTGGACGTCATAAAATGAGACAATTTTAAATGTCCTGTTTTTATACTTGTCTTCTTCAGACATGATGACCCAAGGACCAAGAAAACCACAAAAAACGTTAATTTTTTACACAATTTACAGTCTTAGACATTCTTTTCCATATACAAAAATTGTTTAAATTCCATATCTCTATTTGCACCACCTTTTTGCACAGAAACGAACAGTGAATCATTAGGGCATACTTAACTCTATGCCTGCTCCTGTGCAGGTGGAGGGCTGCTGGTATCCCTACAAGTACCCCCTAGGTAGATCCAACTCTTTTTGCCCTCCACCTTCACAACAGTCGGAGCCGCATAGATTACTCTATGCTGCCTATGGAAATGCCTCTTGTTCCAGCGACATACAAATGTGCCGATATAGATGAGGTTCCCGGGGAGAAGCTGTGTTTTGATCTGATCATCAGCGGTAGTCTCACCGTTTTCTCCTGTTGTCTGTTGGTGAGAACACAATCTACTGAAAAATGTGTCCAGAGGTTGTTTTTTTATTTTTAAAGGTATCAAAAATGTATTTATTAAGATACATTATTTTCAAGAATGAATTGATCATTATTTAATACACACACATTAAATTACATCAACATTGCAAAGGAGCACAAGACACCAGGTAATAAAAACCTAACAGAACCATCCTTCGCCAACAGTCAATCCATCATTTACAACTCAAATCAATCAACCTCATTCACTCACAGTAAAAACTTTTGTTTGACTAAAACTTTTTTAGTACAATCCATATTTGGTAGCACATAAATTAGCCCCACATGATCTTGAATATTTCATCTTATCCACATCAAATGTGTTTCAGCACAACCATTGACCAGAAATGTGCTCTGTTCCATGGAGTGGGTATATTAAAAAAAAAAGATACATCCCATCCCCGGATCTTCTTCTCTACCGGTTTCGACGTTTGAAAAAATGATAAATGAGATAACGTCTTCATCAGGAGGACCACTTGGTACAGTATTACCACTAAAAAAACACAAAAACACAACATTTTATATATACAAGAATCTACTATCTGTACTTGCTGTCTTGAACTACCATCATGCAATTATTTGTACCATAAGTAAAAAAAACTATTAGGGACACCGTGTTGTGACAAATCCCAAGGTGTCCCTGTTGTTGCAGAGTGTCTAAAGAGGAGGGTTTGTGGGACCCCAACCCAAAACAGACCACTGTGTCTCAAGTGGGATTGTACCACCACCATGTGAGAAACCAGAACCACCAGGGGCCCAACACAGAAATCGTGGGGCCAAACTGACCTGACTCCCAATGTCATGTGCTCTAACTCGTCAGATCCATTGAATCTGACTCAAGGAAATGTCACAAAGTTTCAAGAAAATCTGAAATGACATATAAAACGGCAAGAATTGAACAAGTCTTAAATTCTATGCTACCTGAGAGCATCAAGGTGCAAGTGCCTCGCCACTCACCTCAAGAAACAAGGCTGGATTTATTCCAGTAGTCAAGCTACTGTTACTGGCGTTGGTGTTGCCTCGGTACACATGCGTCTGAATGCATTTAAATCTAACCAAGAGAAAATGTATAAGACAAGAAAGAAAGAGAGAGGGGAGGTCAAGGATGGGTGAATTAAAAGTCCACGAGTCATGTTGTTATTAGACCCTATGTACATTAGTAGGTATTAAGTTATATGTATAGCCACTAATGCTCACATACAGGTGGGAGACAATAAAGATGATTGTGTCCCTTGTGCTGGAAAGAGTTTTCAGTAATTTACAGTTTAATTTGTCCTTTTATCCGTTTTAAAGTTTAAAATGGTCCATGACCTCAATTGTACTATTTTTGCATGTATTCATGTTGGCAATGAAAACTGCCTTTCTCACTGGCGTAGATGACAAAACATTACATTAGGGCAGACACGCACGTTACAGCAAAAAACGGGTGCCGCTGAGGTAACTGACATGAACCTGAAAAGCTCTCGTTATTTCTATTTTTAGCACACTAACGCATGTGTTTTACATCTACATCCTACTGAAGGTGGCCGTCCATGCTGCCGAAAATAACAAATCGTAAATGCTAAGTACAAACATTGCAGCGAAAACCAAGTACTGTCAAAAAGACTAAAATGGCCTAATGAACTAACACTGTATTAGTCACGCAGACAAAAGCACTTACTGGATTAGCCATGCCCGTCTTTCTGTCTGCAATCATCAGCAGAACACAGAGCCCGGGGCTCGTCAAGAGTTTTCCAAGGCGTTGCATGGGAGTCCATTGTGCGTTTAAATATTGAGTGCGTGACGTGGAGGAGGCTTCCCCAGAAGTCATGTGATCACTGGGGAAGCCCGTCACGTAATTCAAAACCAGCCAAAACTTAAAAGGGCCGTATGGAAGTCACAACTGGTATAGCTTGCGCTTGTGCTACAATAAAAACTTAGGGCTAGTTCTCAGGACGTAGTACATGAGAAGGTTAAGAGAGGACCCTGTAGATATTAAAAGGGCAACGTACTAAGCCATGTTTGTTATATAATATTAAGCATACAGGAAAGTTTTTTGAATGATTGTAACATTTAAGGGGGGGGCACAATTGATGTTAAAGGACTGCACTGCAAATACTATATATTGGCAAGGCGCAAACAAAAAGGATTTACGCTTAATTACTGAACCAATGGATGTAATAGAAATTATTATAATCATGCGGTATAACCAAACAGATGTTCTGTAAGCTTAAACAAATTGTTATTATAATGCATTCCTCTCATGATGTATAAACAAACAGGTGTTGTCTATTGGAGGGACTATATCCCACAGGCAAGGGGAAGAAGTCAACATGTATTGACCTCCCAAGGTTCCAGCATGTTAGGTCAACATGGATTGAACTCCCAAGGTTCCAGCGTGTTGAGTCCTTTATTTAATGTTTTTAGGTTAAAAATCCACAGTTGTTCTTTGTATGACAACTTATTCTTAGGGCCTCATTACACGGTAGGCGATAAGGGTTTACCGGTACCGGTATTTTACCGGTACCGGTAAATCCTTACCGCCTTACTACGAGGTCCCTTTGCGGGTTGGGAATTTAATGCCTGCTTTTTGCAGGCATTAAAAACCAACCCGCAAAGGGACCCAGGGAGCTAATTACGGTACCGCAATTTGCGGTGCCGTAATTAGCACCTTCCCCATTCCCATTATGCCGTATTTGGGGAAAAATGGGAATGGGGAAGGGCAATGGTGGAAGGGGGAATTACCGCCCCGCCAACCTTGGAATGGGGCGGTAATTCCCCTTTCCACCAAGGCGGTGCCAGTATTTTACCGGCATGAATCATGGCGCTAATAGTGCCATGGTACTCCGCCTACCGTGTAATGAGGCCCTTAGTCTGAATAAGCCCGCTAGTGGCAATTTTCTCAACGCAGAACCACCTTAGGTCTTCTACATTATGGCCAGTCTCCACAAAATGAAGTACCATAGGGGCATTAAGGTTGCGGGTTCGAATTTTTGAGCGATGTTCGTTAATACGAACATGTACCTCTCTTGAGGTTTTTCCTATGTAGAATTTATTACATGGGCATTGAACCGCATATATCACGTTTTTGCTTTTACAAGTGGCAAATGTCCTTAAGTCCCATGTTTTTCCTTCTCCCACAAATGTGGTCATTTTCCTTGAGTATTTGCAAGCTGTACATGAAGTACAAGGATAGTGTCCCACTACTGGATTCAAATTAATATCCCTAATAAGGTGACATTTAGGTGGAAGTCGATTGGCCCGGGTTAATTTTTGTCTCAAATTTTTCCCTTTCTTAAAGGCAAAAAGTGGTTTTGGGAATTTCATCCCCGTCGAATTAAGAATTCTCCAATTTTTTAGGATAATACCTTTGATCGCCTGACTATGCTGGCAAAAAGTAGAAACACATACCAATTGTTGTTGGTCAAGGGTCCTAATTTTAGGGCTTAGAAGTGCTTCACGATTTGTATATCGTACCCGCTTTCTGGATTGTTTAACCAATTTCTTGGGGTATCCTCTTTCAATACGCCTAGTTTCCATGACCTCTGCATGTTTGTTGAAATTAGCCAAATTTGAACAATTACGTCGGAGCCATAGGAACATACCGTGTGGAAGATTCTGTAATAGACTTTTAGGATGTTGACTGGAAAATTGCAATGTGGTATTTCTTTCCGTTGGTTTCCTAAATAGTTCCAGTTGTATATGGCCTGATTCATTGTTAATAGAGAGATCTAAGAACGAGATTCTCGTGGTGGAAAATTCAAAAGTAAAATGTAAGTCATCATCCATTTGGTTGAGCCAATTCACATATTGTATAAGTGTATCCTCATTGCCTTCCCAAATTAGTAAGATATCATCAATATATCTTCGATATAGCTTAATCTGCTGGAAAAATGGATTGCTGTCATGTAGTACTTTCTTTTCTTCGAATAGGGCCATAAAAATGATGGCCAAATTAGGGGCAAATGTACAGCGCATTGCAGTTCCCTTACTCTGCAGAAAAAATGTTTCTTTGAATTTAAAGAAGCTATTTGTCAAGACCAAGTCAGCAGCCTGACACAAAAATTGAGTAGGCACATTGTGTGGTAAAGGGCGCCTATCCAACATAATGCGTAGGCTGTTGACTGCTTTGTCCTGTGAGATGTTGGTGTAAAGTGTTTCTATGTCAAGGGAGACAAGAATTTGTTTGGTGTAATCAAATGTCAACCCTTGCAACAAATTGATGACATCCCTGGAATCCAATAGGAATGTTGGTGTTGCCATTGCTAAAGGCTTAATGAAAAAATCAATATATTTTGACAGGGCCTCTGAAATCGAGCCACACCCCGATACAATGAGACGACCGGGTGGTTGGTTGGTGTTTTTATGAATTTTGGGAATTATGTAAAACAGGGGAATGCGCTCATCAGAATAGTTAATAAATTCGAACTCTTTTGTGGAAAGGAAACCTTCCCATTGAGCTCTTTCACTGAGAGCCAATATTTTTCTTTTTATTGTCAATGTGGGGTCTCCATTGATTTTCAGGTAGTGACCTGGAATAGCCAACAGTCTTTGTACTTCTTGATCGTATAGACTGGCATCCCAAACTACAATGCCATCGCCTTTGTCGGCCGCTTTGATTACTATAGCTGGATCATTGGACAAAGTATCTATGGCCTGGAATTCGGTCAAACTAAGATTGGGTCCGCCCTTATTTCTTGTGAATTGAATGGATTTTTCGATTTCCTTGAGAACAATTTTTTCAAATGCCACCACTTCTACTGGAACCTCAGATGTAGTGGGAGTAAAAGCGGATGGTTTAGCCAGGCCTGATAGATTGTTCTCAGTTGGACCATCTTTATCTGCAAAGTAAGCCTTCAGTCTGACTTTCCTCAGAAAGTCTTTAACCTCACTCGTCAGAGTCATGGCACTAGCTGTTTGTGTGGGTACAAACGAAAGTCCCCGTTTGAGAACAGATAACTCAGGTTCAGTTATTGTCCGTGATGATAAATTAAACACTGGTAGAGGGTCTTCTACCAGCGATACGCCCGATTCCGCGTTTGGAATTCTCTGTAAGATGGTCCTTGTAGCGGGGCATTCTGCATTTGCATATTGCGGGTTGCCCTGCCTTGTGGGAAACTTCTGAGGCCTATACGGCCGCCCCTTCCTCGAAAAGGATCTCCCAAGTTGGAATTAGAGGCTTCCTCATCGCTGGAATTATTGGAAGAAGTGTCTGAGAAATTGACCCATCTTTTTCTACCTGAATTTTGGTTATCATTGTTATTCTGTTTCCAGAAAGTCTGAGGGTTGAAGTCATCTGCCAGATATGGATAAACCAATTCCTTTTTAAATTGAGAGATATCTTTCTTCAATTTATTTTTCTTTTTTTCAATAGTTAATGTTATAAATTCTTGAAATGTTTTCTCTAGTGATTCAAGTTTTTGTTTGGTTTCAGTTATCAACACATTACTCAAGAACTATTTTTCTTTCTCCACTAATGCTTCTTTGATTTTTTCACTTACTCTTTGAGCTGTAGTTATTGTGAGTACTAGTAAGTCTCTACTACATTTAGTTGCCACGTGGCTAAATGCCACCTTATACTCTGTGTCATCTAAAAATAAACACGGGACAATTTTAACTTGAAGTCCTTGTGGTATTATACTGGACTTAAGATATTCTTTTAGTATGTGCCCGTGCATTTCTGTGCGGAATTATTTTTTCTTTAGTCGAAGCAGTGCTCCAGATGAAGTACTGCTATCTGGATTAGGTAAATCTAAATATTCAAAAATTGACGGGCATTCAATGAGTTCAGCTATCTGGGCCTCTGTGAAAGAAATGGTGTCTGATTCCGCCATGGCGTAGACAAATCCCACAACAAGTATGACAGTGTAAACTCTGGAACAACAATGAAATAGATTCACCCCTCACAACAAGGGAATTTGCATTCAAATTAGCTAACCAAGCCAACACCTGCACAGCTAAGGGCTGAATATAAGCACACTGAAAGGCACAGGAAAACCCCACACACTGGACAAGGGTATTAGTGTAACACAATCTACTGAAAAATGTGTCCAGAGGTTGTTTTTCTATCAAAAATGTATTTATTAAGATACATTATTTTCAAGAATGAATTGATCATTATTTAATACACACACATTAAATTACATCAACATTGCAAAGGAGCACAAGACACCAGGTGATAAAAACTTAACAGAACCATCATTCGCCAACAGTCAATCCATCATTTACAAATCAAATCAATCAACCTCATTCACTCACAGTAAAAACTTTTGTTTGACTAAAACTTTTTTAGTACAATCCATATGTGGTAGCACATAAATTAGCCCCACATGATCTTGAATATTTCATCTTATCCACATCAAATGTGTTTCAGCACAACCATTGACCAGAAATGTGCTCTGTTCCACGGAGTGGGTATATTCAACAAAAAATGATACATCCCATCCCCGGATCTTCTTCTCTACCGGTTTCGACATTTGAAAAAATGATAAATGAAATAATGTCTTCATCAGGAGGACCACTTGGTACAGTATTACCACTAAAAAAACACAAAAACACAACATTTTATATATACAAGAATCTACTATCTGTACTTGCTGTCTTGAACTACCATCATGCAATTATTTGTACCATAAGTAAAAAAAACTATTAGGGACACCGTGTTGTGACAAATCCCAAGGTGTCCCTGTTGTTGCAGAGTGTCTAAAGAGGAGGGTTTGTGGGACCCCAAGCCAAAACAGACCACTGTGTCTCAAGTGGGATTGTACCACCACCATGTGAGAAACCACAACCACCAGGGGCCCAACGCAGAAATTGTGGGTCCAAACTGACCTGACTCCCAATGTCATGTGCTCTAACTCGTCAGATCCCTTGAATCTGACTCAAGGAAATTTCACAAAGTTTCAAGAAAATCTGAAATGACATATAAAACGGCAAGAATTGAACAAGTCTTAAATTCTATGCTACCTGAGAGCATCAAGGTGCAAGTGCCTGGCCACTCACCTCAAGAAACAAGGCTGGATTTATTCCAGTAGTCACGCTACTGTTACTGGCGTTGGTGTTGCCTCGTTACACATGCGTTTGAATGCATTTAAATCTAACCAAGAGAAAATGTATAAGACAAGAAAGTAAGAGAGAGGGGAGGTCAAGGATGGGTGAATTAAAAGTCCACGAGTCATGTTGTTATTAGACCCTATGTACATTAGTAGGTATTAAGTTATATTTATAGCCACTAATGCTCACATACAGGTGGGAGACGATAAAGATGATTGTGTCCCTTGTGCTGGAAAGAGTTTTCAGTAATTTACAATTTAATTTGTCCTTTTATCCGTTTTAAAGTTTAAAATGGTCCATGACCTCAATTGTACTATTTTTGCATGTATTCATGTTGGCAATGGAAACTGCCTTTCTCACTGGCGTAGATGACAAAACATTACATTAGGGCGGACACGCACGTTACAGCAAAAAACGGGTGCCTCTGTTGGTGAGAAGACACAACCTGTGAAGATATAATCCTAACACGTTTTGTTAACGACCTAAGGTATTCCCTAATCTCCTCTCCTAGGACCGCTGCGGTCTTGTGTGTTCCTGATGTCATATGTGTAGTTGAGAGAGGTGTATGTAGCCTATGCCCAGTCACAATTTTGTGAGGGCTCAAGTGGTGGGCCCTCACAGACTGGTTTTGTAAATAAATAGGGCTAGTGGGAGGCATGTATACCATGATTATTTTAACTCTGCACATATTTGAGCTGAACCATCCTTAAAGACCGTGTTGGGCCTCTCCATGGTACCTTTGGCCTGTGAGTGTTACACCGAGCAAAACCTATGCTTCCTAGCAGCAAAGTGATTTCTGCAGACAAGGCATTAAAGAAGTGGGTTACGTTGTGGGATTTTAGGACCTCACAATTTCCCCATGGAAATACATCTCTCATCAGAAATCTTGCTGCCAATTTAGCATCACAATGAATGCAAGGACCAACCACAAGCCACCGGGAGAATGGACAAGCCACGACAATTAGATATCTGAAGTTACTGCACCTCGTTACCATGTCCAAAAAATTGATGTGGAGCTCCTTGAATAGACCAGTGGGCCTGATGAGTCCTAACTCACCGACCTCCTTGCACACTACCCAATTCCCAACAGATCTATTTACCTGTGCTTGGGAGTTAGGGATAAACCAGACCTCCTGGGGCTATGCTGTGATTTGTCGTCGAGAAGTATGTGATGGTTAATGTAGTTGCTCTAGAGCCAAAAGAAGTAGCTCAGTGCGGAGTGAAGCATGAGTGGTTTGGCAGTGGCTGGCAGAGTCTATCTACAGTTTCCATTGTGAGGAGGAGCTGTGCACCATTGAACCTGAAGCAACCACTACATATAGCCCATTCCTGCACAGAGCACAGCGTGGAGTGAAGCACGAGTGGTTTGGCATTGACTTGCACAGTCTATTTACCATTTCCATTGGGAGGAGGAACTGTGCGCTATTGAACAGCAACTAATACATATAGCCCATGCCTGTGCAGAGCACGGAGTGGAGCACGGGTGGTTAGGCAGTGGTACATTGGGGGTTTGTGAGGTTCAGTGGTCTGAGTACAAAACATCGCGGAATCAAGGCAGGACATGCTAAAGCCCATTACTCGACCCACAAATGTAAAAGCACAGAAACTGCAAAGGGTGAGTGGCTGGGTACACGTTAATGCTGCCAATGTTGGCTGAACTTTAAAAATGCTCAGTAACATCCTTGACTTTGCATCGTAAGAGGTGTCTCGCGCAAGTATCAGCATCAGCGACTTAGCTCATTAGCTCAGCCGCCAAGTCCTGAATATCGAGCACCCGAAGCGTTTGTCAACCCGACCGCTACAAAGGTGAAACAGTTCGAGGCAAGTAATGTTGGAGGGGATTGAAGTGGTGAACACGTTGTTGGGTCGTGCCCACAGCAAAGTCAAGGCAAAGTTATATATGCCGGAAGCTGATCTGGTGATAATCACAGGTACTCAGGGTACACCATGCCGTCCAAATATGGGGGAGATAGCACGTGAGGCAAACAATGGCCTGGAAAGAATCCTGCATGTTACACAGACACAGAGCGAACCATCTAGTATGGCCACGAGGGGTGGCTCTGAGCACTGGGACTGCAGTCGACAGGGGAGTAACTAATGAATACACTAAAGAAATGGGCCCAGAAGATAATGAGAGATCCAAAGAGACCCCCAGTGAAAGCAGAGCGTTGGCCCTTGCCAATCCCACTCATACACAGCAAATGAGGAACCCCTGCTACCAACAGGTATTATAAGAAGAGGTTGGGGCTGAAGTGAAACGGCCAAAGGGAGACGCAGCCGATCGAACTGGAGCCAACCAAGATGGACCAAAGAGTAATACCTGTGTCAAATGGCAAGAGGAGAATCCTGAGGCTAAAAGGACGCGGATGGAACAAACTTACTCGGAGCCACACTAAGACCGCACGATGTTGGGGGGAGAAGGTCTCACAAACATATCACCCTCTGAGCGTTGCTCTAAAAAATCAATCTCGGCCTATTGATCTCCTAATGGCACGAGGAAGGACTAGAGGATGGTCCTAATTGGTACATCAGGAAGGAGTAGGGGGCAACCAACTTTTGAGCATTGTGCCCAAGGCAGGGCTACCACAAAAAATATTTAAAAAACTGGTTTGAGAATTCACCAAAGAGGTGGTTTTTGAACAACAACACTGGGCAGGATAAACCACAGATGGAGATAAATGAAGCAAACCTGAGTGAGAAATCACCAGGATGTATGCACAAGAAAGTCCCAGCGATGAGAAGGAAACAGGAAGTGTCAGATCTGGAACTCCTAAATATCTCATCTAACCTGGATTTAACTGCGCCCTCAAGGCTCAGCAAAGCACAGAAAATCTCTGCTATGTGGAATCAAGTAGAGGTGATCTGTCAGGGGGCCTAAAGATGGATACCATAAGCCTGACTTTTGAGAGGACAGAGGAGTCTCCGGGGTCACATGTAAGCTCAATATCACACAATCAACTACAACCTGGTGCAGGGGTGAGAACTCCACAATCCAAACCAAAGGGGATTGACAGACCTGCAACAGAGGTGGGGGTTTACTCTCAGAGTTTTAGGCCACAGGTGAACATCCAGCCTGTGGCAGACCTTGGTTAGGGGAGAAACCAGTGTCTGGCTGGGCATCCATTAACAAACTCATTGATTTCCCTGATAAAGCAGAATGCTGCTAGAGAGAAAAACACACAACAACAAAAGAGGTGGAAACACCCAGAAAGGTGGTGAGAATGATGGCATAAACCCCAGCAAAGTGGCAGCGTGGTCTATAATTCTGCCCAATTTGCAAAGTTGTATACATTTTTAAGTGAAACCATAAAAGACCAGGCTACCCCGCAGGCAATGATGCACACAAAATTAATATACATGGAGGGATTTGTAACGGTGGTTCAGGGAAATTTGGAAAAGAATCTGGACCGGCAGGTTAAAGCAATCAATTGCATCTTGGAAAATGTGACCGAGGAGCGTAAGGAAAGGAACGTTTTCAGCCTTACTCATGGCGACACTGGCACTAGAGAGGACTATAGTAAGTGCTGACAAACCGGAGGACTGGTCAGGAGACTTGCATCAGGAATCCAGTATTCCGAGTCTGGTGGACGCCTCAGTACAAAATTCCTTGGAGACAGTTTTGATGGAGGGAGAAGTGGTCGAGATCCCGGGAGAGGAGGTGGCAATATCTAGCCTTCGGGAAATGCCTTTTAGTGTCTGGACAGCAGAGGAACAAGAGGGGGGTCATGAATTGAGGACGGATGGAAATGTACCCACCCACAAAGAGTAGGCATTGGCGTATGCAATCTTCATGAAGAATCAGGGAAATTGATCAAAAATGAAAAACCCACTGCAACAAGTCAAAAAGACAAAGAACATGAAGGGGGAAAAACCCAAATCCAATGTGGCAACAAAAGCAATAAGGCAACTCTCAATACCCCCGTCAACAAAGCAATCAAAAACCCCTGTAGGAGGCAGCAAACTAACTAAAGCACAGAAGAGAAGAAAAAAGAGAGGGAGTGAGGAAGCCCCAATTGGGAATGTGAGTAATGGGGGGATATACCAAAGGTCAAATGAGTCATCGATGCACAATATGAGGGAGCTCATGTACCTATCAACATATTTAACTGACCAGGAGGGCTCTGTGATTGCTTGTAGTCTGAGCAAGATCCTGAATAATTTCCCAGATACATCATCAAGCCGAGATACCATAGAACCAAAGGAGGGGGCGCATAGGCAGCCTGTGAGAATCTAACAGAGAAGGGTTTTTGACCTTGGAACAGCGCTGTAAGAATGTTTTGAGTTCCTGGTTGGGAGTGACTTAGTTGAACTTGGAGGGGTTGGATCTTGAAGAGAGGGAGAGGTGAAGACCAGGTCTAAGGGCCCCTCAAACTCCTGGTAACAAAGGGAGGTGTGTCCTACTGGTGATGGTCCTGGACATAAAAGACAGATTGGTTCTAAAAAAGGGACATGTGTTAAGGTTGTTCCAGCATTTACAGAGGCTACATGCAGTTCAATCAAAAGACATTGGGCCTCATTACACGGTAGGCGGTGAGCCATGGCGCTATTAGCGCCATGGCTCATGCCGGTAAAATACCGGCACCGCCTTGGCGGAAAGGGGATTTACCGCCCCATTCCAAGGTTGGAGGGGCGGTAAATCCCCTTTCCGCCATTGCCCTTCCCCATTCCCATTTCTGCCCCATAGGGCTCTATGGGACTGGGGAAGGCGCTAATTACGGCACCGCAATTTTGCGGTGCCGTAATTAGCTCTGAGGTCCCTTAGCAGGTTGGATTTTAACGCCTGCAAGAAGCAGGCTTTAAATCCTCCAACCCGCAAAGGGACCTCGTAGTATGGCGGTAAGGGTTAACGGTCACCGTTGCCATTAACGGTGACCGTTAACCCTTACCGCCGTCCGTGTAATGAGGCCCATTGAGTCAGTGGAGTTCATGAGTGCTACTCATACTGACAATGTAAAATTGTGCCTGGCCTCCAAGTTGAGGAAAGAGAGATTGATGGAGGATGCTACCCTACTTCTGCCCTTAGGGTTTGATTTGACTGAAGTGGCACCAGAGAAGGATGGGCTGCAAGGGAGGGGATGAGGGAGGGGGAGAGTGAAGAAGGAAGAGGGGCTTCTGGAAAATGGGAGGGATGATTGGAAATTTAAGAAGAGGTCTGAAGGGGGGATCAGCCTTGCCCAGGAGTTTCTTTCAAGTGGCAGGACAAACTCGCCTTTAAAGTAACCATCAACAGTCACAAGGGCAGGAGTAGGACAGTTAAACCCCTTACAGTAAGGACAGTGAGGGGGGAAGGGGGCAAGAGTTGGGATATGATATGATATGATTGGTTATTTATGATGTGCTTAATACCCAAAGGTTTCTAAGCGGATCCGGAGATCTAACCTGTGTTGCTCCGTTTCATCTTGTTTCCAAGGCGAGCACGCTGCCACTGAGCGATCCTCCCGAGAGGCGGATTGGTTACCAATGGCCAGAGAGGTTGGATCGTGTGCTTTAGGAGCACGAGATGATTTGCTCACTTGTTTGGGTAGGGGGACAGCGATTTTACTTTATATGATGTCTTGTGTTTCTAGGAAATATGGCTACTAAAAAAACACCCTGGACGGGTCCTCAGTCTTTTTGAACCCAGCAAGGAATGAGGTAAAGGGTAGGCCGGTGTCGGGACTTCTGACAGCAGTCAGATCAGGCCTGGGATGGTCAGTGATGGCCACGTCTAACCCCAATCTATTCATCCAGTTTCTATTAATTAGATAACTGGATTCCTTGAGCGGTAAGGGAATAGATTTACTCTTAGGCAACATATACTGGCAAGCGAAAGCAATTTCCGTCCTAATGTTTTTGCAGGACCTGCAGGACATCCTGGATGCCGGTATTGAGTTGACTTCAGAGTACACCCTCATTCTAAGTGGAGACTTCAATATGCTATGCCCAGGAGTAGGGGTGGGAAGTAGAGTAAGAGGAAGATGGAAGGGCAGGGGGGCGTATGAGAGCGAAATGGCATGGGCAGAGGAGGTGGGTCTGAAAGTGTGGCATGTCCTCAGCGGATCGGTCCGAGGTGACACACCAAGCTGGCCCACCTGGAAGAGAGGGGAGTCTAGCTCAACCACAGACCACATTTACGTCTCAGCCAACTTCCTCTCCCGAGTGGAAACCATGGAGGTCCTCGACATGGATAACAGTGATCCTAACTGCCTTAAAATGGTTTGGAGAAGAGGCATACAGGAAAAAAAGCAGTGGTGCCCAAAGGATCTGGAGGTGACACAAGGTTGTAATAAATTGAAACATAACAAAGGGAAAATTAAGTTTGACAAAGAAACTCAAGGCGGAGGTGGAAATAGGCAAAGGTTGCAGTAAGAGCCCCTTTGTGGATTATCCAGCACTCCTGGCAGAGTTTGAGGGAAAAAAAGGGGCGAATAAGCAAAATGTCTTCATAAAAAAGCATGCTAATGACAGGGACATAGTCCTGGCAAAGCACTCATTAAGAAAAGATATTAAGCTTATCAAATACCTGCCATCTGCTACTGTTGAGGGGAGGGCAAGAATTCAGAGGGCTAAGTGACAAGCATACAGGAATTGGTCCCGCTCTGGTCATGCCTTGCAACTGCAGAAGGACACTGAAGCTATGTTAAAGGAAATATCCACCAAAAACACAAGAGAAATCTGGAATCTGATAAACTCACTTGGGTCCCCGACAACAGCCAATTCAAATGAATGCGGTAGCAGAGGAAGAATGGTTCAACCACTTTTCACAATTGTTTTAATACATCTGATGTGCCACTTACATCTAAAAGTCTTGGGAAAGGAGGAGGTTGGTCTATTGAGTTTGACAAAACTGATATCTTAACCCTTATAAAAAAGGTGAGCAATCCAAGGCCACCCGGGCCAGACTGTATAACAAAAGTCATGTTAAAAAACACATCACGGTATGGGCAGAATTTATAATGAACCTGTTTAATAAACTCTTGGCAGTTGGCCGAGTCCCCACCTCATGGATAATTGATCACGATCCCAATCTTCAACAAAGGAGATCTGGAGGACCCTGTAAACTATAGATTGATCTCGTTTCTGGATGTAATAGAGAACATCTTTAGAGGTTTACTCCAGCAAAGACTCGAAGAATGGGTCATAGAAAAGGATCAATTTGACTCTCTGCAGTCAGGTTTTGTGAGGGGAATGGGAACTAGCTGTAATTTTCAGCTGTTTAATGTTCTGAAGTCACAGGCCCAGTTGAAAAGAAAAACAATCTATTTGGCCTTTGTAGATCTGGCTCAGGACTTTTATTCAGGTAACAGATTGACCCTATGGCAGCAGAAACTAGCTAGATGGGATTGTCCTAGTGATTTGTTTTCTGCCATTCAGGCACTGCAGAAGGGAACAGATTTAAGGGTCAAGCTGAACAGAGCATGCTTATTGTCTAGATCCATAAAAACACCCAGTGGCCTAAAACAGGGGTGTCTGCTCACACCAATCGTGTTTACTCCCTTCATTTCAGATATGAGAGGAGCAGTGAGAGAGGCAAGGGGGTGTCTTAATCAAGTTACTCTGGTCCATGAGTGAGCACGGGATATAATACACCCTTCCCAGACCCTTCTGGAGTGAAGGAAACTCAGTTACCTTTGTTTTCTGGAGCTTCCCCCATCCCTCCCCTACTACTTGCTACAGCCATGCAAGTACACTGGCATGTCATATGGCTCCATGGTGTGCTTTCTTTGTTGCTATTAGAGTGGGAGATAGTGTGACTAATAGCCGCTCTCCCTACTCAAAATCCCATTCCTCTCCTACTTCATCATCTACTACATCCCCTGACCCTTCTACAGACACAGAAGCATAATCAGCACTAACTATAGGGTGCCATCTCCCCTCCCTGCTCAGCCCTTGTACCCATGGCAGCATCCCTGTCCTCCAAATCCACCTCAACCATTCTAATAACCGAGTTGGCCAATCTAACAAGAACCTGCCCATGTCTCCACTTTCCTATTTCTACATCCCTTACCTGTCTTCTCACGTCCTCCCACTCGAGTTCTCTTAGTTGCCATAGCAGCGATACCTATTTCTCCACTAGCCTTAGCGTTTCCTTCAATTTTTTCCTGTTCTTGTGCATCTATCACTCTTCACAGTCTATTCTCTATCCGAGCAGGAAGAGGTCTAACCCCTTCTTTGTCTTTCATTTTCAATCCTTCCTCTGCTCTTCTGTATTCTGGCCTCACTCTTTCTCGCTCTCCGTCTTCAACCTCTCTCTATCCCTAACCATTGAAAGAGTTATAATTTCACCGTCTTCAAAATCCTAGTTCTTAGAAATCATAACTGATGGAGGTGTTACCTGTGTCCGTCTTGCAACCACTGGAGTTGCAGCTGGGGAAAATGGTGGTACGATCTCAGGGGCTGTGTAACCCTCTGCAGGCAGTGAAGGATAGCAGCCATACAGCAGCGGTGCAAAAGGAATTCCTGCACCCTTTTTTTTCAGCCCTGCAAGATGTTTAACCGCTTCTCTAAATTCGAGCCCTCATGCTTTGTAGTTAAAAAGGTATGCAGGTTCTCCAATATCCCTGTATTATAGGTTGCCTCAATAGACCAAGAATGTATCATTTTCCTCTTACTCTCCTGCAATCATTTTCTATGTTACTTTAAAATGTTTGCCTTATAGCTGTGCTACACGTGGCACAAATGATTCAACAGAGTCTCCATACCCAAGTTATCAAATAATAGTTTCACAAGAAATCCTATACTGAGCCAAACCCGCGGCACAAAAAAATGTTTTACCCAAAAACTCCCTTTTTACCCTTACCCAGTTCCTTAGTTGTACTTCGCACTCATTCACCGTAGTCGTCTGTACCACAATTATCTTGCTCAACTACATACTTCTCACTTTTACACAAAAGACAATGGGCCTCATTACAAGTCCAGCGGTGACCCTGCCGGTGCTACCGGCGGGTTGCTGCCAAACTCGTTATATTTTACTTGTGCCTGACTTCCCGGTGCCAAAGGCTGATTACGAGTCTGGTGGCCCAGGAAGTCAGGCGCCAGTATACTGCAAATCCCCATTCCCATAGAGTCCAATAGGACTCAATGGGAGTGGGGGCATGGAAGCACCAGCACCATTGCTAACGGTGCCAGTGCTTCTGTGACAGGTCTGCTTACCGTGGTCACTGCACCCGGCAGGGTCAGACCTGTTGGGCACAGCAGCCACAGCAGGCAGACTCAGAGTTTGCCGATCCGGAAACAAGGGAGCTGGTGAGCTTACCAGCACCCTTTTTTCCAGACCGGCAAAATCCCAAGGAGGCCCAATATCTTATCAAAAACACTTGCCAGACAATATTTCTGAGATATCCCCACTACCCGAGCATAGTACGGGTGCAATAATTTCTGCTACAGCACCATGGCTCTTGCGTCTCTCTCTTTAACTAGTACGAGCCACTCAACTACAAGATCATCTTTTCCTGACTACACAAAGTTTCCCCTTCACTACTTTGACTAACCATGAAGACCGAGGTGAGGGGGTCTGCCCGTACGGCAAATACAAAAGAATGTCAAGGCCTACTTCACAAGTTATCTACGTTTGGACTTACCCTAAGATACCACATCACCTTTAGGTGAGGTCTCCAGCCAATCAGACAAGCAAACTATAGGGAATCAGAACAAGCCTCACATTGGGCATTGTGAGAAACCTGATGGTGTCTTCTTGGCTGGTCCCTGGGGATCTGTCATCCAGGTGGCCAAGACACAGCCATTGCTATTGGATCCAGTTCCTCGGGGT
Organism: Ambystoma mexicanum; assembly: GCF_040938575.1. Classification (NCBI taxonomy): domain Eukaryota; kingdom Metazoa; phylum Chordata; class Amphibia; order Caudata; family Ambystomatidae; genus Ambystoma; species Ambystoma mexicanum. The sequence goes on from NC_090933.1 coordinate 434,131,325, forward strand.
GGACAAGTGAGAGATGATTACCTGCATGGGGGGTCCTTGGGGAATGGAAGTGGGACACTGACGGACAAGACACAGTATCCCCCTTCTTGCAACACCTTTTCCCCATCCTACCATGTAGGTTATTCCAAAACACTGCCCCCCACTTTTTCCGCACAAACTTTTTCCCACAACACAGAAGTTAACAGACTAACACCAGAGCTGTTTACCTGACATGTCCCAATACAAGAGTCAGGCAAAGTCAGGCAATTTACCCGAATCACACACACCTGACAGCCCTTTCCCTTCCTCACAGGGATAAAAGGTGGAGCACAAGAGCACAAGCCGAGCAAGACAGACCGCACAATGTGAGAGCTAACTCAGCTCGGCAGTTCAAAAGGAGGAGAAAAATGGTGTGAGTCGACATGATACCAAGGGGAGAAGTGACGTTGCATTTATTGACAGAGACCCGTAAAGTCTCAAGAGAAGGAATCGTAAAGCCACAAGCAATAGCCTACGTGTGTTGCAGCAGATGTCAACGGTACCCGGGTACCTCCTCCGCTGACGGCCAAGCCGGGGAGAGATCCATGGACAAAAATGGTGCCAGTCTTGACTCTACAGACAAGAAAGCAAAGCAGTTCATCACAATTGGTGAGTCGAGGGGAGAGTGCAATAAAGAAACCGAACAGTATTACATGAAAGTAGCCAGAGGCTAATTGAACTTTGAAAACAAAGAACTGTTGATATAAGAAAGGGGAACACCAGCATAGCAGAATCAGGCACCATGTGGATGTTCACTCGAGGCGATTACCCTGCTGATGAACTACAGTTACCAGAAGGCCTTGGGAGAAAGGCGAGAAGAGGGGTCAAAGTGGTCATACAGGGGTCTTGTAAAATCCTCTGTACCGTCAAAAGTCTATGACCGATAGTTGATTGAGAAACTAAGGGAAATAAATACTGCTTGGTGAAATGAGTGCATGAACAGTGAACTGTTTCGTAAAGGTTGGCAAGAGTGAACCCGGCAGAGGGATGCTAACGAGAAGGGGCGAAGCCTGAAATCCCTATGAACAGTGTGTTGACAGAAGTGAACCCTACCAAGGGATGTCCACATGTTTTGCAAAAAGGTGGCCTGATTGAACCCAGCACAGGGAGGCCGACAAACAGGGGGGAATCCTGAGGAACTGTTTAAAATGATATTAAGATTTAAGAAAGCAAGAAGTATTGCAAGACAAGGGGAAGTGAAGTGTTCCTCCTTGTCAATTAGGGTCCGAATCCGGCCGAGGGAGATCCAGGGGTGGAAAGTCATCACCCAAAGTTTGTTGAGAAAGGAACTGTTTTTGATTTGTCAAATACGACTTGTGAGGCGTCTGCGTCCAGAAGAGGGTGACCCAGGGGTGAAGCCATCACCAAAAGCCACAAGTGAAACAGAACTTTGTATTTGTTTGTTGGAAAAATCAGGCCCTGAAAGGCAAGAGACTTTTTATTGAAAAGAGACTTAACCATCAAAGAACCTGACAGCTGGAAAGGAACTGTCGGCTCGTACTGGGAAAGCTTGAGTGTGTGCCGTGCTCAGGAGATACTCCTTGTCCCGTGCATAAAATGTGGGGAAGGAAGACCCCTGGTAAACACATCCTGACTTATTATTTGTGTACACTTCTTTCCTTATTGAAATCTTTATCCCAAACGCTTTCTATAATTAGTTTTAAGGATTTGGCAATAGTTTATTTTTTATTATAGGCCTTTTACTTTGACGAGACGCCACAAGGACTGCCTTATTTTTCATTTTGATGGTCAATCCTTGCTGCCATCTTAGATACAGGTTAGATTACGCGTTTTTCCAACCTGCATTTTGTTTCTATAAACACCCTTGAATCATGATCACTTGTGTCTGTCTTTACTGTTGTCACCATGGCCTCCTTACAGTGTGCAGGCAAAGAAACCCCCTCACACCTCTAAAATAAAAAACTAGGTAAATAAATATATATACAGGGGATTTACAATGTAGAACAATTTAATCACTCCACCAAAACATCCATTTTATAATCCCTGCAACCTCAACTAATTTCACACCCACACCTCTACCCTTACCAAAGCCTGTTAAATCAAAGAATCAACCCTTTTTTTACCTGTATTTCCCCCTTGCTTTACACCTAGCGCGCACCGAAGTTCTGGCCGAAAATGTGGAACGGCTACGCTTCTGATGCAGTAGCCCAATTCAGAGATGGCTAGTCCACCGTGTGCACCAGGGACAATTCTGAGGGCTCAGAGCTGAAGTTACATTAGAAGGCATCAAGAGTATTTGGTCCCACCATTCCAAGGGTCGAAGCACTGCAGAGATCCTTCTCAGATTAGATACTGGGGCAATTGCAGGAAAGGTTGCAAAGACTCTTCTGAAGTCTTCTACAGGTCTTCGGTTGACTGCACAGCTCCACCAGATACTTGGCTCTAATGCTGATCTGCTAGAATGACTGCAGGAGTCCTCTATTTATCCCAAGTTCAGGCTCATTGAAAAAACCAGCCAACCAGTGTTAAGGATCTGCACCACACACTCAACCCAGTAGTGGTGAAATCAGGGACCATTGTGGTTTTCATGCATGCTTCCACACCAGACGTTCAGGCACCAGGTTTGTGGAATGGGACCAGACAGTCCCACCCACTTCCTGGGTCCACACACAAATAGCATGCACTAGCCCACGAAAACAGCAGCTTTCCCAGGCTAATGGATGACCATATTAGGGATTTCCTGACCTGAGAAGGCAGGAAGAAGCCCAAGAAACAATATGGTCAAAGAACAAGTCAAACAATTTGCGGTATGGCTATTTTAGGGCACTAGCCACGTTTAGAGGCCAAATGGGGTAAATGCGAATGTGCACTCTAAAAGTACTGTAAAAATAGCAAAAGAGTGGTACAAAAGTATCCCCATGCACTGCATTGTAGGATGTTGTGAGCAATGTTAGAAGAGTTGCTAAAACAGGTAAAAGGTAAAAAGACAAAAGTGAAACATAGTTTCCCAGTACTGATAGTCTGAAGGACTGATCAGTTTCCACATGACAAATGAGCTGAAGGCAGAATATGGAGGGAAAGTTGACTAAACGAGACATATTTCCTAACATCCACCCTGCACAAAATTACAAGCGCACACATTACTCCAGAACATACACCTGTTTAGAATTAATATGTTGAATGCATCTCCTACCCTTTGAAATGAGAATGTTTTCCCTAAAATACTGAAACATTTGATTGATTTCCTTCAATAAGCAGAAGTTTGATCCCACCAATTAGGTTCATTGTACAGCAAAGGTCGAAAAAACAAAAAGGCCTGTCATCGAAAAAAAATTAGACTTATTCCAAAAAAATGCAAAGATCAAATTCAAATCTGTAAGTGCCCGGTTCACAGCAGTAGTGTGTGCATAGAATCTATACGTGCTAGGTTTATAAGAGCAGTGCGTGCATGTTGAAGTCGATCAGATATGATAGGTCAGTGAGTTAGCTGCTCACTGCTGAGCTTTCAGGATTTGAATTGTCAGGCAAGTCTCAAATGGAATTGCAGAGGTCTGAAATTATTGTAGCCATACCTGACAAGGTTCAGAAGAAATATCTGTATCAGAAACCACCAACCCTAGGTAAGCACTACCATAGCTACTACGTGTATCACTGAATGCGAGAAAGCAACCATGTTGGGCAAGAGATTGTTTCTGACAACAGTAATGAGCTAAAGTGTAGGAAGTTCATCCAACGCTACAGAAAAATACAATTTTCAGAATGCTTGGCCTGTAATTTGCAGTGACATGGACATCTTGAGGTAGACCCCATTTAAGATGAGGCTACACCCCACCCAGATGCTCACCCTCGAACAGAAAATCAGAAAAAATAACTGGGCAGTTGGTTTTCCCATGATCGACTCTTCAAGCAGGGGTCCCAAGCCAGTAATTCACCAGAGACATTCCACGGTGTTGTAGCCCAACAATCAAAGCTTGGTGCATGGCAGATACATTCTTGTCCCTTGCCGGAGAAGCCGGGACATGTAAATGTCACAGGAGGATCTCCAATTTTTCTGAAAGTTCTTGTTACCCAAGTTGCACAGTCCATTGCTCAATTTCCTTGTGACCTCCAACAAAGATTGTAGCAAAAGTATTACTAGAGGAAAAGGGATGTTTTTTCAGCATTTGGTACTTTATTTCATCATGCAGTTTCTGCCACTGGAGACAATGAGACTCACATAGTCTTGGGAGGATAGCTCAGGTGCAACACGCTTGTCTTGGAAGTAAGGCGACGCATATCAACACATGTTCAATCCCTGGGTCCGCGCTTAGAAACCTCTGGGTATTACCCGCATTATAAATAACCAATTACAATTACAATTACTTACCTCTAGTTCTGTATTCAAGACAAGACTGAAGATGTTTGAACCTCTCCAAAACAGTCCATGTGAAACAGGTCAAAACATGTTTGGCTGGTTTGGCCTGCCTCGCAGGAATTCTGCCTTATGTCCAATGGGTCAAATACCACTTCAAATTTTCAGTCAGGTTTCGATCCCTGTTGTCCAATTGGGAAATGTGTAAGGGGAACTCAATCAGCCAATTAGAGGCCGCTCACACAGCCAATTAGAGGCCGTTAAACTAGCCAATTGGAGTCCTCACTCTATTTAAATATGTTTCGAAGCCCATTAAAAGGCACAGATAATGCCCTATATTTTGTGGGTTGGTTTGACTCTAGAGAGGATTGTCCAGGACAGGCTGACAAATTGGTGCTTTTGACAGGGTTTTGGTATACTCCTTTTGTCCTTTGGAGAAATTTGATGGTTGCTTGTCAAGTTTATGTTTTTTGTTGATACTTGTTTTCACCACTTCCGTGTGTATATAATTGTTTGTGGTGTTTATTGTGTTTGTTGATCCATGCTTTATTCCCTTATGCCTGTCCACAAATGGTTTAGACCCCTCTCTTAGCTTCCCGTTTCTACACCTGCACCTTTACAACAGAAAGGAAAAGTAATAGTAAACAAACAAAATTTCTCTTCTGCTTTCCCCTATTCCTTTTCCCATGTATGTCCCCAAAAATACACAAAAACAAAAAAGCTCCTCTTGTGCTTCTCTGTGTTTATTTTATGTTTCCTCTCACTAAACAAATTTAAAACCACACCCAAACTTTTTCACATCAGCTTCCTTTTTGCAAAACCCCAGGCACACCTCTTCAGGCAGCCCAATCCTTACCAAAGAGAAGAGAATTCCATCCAACAAGTCTCCAGTGGAGCAAAATACACTGAGCAGGTTTGAAAAGGAATGTGTAGATTTAGGAGCGTGCTGCAGGAAGCAGTTATACTCTGTGTGGGCGCCAAAGGGTGATAGCTCTGAGAACACATTATGAAGTACTTGTAGCCCAGAAGTAGAAACATTTTTGGAATCGTAGCTGGCAGCATCAAAGCAATATCTTCAAATGACTAAGATTCAAAATTAATCTGGAGATCCTTGCCACAAGGGCTGGGAATATATAAATCTTGTATTGATGCTAATATCTCCAAGGAGCAGTGGGTAGGTCACTTCTTATGGGTACTTGGGGTTGTCAGAGCAGAAAAAACAGGTCTGTTGGTGCATCTAATCTCATTCACATCTGTTGAGTCAGTGATCTGCATGGTTGTATTGGAGACCCATACCTTGTCAACCTGGTTTTTGGACAATAAGATTCATAAAGCCATTAGTCACATGGCAAGAGGTAGGGACCCAGGTCCAAATATGATACCAGCTGAAGTTTGTTAGTATGCATGTGACTGGTGGATTCAGCCACTGAAGGCAGTCTTTCCAGTTTTTGTTTGAAGCGGGATATATTCTGCATCATGGACTAACTCTATCATTGTTTCCCTTTATAAGAAAAGCCCTATTCATGAGGTATCCTCCAATAGATTAGTTTGATCGATATCGATTGTAATCTTTTCTGCCATATTATTTTGTCTGAACTAAACAACTGGATCGGGGAGAATGCTTTCTTGAACTGGGCACAAGGAGGTGTCAGACCTGCGCTTTCCACTGTGGTCTAGGTTTTAGTTTATTGGCAGCTGTCCAATAAATATGGTGTGGCTAACGAGAATCCTTTAGATGTAGCCTTCATGAGTGTCTCATCAGACTTTGAGCTAGTGGAGAGAGAGAGCGTATGCAGCAAATTGGCAAATATGCGAATTGTCCAAACCTTTCCTCGATATTAGCAGGGCTTTATATTTTAAGACCTCTCTTCAGATTTGGTATGGCCCATGTAGGCAACTCACAAATAAAATACTTACCATCAGAGGTATCAAACAGGGTTGTCTGTTAGTAGAGGTCCTCTTCTGTTTGTATATCAACGACATCTTAAAATACATTGAAGAAGCCTCTAAAGACACACCAGTTTTCGAAGGGAAGTTAGAGTTGATGCTGTTATATGAAGATGATTCAGTCCTCCTCGCTAAGACACCAGATTTCCGAGAGCCCAATTACAGGAAGTGATGACATAATGCAAAATAGACCCCCTTAATTTGAACAAAAGCAAATCAAAAACTATTGTCATTAACAACATCTTGGTAAGAGACGAAAATCATGCTTTTCGATGAAGGGCAAACCTATAGAGTTTGTAGATTGCTTCACCTACCTCAGGGTATTCATATCTTCAAATCAGTCCCAGAAAAGAACAAGCAGAGTTTCCAAACAGGACAGCAACAGTGGCAAGAAAAGCCATCAATCTTGTGCGTAAACACAGTGTAATAATGGAGATGCGATTTGCACCAGGTCTGGCCATGCCCCCAACCCTTCCTGAGTATAAACAAAAGTACAAGCTGATAACTGGCCTGTAAACCATCAGTAAAACACTAAGGGCCATGCAGCCGCCATTAAGAGTAGAATAGGTTGCATGACACAAGTAGGGCACAAAGTAGTTTGCATTCACATAAGTAGGAGGGTTGCAGAATACACACAACAGGGCTACACAAGTAGTGTAGAAATGGACGGGATTGCTGCATACACGGTCAGGGAACAATGAATGGCGGTGTGCATGCAAAAGACACAAAGAACACAACATGGCGGGGAAAGAACTAAAATACTACCATCTCTCAGACCAAACTCTGCAAGGCCTCAATTCTGAAATACTCCACCCAGACTTGAAATCGCTTATTGCAATGTTCCTAGATTCACAAGGCTCAGACAGCAGCCCCAAGCACCAAGGTCAGTATGCCAAAAGGAGTTCAGCTTAGAAGCTGAAACTGCATTAGATAGATAACATTTCCTAGGGCACAAAATCATGCAATTATTAAGTTAATTCCTTTTGGTTGGTAACAGTGAGAAATACACATACCCTTGAATGCCAGGTGCAAGCAGTTATCATACCAAGTGGTCCCATAATGAATGAGTAAACAGCGCCCCAAGCGACTGCCAAAGGAAAGCACACACAAGCCGAAAGTCCAACAAATAGATGAAAATGAGCTCGGAACAGTGGTCATCTACCACGTGACGGAAACAATGGTCATTCATTCCAAGCCCAATTAGAAACTGCACCTGCCAACTTCTTAGTACCTCCAGACACTGATACGAAATGCCAAGGCTATGCTGTGTAAATAGTGACACCTCAATCCAGAGAGCTGGTGGGCATAGCCTAGCTTGAAAGTTTTTCCCATTTTAGTGCAGTGAGTTCTATTTGAAAAATGTGTGAGAGGATGAAGGAAATTTGTATAATTTTCTCCTCAAATGCCCAATCTATAATCCATTAAGGTCAAAATGTATCAGCCGTCCTACATAGAATGAAGGCCTCTTAGATAACCTGAATACAGCAATGTCCTTTTTTTAGGGGATTTATTTAGGCACATTAAACGACTGCTGGTATTATACATGGGGCATGGAGAAGCAGTAACATTGGGGGCCCCTGATCACCGGGCCCACAGCGGGTTTTCACCTGCCATGGGCTGCAACTGATGGAGTTTCATTTGTTTCACTTGTACAGAGGTAGATATTTAAAAATGTACGGGTGACAATATAATTATTTTGGGAGGAACTGTGCATTTTAATTTATTTTAGACTATTGCATTCTGCATTCAAGATTGTTGAATTTCTTAGAAATCGAGTAGAATGTGTAGGTATGTGTGCTTTATTGTTTTATTTATGGCACAAAATATCTAACCAGACGAAAGTGTAATAATAATCAACAAATCCGTGAACCAGAGATTATTTCCATAAACCATTGCCCCTTGATGTCCATAGGTTAAGAGCACTTTACAAATGTATAAATAAATACAATAAATACATAAATTACAGGGTGGTCAATTAATTTGTGGTAGGTTACGTTGTGGAGTGAAATAGATAGGTATAAGTAACTGGGTGGTGTATTAACAGGTGAGAAAGGGTAGGGGTGGACTTTGGTAGAGGCGGAGAGGAAAACGTGGGGACCCCCATTATAGAGAAAAAAAGCCTTGAATGAAACCACCTAGAACCAATATTTCCTTTGTATTAGTGTTTGTGTGTACCAAGAACCATTCTATTTGTCTCTTGTTTTTTAAGGAGGGTGAGCTGGGGGTTAAGCAGAGGAGCTTTAACCAGAGCACCACGGGTTAATAACTATTCAAAGGGGAATTCTAGAATTACCTAAGACAGGTGAAACAAACTAGTGCACTGTGTATAATATAATGCAGTAAAATAAAAGTATCATATTTTTAGATTCCGAAGGATTCCACACTTTAATAGAAGACTTGATTTGCATTTGTCATTTGTATCCTAATTGACAACAGTTTATTTTTGCAGCAGGAAACTGCTCTACTGCTCAACGCTCACCAAGGTGGTTAAGATCTTGTTTTGAACTTACGTATCAGTGAGGCAGAAGTGAAAATGACTACACAAGCACCAACTTTCAAAATGGATATATTGTTGGTAAAGAATGATCAGAGTTTCTCTCCTGTGGAAAAACTATAAAGAAATGTATATAGCAAACAAAAGTAAAAAGAAAACATGTAACTGGCAAACACGACTATGGGGGTCATTCCGAGTATGGTGGTAGCCATGGAGCAATTAGCTCCATGGCTGCCTCCCATACCGGTACCGACTCCGGTGTTGTTCATTGGGGACTTACCGGTCCATTCCGACCCTGGAGGGACCAGCAAGTCACCATTCACCAAATTATTCCCCATTCCCATTTTAGCCCCCATAGGGCTCAATGGGAATGGGAAGGGTGCAAATAACGGGCTCGCGAAAGGCAAGCCCGTTATTTGCGCCTGGTCCCTTAGCGGGAACCGTGAAGGACATGTGGTCCGACCACACGTCCCTTACGGTTCCCGCTAGGGGACCTTGGAATTGGGCGGTAGGGGATTACTGGCACCGGTCTCCTTACCGGTGCCCGGGAATCCCCTACCGCCCACCTCGGAATGACCCTCTATGAGTATGTATTAAAAAATTGTGCAACTGTGAGTTGATGTGTTCACATTTTCACTGATGGACTGGAGGCATGCAAGCTGAGTGCAGATAGAGCATTGACATGGGTTTAACAAGACCCAACATCGGCTACATCCCATTGTGCTTTTGAAGCCCCTGGTAAGTAGCCACCACATTAGGCCTCTGTGTCCAGTGCTTGCTGTTGCCGGAGTTTGTTGGATGCTCACTAACTTCTGTGTCTTTGCAGATCTGCAGCTCTCAGAATGACCTGCAGTTCCTCTTTTACATCTGATGTTAGAAAAAAGCAAACATGACACTTTATACTGTGCAGATGGTACACACAATGTGATTTGCACACGTGTTCTATACACCGTGTTTTTTAAGACTTTGTGATGCAGAGTGGGTGCAAGGCTTCTGATTTATGTATTTTTATTTGTTTTTATTTTTTATTGTCATAGCTGGTTTTTGTCAACTTTACAATATTTTTATTTAACAATTTAAAATACTAAATCAATTCACAAGTAGACAAAAAATGAAAAAAAATAATCATATATAAAACAGAAAAAATATATTATACACAATGAAATCATATCAATTTCCATTTACATGTTATTCCTTTTAGTGCAGATTTCTACACATATCCGTCAAATTGTTTAATTGACCATCATCACCAAAAGGAAGTTATTCAAAATCTCAATATTTAACATAAAAATCTTATAACATGAGCAATATTCAACACAAATCATTGATGTGTTCCGCTGATATTTAGCAGCCTCTAAGTCAATTTCAAAGCATGTAAAAATCCAATAACAGCAATCCTCCATGATGTAATTTTTCCAAGAAAAATGAATTGCCATAATACATTTTGAGTAATTTCTTTAAAATCTTGCAACTGTTTTTTCATATAAAGTGTGAAATTGCTCTAACATATGACAGTCAACTAGCACGTGGTACACGGTTTCTTTCTGATTAGAATTATTACAAATTCGACAAACGTTATCAATTATTCCATGTCTTTCGTGAGCCATGAGTTAAACCTCAAGCATAAATAAGCTGATAGGTGCGCTAGAGATCGACACTTATCCTTATATATTTCCACCTCATTGTATTTCTTATCTTGGGAGGGATTGTCTTGATAAGTTTGACATTTTGCTCTTGTCTTAATCCAATCTTGTTGTAATAGTTTAATCTTGGCTCTACCAGGATTTTCTAACAATAATTGTAATGACATGTCAGCTTCAGCTAATGCATGTATCGCAGTTTTTTTCCATTTAATCATGAAAAGATTTTCGGTGGAAAACATGTATTTTGATAGAACACTTAACAGCATTTTGGATTCAGAGGTTATCAGACATTTTCGAAAAGAGTACTCAACTGCCATAAATACCTTGTGAATAATGATATTAGTCCAAATGTATACCTGACCCAAACAATAGGAACTCACGTAGGGAGATTAAGGATTCGCCACCAAAATTTACTTTCAAATCTTTGCCACACAGTTTCAGGTAAAATATCTTTAGTTTCTGAACCATATAACAATATGGGACAAACCTTTTGCTGATAATACGCGAATGCAGGAGTAATCGAACATTTACCATATTTTGCTGGTATAACAATAGTGTCACGTCTCCCATGGTATATCCCCGTTCATGCCGAACCAGATCCTCATCCAGTCCCCGCCCACCTGGTTCCGCACCCATCACCCGCCGAGGTCCCTGCAGTTCCCGTATCCAATCACGTAATCAACGGCAGCAACTCACCGGGCAGGGGAGATACCCGTCTGGCAATCCAAGATCCTTGCGCCCTTTTCTACACTGGCATCTGCCATGGCGTTTTCCTCATGGGCAGCGCTACCACACAGGCGCGCAGAGATCCCCACGCCACGTGACCAAGCGCCTACAACTGTGTCCGTCAACATCGTGGGTCACGTGACACGGTTCTCACGTTTCCCCGTGAGCCACGTCATGTGACCACCCTATGCAGTCAAACACGGAAGCAACGCTTCACAGCTGCTTCTTTCGAGTACTCTCTGGCGTTTGAATATTTTTTGGACTTCTTAAGCTGCTGTGACCACGGAACGTTCTACGGATTGCCTTGTCTTTTCCCTTGGAGTTCTTTCGCACCGTTTGTCTTCTGGTATTTCGACCTTTGGCTTTGTTATTTGGATTCTGGAATCAAACCTTCTTGACTTTGGTTTTACTGCTGGCTCTCGACCTCGGATTTGTCTACTGGACTGCCCACGGATCATCCTGTGTACTGTACCTTTGGCTCAGGTGTTTTTCCATCACCCAGAGTGCTGCTTGGACCCTACAAGTCTGTTGCTGCCACCGGCCCCTCCTGTTCTCCCTATCTATTAAGGTTTTTCTGTCATCACACTTAGGTAAGCCCTCTTGAGATTTTCTCTGTCACTCTGCATCATTGTTCATTGCTACTGTTTTGACATAACCATTCATTGCCTTGCTGTGGTCAGGGGGTCCTTCCAGTGTTCCTGGTTCCAGACTGATGGCACTCTACACCTGTGGCCTCAAAGATTGCAGGGGTAGTGGTTTTACTTTCTACCCGTGTGGTACTTGGGGATGGAGGTAACATTAATCTGCATGACCATCAAGTCCAGAACAGACTTTGAAGCCTTCCTGGTCATCCAGATCATGAATACCTTCGCCGGGGACCCTGTGACCGCTCTAATGCAAGCAGTCGCAGCCCTTAGGACAGACATGGCCGCAGCCACGACTGCAATTCACCACCGCCTGGACGCTCTACAGAGTGCCCGTCACCCCTCACCCAAAGATGCCGAGTTCGGGGATGCCACATCTCAAAATCTCCATCCACGCCCCCCGCACCACCTACTCCCCTGGTGCTCCCAACCTCGTTCCCCCTTGCAGCACCAGAAAGATACCAGGGCGATCCCAGGAAGTATCACACATTCTTGAATCAGTGCAAACTCCACTTTCTATGTCGACCCCAAGCATTCCCCGATTCCGTCACCAAGGCTGCCTTCCTGCTCTCCCATTTATCTGGTGTGGCAGCCACCTGGGCGAACCCTTTGCTAGAGAACGACCATCCTGCGCTTTATGATTTTGATCTCCTAGTGGGTGAGATGGCCAAGGTGTTCGACACCAGATACAAGGCACAATCCCGGGACTTGGAACTGTTAGATCTCACCCAGGTCAGACAAACACTCATTGAATAAATAACCCGGTTTAACCGACTGCCTGCAGAGACGTCATGGCCCAAGAACAAGAAGGCTGTTGTATTCTATAGAGGTCTGTGTAGCACCATGAAGGACGCACTCTTGGTTGTACTGTCTCTCCCAGCCATTTATTCAGATCTGGTGGACCTGGCTCTGCAGGTGGACGCACGGAGAACTGAGCGCAGGGCGGAAGCCGATCTTTCTAGTCACCAGTCTCTCTCCTCGGCAGACACAACCACGGAACCCATGCAAGTAGGCAGGATTCGTATCCCAATAACCCATGCTGAACGGGAACGCAGAAGAACAGAAAACGCCTGTTTTTACTGCGGAATCAACGGTCACTATGTCAAGGAGTGTCCCCGTCGACCAAGAAACAAGAATTCTGGTTTTCAGAAGGCTCGCCCTTGAAACCGGGGGCACGGGCGAGCATTTCACTGACCCCCTCCGAAGCCACGTTCGGGCCTATTAGACCAGTTGTAGTCCAGGCTCTGTTGAAACCCACCAGGGATTGCATACATTTGGTACACATTGTAATTGACTCAGGGGCCACCGGTTGCTTCATAGACATCACGCTGGCCAACAACCTCAACCTACCACTGATAACAAAGGACCACCCTGAACCAGTGCAGGCCGTGGATGGCACTTCCCTCGAGTCTGCTTCGATCAAGAAACAAATCACTCCTCTGGAGGTAGTAATTCAGGGCACCCACAAGGAAACCATGTCCTTCGATCTTACCGTTACACCACAGTTCGGGATCATCCTGGGCATTCCTTGGCTGAGACAACACAACCCGCTAATTAACTGGGGTACTGGGCAGGTTTTCTTCGAGACCGAGGTCTGCCAACATTACTGCCTGGTGGAATCTGAGACGATCCCTAGTCCGGCTAGTGTCCTTAAGGGGGTGTGGCTTTCTTACACATAGAAGACGATGACCCGACAGCTACAACACCATACATGGTTGGGGCTATCCTGGCTGGAATCCCTGCGGCATACTATGACTTCCAAACCGTGTTTGACAAAGCCTTGGCAGAGGGCTTGCCACCACACAGATCATATGATTGCCCCATTGATTTAGTCCCCAATGCCTCAATACCGAAAGGCCGCATACATTCACTATCTCAATCAGAGGTTCAGGCCCTGAAGGAATACATCCAACAGGCCTTACGGCTAGGCCATATCCGGCCCTCAACCTCCCCAGCTGCAAGTCCTATATTCTTTGTTCCGAAGAAGGAGGGGCACCTACGCCCTTGTGTAGATTATAGGCGATTGAATTCTATCACCATCAAGAACCGGTACCCCATTCCCCTCATCTCCGAAATACTAGACAGACTGACACATGCGTCCATCTATATCAAATTGGACCTCTGGGGGGCGTACAATTTGATCCGCATGCGCAGTGGGGATGAGTGGAAAACGCCGTCTGCACCAGACAGGGTCTCTTCGAATATACAGTGATGCCTTTTGGCCTATGCAACGCCCCAGCTACCTTTCAACGCTTTATAAACGATGTGTTCAGCGACATCCTTGACGTTTATGTGGTAATTTATCTGGATGACATTCTGGTTTTCTCCCCCACCCTGGAGGAACATATCATCCACGTTAGGGAAGTATTGTCCCGTCTTAAAGAAAATGCATTATTTGCGAAACCCGAAAAGTGTCTGTTCCACACTAAGGAAGTTGATTTCCTAGGTTTCCACATAACACCCGTGGGTCTATCCATGAATCAGTCAAAGGTCCGTGCTATCACAGATTGGCCTGCCCCAGTCAGCCTTAAACAGTTGCAGTCTTTTCTTGGTTTTGCTAATTTTTACTGGTGTTTTATCGCTGGTTTCTCCTCCATTGTTGCCCCCCTAACCGCTCTAACCAGTCCCCTCGTCCCTTTCCATTGGACCCCAGACCATCAGGTGGCATTTGATGCCCTAAAAACCAGGTTCACCACGGCCCCGGTCCTGCAACACCCTGACCCAGAGCTCCCTTTTGTTCTTGAGGCGGACGCTTCATCTTTTGCATTAGGCGCAGTACTCTGTCCGTCCACAGGCCACCTGCACCCCGTGGCATACCATTCACGGAAGTTCAAGCCATCTGAATCACACTACAGGGTTACGGAAAAGAAACTACTCCTGGCCATAAAAGATGCATTACAGACCTGGCGACACCATCTCCTAGGGACTAAGCATCAAACTGTTGTATACTCAGACCACAAGAACTTTCAGGACCTGGATTCCCTCAAATGCATGAACAGTCGGCAAGTACGCTGGCAACTGTTTTTTGCGGCATACGATTTTGTGATTAAGCATAGACCAGGAGCGGTCCACGGGAAAGCTGATGCCCTCTCTCGGTCCCCAGGGGGGGGAATCCCTCCCATCCCTCCCGTCTTTTCCTGTCACATTTCTAGAAGAGGGTCATGTTGTTTGTGCTTGTACACCAGCCCCATCCATGATGTCCACCATACGCCTTTGGGTCTCTCAACATCCTCACACACTGGCAGAGTGGGACCATGTTCTCCAGGACGGGTTGCCGTTCATATAAGGGAAGCTCTTTCTACCCACGAGTGACACACGGAATCAGGCCCTAGACTGGTCACATGACGCCGCCATCAATGGTCACCCGGGGCAACGTCGCACCCTCGATCTGCTCAAACGTTGGTGCTGGTGGCCATCGATGAAGCGTGACGTTGAGAATTACGTGAACACCTGTTCGGTGTGTGCTCAATGTAAGTCACGCAGGGGTCACCCATTGGGACTACTCCAACCACTACCGATTCCTCCCAGACCCTGGCATACGGTCTCGATGGACCTGATTACGGATCTACCACGCAGGCAGCGTTATGGCACTATATGGGTTGTAGTAGATTCCTGTACTAACATGGCTCGCTTTGTGCCTTGTACAGGTATACCCTGCGCTCCTGCACTGGCCTGGTTGTTCTTTAAATCGGTCTTTTGTCTCTTCGGGCTGCCACAGGTCCTAATATCAGATCGTGGTACGCAGTTCACATCCCGTTTCTGGCCGGCCCTTACTAGACTGCTTGGTATCGATGCACGGTTCTCCTCTGCATACCATCCGGAAAGCGATGGGCAGATGGAGAGGGTGAACCAGGCCTTGGAGCAGTACTTATGCTGTTTAACCCTTCAGTATCAGGATACATGGCTGAATTTACTGCATCTTGCGGAGTTCACTTACAACAATACCCTACATTCATCCACTGGTTTTTCCCCATTTTACTCCATGTACGGTCAGCATCCCCGCACCCTTCCACTCCTGGATTTCATACCTTCCGGTACCCCTTCTGCCAACGCCCGTGCCCGCGATCTTGTCACGGTCCATGCCCAGACCCTTGTCCATTTGCGGGAGGCCCAGGCTTCCATGAAGGTGGCTGCTGATAAGAAACGGGTGGCGACTCCTGATTACAAAGTGGGGGATCGGGTGTGGTTGTTGTCCCGTCACTTGCATATCCCTGGCTGTCGTAAACTGCTCCCACAATTTGTTGGTCCCTATCGTGTTGCCAAGATCCTGAACCCTGTGGCATTACGACTTGCGATTCCTACTGCCTGGCGAATCCATCCGGTGTTTCACACTTCGTTGCTCAAGCCATGCCCGGGACCTACCCGTATCACTGCCCCTCCTGCTCCCGTCTCTGTGTCCTCCCCTGATGTCTTTGAGGTCAGTGCCATTTTGGGATCCCGCCTCCTTAGGGGTCAGTTGTAGTACCTTGTGGACCGCTCTTGGGTTCCCTCTCAGGATGTCCATGCCCCTCGGTTGGTGGCTCGCTTTCATCAGGATCACCTGTCCAGCCCACGGGGTCGTGGGCATTTGGGGGGGGCTCTGTCACGTCTCCCATGGCATATCCCCATTCATGCCCAATCAGATACTCATCCAGTCCCCGCCCACCTGGTTCCGCACCCATCACCCGCCGAGGTCTCTGCAGTTCCCGTATCCAATCACTTAATCAACGGCAGCAACTCACCGGGCAGGGGAGATACCCGGCTGGCAATCCAAGATCCTTGCGCCCTGTTCTACAATGGCATCTGCCATGGCGTTTCCCTCATGGGCAGCGCTACCACACGGGCGCGCAGAGATCCCCACGCCACGTGACCAAGTGCCTACAACTGTGTCCGTCAACATCACGGGTCACGTGACACGGTTCTCAAGTTTCCCTGTGAGCCACGTCATGTGACCACCCTATGCAGTCAAAAGGATCGGGGAAACCCGGAAGCAACGCGTCACAGCTGCTTCTTTCGAGTACTGTCTGGCGTTTGAATATTTTTTGGACTTCTTAAGCTGCTACAACCACGGAACCTTCTACGGATTGCCTTGTCTTTTCCCTAGGAGTTCAGTCGCACCATTTGTCTTCTGGTATTTCGACCTTTGGCTTTGTTATTTGGATTCTGGAATAAAACCCTCCTGACTTTGGTTTCACTGCTGGCTCTCAACCTCGGATTTGTCTACTGGACTGCCCATGGATCATCCTGTGTACTGTACCTTTGGCTCAGGTGTTTTTTCATCACCCTGAGTGTTGCTTGGACCCTAGCAGTCTGTTGCTGCCACCGGCCCCTCCTGTTCTCCCTATCTATTAAGGTTTTTCTGTCATCACACTTAGGTAAGCCCTCTTGAGATTTTCTCTGTCACCCTGCATCATTGTTCATTGCTACTGTTTTGACATAACCATTCATTGCCTTGCAGTGGTCAGGGTGTCCTTCCGGTGTTCCTGGTTCCAGACTGACGGCACTCTACACCTGTGGCCTCAAAGATTGCAGTGTAGTGGTTTTACTTTCTACCCGTGTGGTACTTGGGGACGGAGGTAACATTAATCTGCACGACTATCAAGTCCAGAACAAATAGCTTGTGAAATAGCTGTGGTTAACTTTCTCTCCAAACTCAGAAAATAAGATTTTGATTCATTTTGATCGCTAATAAGAACACCCAAATATGTATATTGCTGAAAAAGTTCTAGATCTGTGTTTTGCAGAGATCACTTAGATGTTTTCTTAATGTGCCTCTTGCCATTGCAAATCATTACCTGCGTTTTTTCAAGGTTTATGGTTAATACATTTTCCTGAACATAGATTTCTAGTGCATCTAGTAGTCTCTTCAAACCCTATGTTGTCTTGGACAACAGGAACAGATTGTCCGCATATAACAGTGCTGGAATCTGTTGGGAGCCCCATGTAGGGGCATCTGAGATTATGTCTTTAAATTAATCTCCAATATCAGAAAGGAAAAAATTAAAGAGAGCCGAAGCAAGGATACATCCCTGCTTGAGCCCTCTAAATGTATCAATCAAGGTCGTTAAATCACCCTCCAATGTCAATCTAATCTGTACTCTGGTGTTATTATGCAGGGATTCAATGAGTGAAGTGACAATGTGGGGGCATTTGGCCTGATGTAATTTATATATTAGAAGCTCTCTGGAGACGGAGTCGAAAGCTGCTCGAACATTGACAAATGCCAGATATAAAGGCTGTTTTATAAAGGCCAAATGTGAGATAAAGGAGGTAATAGTTAACAAGTTAATCACCATTCCAAGGCCTGCAACAAAACCTGTCTGCCATGGATCATGCTTTTGATGTTTAATGGCCCATTGATTAAAATCTATAAGGATGAACTGGGCAAAAATGTTTCCTTGTGCGTCTAGAAGGGCGATTGGCCTAAAATTTGAAGGATTGGTTCGGTCGCCCTTCTTAAATATAGGCACAATAATGGATTGACGCAGGAATCTGGAATTATGTTCGTTTTTAAAATGTTAGAAAAGGTGTTAGGAAGGATGGCTGCTCATGCTTACGGATGTTGTTGTAACATCAAGTTGTTCAAGCCACCTGGTCCTGGGGCTTGTGAACTACTCAATTTGTGTATAAAGAACAAAATGTCCTCTTCTGATACTTGCAATCTTAATTCAGTTGTAATCATCAAGATGTACTACCGAATTGTTGTGTCAGGTCGGGAGTACATATTGGAATAATATGCTATCCATTGATTTTCGGTTACACCATTGATCTGAACTGTTGTCTGACTCACATGGTTAGCTAGGTTCAGCAAAGACCATGTCTGTGGTGAACATTTGGCATTCATGGCTTTAAGCATAACTTCACCATCATGTTGATAAAGCTGTGCTTTTCTCATGCATTTCCAATGTCTATACTTGCATCTCAATGCTTTTAAAGTTCTGGCTCTTTCTGATAGAGAGAGAAGCAATGCTAACTTATTTTGTTTACAAAATCTCTTTTGCGTTGTTGAACTTCTGGGTCCAAGCTGTGTTCATTCTTATAACTGCAAAAGGAGGTTGCAGCAGGATGAATCCTGTAAAGTTGCAGTGCAGCTGTATATGTTTCCCCTTGAAATGTAATGTTTGGATTGGTGCAAGTTTGTGCTCATGAAATATTAGCATTTAATTCTTCTAAGGGATTTACAGTCCAGAGAAATCGTGTCCTCAAATTATTAACAATGGTTCGTTCATTGTAAATATCACGACTTATCTGCATGACAGATGGTTCTTTAGACAGCAGCAATAGCAGTGTTCTGTGGTCACTATACGGTTGTTTGATTATTTCAAATGTTATGGCTTTAGTGAAAGTGTATTGATCTACATAAATGTAGTCAATAATAGTTTCACTTGTGTTTCTGCACCATGTACTTTGAGGTTGGACATCACCCGAGAGAAATCCATTGACTCTCTTTCATAAGTGTAGACGATTTTACACAGGTAGAATTAGGTGATCCCTTATGCTGTGACAAGAGCTGTACATTTAAGTCACCAGCTAGTATGATGTTAGTTATGTCCGGAGCTTGAGCAATGATATTTAGTAATTTTTCTAGGTCTTTAAAAACTGGACATCTGTCCTAGCAGCTGGATTTCTGTAGATATTAATAAATGCTATGTCCCCTTTGGGGTGTTTTATCTTAACCATGTGTAGATGTTGATTAGGTGCTTCCCATGAATCTATTGTGAGGCCTGAGTTGATCTTAACTGCCACCATAAGGCAGACATAGGACAGCCTTTTTGTGCCAATTTGTCTGGATGTAGAATTACATTATGACCATTCCACATCGGCACTTCCATAAGCCAAGTTTTCTGAAAGGCTATTATATCATAGGAATTAATTGATTTTGCACTAGAATCAAATAGATTTGAAAAACCCTGTGAATTCCATCTAGCAAGTTAAATTACATTTTGGCAGTCTGGATTGGATAGTTATGTTTGAATCCTCTGATTATCCCATGAAGTTAATGATTTGTTGTAAGAAAATGAAACCTATGCTTTTATCTGTTCATATGTATTAGCTGACTTATTTACGTATGACATTTCTAAGTTTTTTATTTGATTCATTTCATTTGAGCAACTGATTATTGTAGGATCCTGTTCCATTTTGGCCTGCCATATGGTATTTCTCAATACACCTGATCGAGTCCACAATCTCACCACAGATAAATCAGAATCATTTAGGAATTCCACTTTCTCAATATCAGCTGAGATGACGTCTTGTAAAGTCGCAACATCACCACAAATACCCATAAGAGGATGTAATGTGCTGATTTTGATGTTGTAGCACATTTGAATGTCTATGTTCTAATCTTTTTTCCTCTGTCACTTGTTGTAATGTTTTTTGATAATTTGCCAAGGCAAGTTGCTCATATTGCGAAGTTAGGTACACTTCCAATGATTTTTGGATTTTTGCACTGATTTGCGGTAATAGCGTGTCACTCAACGTGGACATACTTTTATTAGAATCCGTTGCATGTGCTACTATATGTGATATGATTTTGATAGGCAAATTGATAGTTTGATTCAGAGATTGTTCGTTGGATAAAGAATTTTCTGAAGCAGTAATGACCATAACTAAGTCATCTAAAGGAGGGTGAGCAGGGATTGATTTCAGATTTTGATTACTAGAATCTCGTTTCATACGCACCATGTTTTTATACTTTTTGACCACAGTCGTACAGGCATTTACAGTGTGTTTCTTTGGTATTTCAATAGCTCGAACACATTGTTTGACACGAGATTTTGATGGAGGATTCTGGATTTTTATTTTTGTCCAGTAATACTCTCCTGTTTCTTTGTTTTCTTTTTCTTGTCAAACATGTTATACATCGACACTGGTAGAACAGTAGATGGTTGTGCTGGCTCATTAGGTATTACTAATTGCCACTGCTCACTTAAAAGCGAAAGTTGCTCATCAGTAGGAACTTCACACCGTCTGTGGACCTCCGGGGCTGGGGAGGCCCCAACTCCTCCCGCGTCCAAAAAGGAGTATGAGGCACACACAAGAGCAAAGTAATTACTGCTGTTTATTATAGTAACGGCAGGGATAGTTCTCAGTTCGTATGCATCCGGAGAGACTCTCAGCATTAGTGGGGCTCGCAGGTCCTTTTTACCGTAGTATGACGCACTGCTTGCGTCACCTGGGAAAATAGTCACAAAACCTAACGTCACTTCGGGTTGGCTGCCCGAGTGGTAGGGTAAGTATGATTACATATAACAGAGAGGATTATTGGATAAGGACAGATCAGGTGGTACACTTGGGTTGTCCCTAACAGTTGCTACACCGAAATTGTTACAAGGGGGCACTTGGTGATTGGCTAGCCAAAATGGCATCAGTCGTGAGCCACTCGTAAGCTTGACGTCTTGTCAGTTCGGCTGGTTACGTGTGGAGAGACCGTGGCTGGAGCAGAATTATGAGCATTTGATTTGTATTTCAGCTCTGAGGAGTGCTTGGTGATGGCAGGTGTAACCTTGGCGTTGGGAGCGCGGCATGTGGGTTGCAATATCGCAGCCTTGGCTGTGGGCTCTCATTGGGCTCGTTCTGCGTGGTCAGTGCTTTGCATTTTCGTCTGAGAGGATTTTCATCTGAGAGGCTCCTGCCTGGGGACTCTTGCTTTTTGCAGCCTACTTTGGGCCTAGCTTTTGGGTGGCGGTACACAATCCATAATATAGGGTTGTGCAGGGCGACACAGTGTCACAAGCAACAGTAAATACATAGGGTGGCTTCTTCATAGGGATAGGTAGCGAGAAAGCATCTGCAAGCATGTATACACGAGCTCTTCAGGCATCTTGCGTTTCTGCGGTGCTGTAGGAGGCCTATGTAAAAAATAACAACGATGCGTGTCTCTGGGTGTACCAGTCCGCTGCGTCATAGCACTGAGTATGTTCTTCGTGTGGGTTGTTGTGTGAGAGACCAGTGTGCATGGTGGCACATGTGTTCTTGTCTGTTGGCTATGTCCTCATGGCATCTTTAACGAGGATTGTGTTTGTGGCTATTGTCTAATCAAGTTGGTCCATGAGGCTGACGTCGGCTTGACCAGGACGTGGTAGTGGGCAGGCTCCCTGAGCATGTGGGCCGTGGAAACATGGGGTCTTGTCATCTGGTGATGAAGTGAATGGGTCGAACTCTTTTCGCGTGGGGTGCTTGGGTCTTGATGTCCTGGGCCATGGTTTGGAATAGAATGGGGGGAGGGTATTTTCCCATGTTCCCACTTCAGTCCCTCCTCTGGACGACTCCACAAAATTATCCGCTCTCTTGTCTCCGTGTACTCTCCAAACCTTATTTATTCCTGCTAGGTATCCATACTGGTTAACGTGGTCTTCAAATGACCAGTACATGTATACACATCCACCGCCAGGCTTGCAATAAACCCACTTTCCAACGTAATTCTTTGGGTTTCTTGGGTTTTCTACCTTCACTGATGGTGGATATAAGTCCGCCTTTAGTATCTGCTGGCGCAACCGTTCTGTTTGCTTTATGATGATGTCTGTATGTTTGTCGTCTTCAGCTGGCATTAGGGCGTGCATGCCGATCATTTCTATCAGTTCATCAGTAGTACGTGCTGATCTTGCTTTCCATAACCTCATTACCAGCAGGGCGGCCGTTCCCAATATTATGCATCCTGCTATTATTTTAAGGCCATCTGACAGCCACAATGGCATCCATGACCACAAGTAGGAAAACCAGCTGCCATCGCTCTTCACTCCCTTTGCTTCCTCTTCCATCTTGGCGTTCACCTTGGCAAGTTGTGATCCTGCCTCAGAAAGCGTGCCATTGTCTACATCGGCAGGGTAAATGTGCAACACGAGCTCCCAATTTTTGCACAAACTCCTCCTTCCATTGCTGTTAGGCGATCCAGCAGATATCAGTTCTGGAGTGCCACCATTCGTACTGCCCTCAGTTCTTCCTTTATTGCGTTGAATCCATTGATGGTGGAGTTGATTGTCATCATTAGTTCCCATCTTGTAAACTGGAGCCACTTCGCATTTGCATATGCCTGCATCCCTGGATGTATTATGGAGGAGAAGAACATTGCTGCTCTGCTGAATAGTCTGTGTTCTGGTGGGATGTCACTAAGAGCCATTTCTGATCTTCCCCACAGGTAGTTCCCCGTCAGTGATTCTCCTTGCCTCTTCACTCTCAACAGGCTTGCTGTGTTGTTCATTTCCCTTCCTCCTCCTATCTTCAGTGACCTTTTCTTCCTTTTGTTCCCCTTGTCCATTTTAGGGAAGTTCCCCAGGTTGACATGTTTCTGCGGTACTACCAGGGATGGTACGTTAATGTGTACCATAGTGCATATTCCATTCCATGATGGTGGCATGTGGTATGCCTTTTCTCCGCAGGCCCAATAGTGATCCATCAGAACTGCTGTACCGGGACCCCCCTCAGCTATCATTATTTTTCTTTTACAGTTGGTGTTTCTTCCAACATCGCCAATCCCATCATGTTGAAAACATAGTGTAGGTGCAGTTAGTGGAAGTATTGTTATTGGTTCTTTGTCCTTCTCTAGCCATATTACTAGTGCTGCGCTCCTTGTCCATCCATTGTAGCATTTATTGTTCTCTTCATTTACTGTTACTACTGTTGCCTTTGCCAATGTTATCATATTGCTTCCCACAACCCCATCTACCCATCCTTCTTTCGTGTATACCTTTCCATATATTAATATCAGTGGTCTTTCCCAGCTGCCTGGTATCCCAGGAACTTCTCTTGCGCGCCATTCACATGGTAGGTAATTCAATGTTACTTCCTTTGTTTCTCCTTTATCAGGTCCATCCGTCACATATTGGAGTCCTTGTGTATGCTGCCAGTAGTTGTCGTACATGGTTAGTGTTTTTATGAAGTTATTTTCATACGGGTATGTGTCCCTTGATTTCCATCTCAGCGTTGCTAATCTCCCTTGGAATCGTCCTCTTGTTTGGAACAGGGCCACGTATAGCAGGCACTCCACTGATGTTGCAGGTACCTCTGTCGCCACAAATGTTCTTGATGCGCTCATGGCATATGGGATCAACGAGCACACATAGCAGTTGTCCTTAGTTGTCCCCTTACCAATTTTGGGCATGTGCTGGTACCACATGTTATTTGAGACATGTGCAGATTCTGTAAGATATGTGTCTACCCCGTTGTTTTCAATGGAAACACTTTGTTTGTCCCTTTTCCTGCTTTCTCTTGGGTTACTTGTACCACCTGACACCGTACCTGTTGCAGCCGTGGTAGGGGATTTGTTAGTAGAAGGTGATGCCAGAACATAAGAAGCATAGTGTGCCTGGCAGACAGTGGCAGCAAGTAGACCAGTAATGAAAAGTATTGCTGTCATTTTTATTACAATTGCTAATATCACTGGCATAGTTCTCTTACCTTTGCTGCAGACCTGCAGCTTCTTTTCTATGGATGATATAGATGCCTGCCTGAAAATTCTTCAAATAATGCGTTATTTTGTTAGTGGTTTCAAGCTCTCCCTAACATATCATCATTCAAAGCCCAGGCGAAAGGCTGTTCCCACGCTTTCCTTAGCGTCCTATCTCTTAAGGCTGGTTAGTGTTCATGGATATGTGGGAATGATTGTTCTATGATCAAAAGAAATGTGTTATAATACACAAGTATTTTTCTTTTCTTTAAGTGTTTTGGTCTTTTTATAACATAAACAAATTGGTGTGACAATGCCTCTGGGGTGTTGTCATCTGCAGCCAGAATTTACCTCTGGGTAACGACGTATGCATTAGTAGCTTATACTCAACTCTTTCTATATAAACAGTACTGTGCGGTACCTGCATGTGCGAGACAAATGCGAAGAGCACATGCACGTGTCTACACAGTGTGGTGTAAAATTGCAGATCTGTTTGGACAAAGTTCTTTATTTAGGTAGTGGCTGGGGCGGGGTTTGTTTTACTTTGGGACCATGTGACCATGGGGTGGGCTATGGGCGATTGTTCACTTGTGTCCTTAGGGGGGTTTTGGGTCTGGGCTGTGTTGTCGTTGGTTGCTGTTGTTGCTGCGTTGGCCATGTCATCGACGCAAGGGCGGGTCTGATCTTTGTAGGGCTCTATGTCATGCAGATGGGTCCAGACGTTCTTGTCCCTAAGCTTAACAGCTCTAGTAGCTGTTTTCTCCACCTGGTGGGGCCCAGTGAACCGGGGGCTATTCCACCGGTGGTTAAATTATGCAGAAGGACGTGGTCCCCCTCTTTTACTGTCCATTGTGCTGCTTGTTCCAGTTCTGTGTTTGTATTTCCTTCTTGTTGGATGTTCTTCGACCTGCCCCGCGTCCATTCAATCTGTTGAGAGATAAAGGCGACACTATTAACCAATGAAGATACATATTCGTACATTTCTTCACTAAAACCTTTCTGCGATGCATGGCAGTCTGTTATAGCTCTTGATGGTGGTGTGAGTGGAAGGCACATTTGGTGTCCGGTCACCACCTTGTGGGGTGTGAGGTGGAGGTCCGACCCTGGCCTGTTTCTTAACTCGAATAGGGCCAAGGGGAGGCAGTAAAGCCAACTTTTCTTGGATGTTTGCTGAATTTTTGCTATCTCTTCTTTTAGGAGGCCGTTGAGGCGTTCACAGATGCCATTTGCTTGTGGGTGGTACGTGCACGCAAACTTATGCTTAATATCAAGGAGGGCGGTTATGTGTTGGAACATTTCATTGGCAAAGTGTGGGCCATTGTCAGACCGCAACACTTCACATACCCCCCACCTCGTGTATGCCTCTCTGACCAAGAATTTTGCTGCTCTGAAGGCATCTGCATGGGAGCATGGACCGGCCTCGATCCACCTTGAAAACGGGCATACTACCACAATCATATACCTGTACCCTTGACATACGTTGATCAAGTCAACATAGTCAATATGTAGGTGAAGAAAGGGTCCTTCAGGCCGGGGTATAGCACCTTTTATCACTTGCAGCGTGTGACCGGCCGTAAATTGTTGACATTGAGACAATTGCTAAAGAAGTTTGCAAAGTTTGAATTTAGGTCGGGACAGAACCACGCCTCTTTTATTCATGCTGCAATCACCTCTTTTCCTGTGTGCGTGGGATGGTGTAGTTGGGCCAACGCTGTTTTCAATAGGGCGAGGGGCATTACTATTTTGCCTTTGTTATTTTGTCGCCATAGTGCGTCTGTGGGAGACATTGTGCATCCTCTTTTAACCCATAGCTCCTTCTCTGCCATAGGTGCTGCTGCTTGTAATTCCATTATTTGTGTTTCAGGGATGTGTGTGTACCTATCCTTCATCAACATCTGTCTTGCCCCTGCCCCCCCTTATCTTTTTCTTTTTCTGGGGGGGTCCAAATCTCACCAAAATACACAGCATGTTTAGCATGTGCGTCTGCTGTTTCGTTACCTTTGGAAATGGGATCATCCCCGTTTGTATGGGCCTGACACTTCACCAAGGCTATTTCTTTGGGGTCTTCATTACTTCAATGAGTTCAGCCAGTAGAAGAGCATGTTGCACCGGGTTGCCATCTGCTCTTCTGAATCCTCTTCACTGCCATTTAATTAAACCTGAGTGGAAGGTTGATGTGACATATGCACTGTCAGAATATATGGTTACTCTTTTCTCATTGCTTTCTTTTAGAGCTAAAATTAGGACCACCAATTCTGCTGCTTGGGCTGAGCAGTGTTGTGGTAACTGAACACATTTTACTGGGACATAGGTCCAATCCTCTCTCAGTCTCACCGCTGATGCTCCTGTTCTGCGTACCCCATCACTCTGGTCAATTGTTGAGGACCCATCAATGTACATTATCGTGCCCCCCTCTAGAGCATTCTCCTCAACCTTTCTCGTGCTGGAGTAAATTTCAATGGCCTGTGTGTAGTCATGAGCGTAGTTGCCATCTTCTATTACCTCTGCTATAAACCTCGCTGGGTTTACGTTGCTGCACCTCACAATTTTTAATTCTGGTCTAGACAAGATTACTTCATACCCTGATGCCCTTTGGGTGGTCAAGGTTCATTTTGGTTTGTTCAGGATTGTAAAAAGGGCATGTTCCATGTACAGCATGGTTGGGCAACCCATTGTTATTGAGGATGATTTTTCTACTGCAAAAGCTGCGGCGGCCAGGCTCTGTTCGCACAGGAAATTACCCAACATTACAGGGTCCAGGTGTCCACTGTAAAATGCCACTGGCTTGTGTCCCTTGCAGGTCTTTTGTGTCAATACTGCCTTCATCACTGCTGAGCCAAAATGTGAAAAAATAAAAATTGTTCTTCATAGTTTGGGGTGGCCAGAACTAGTGCTGTTGATATGGCATGTTTTAGTTCCTCAAATGCTTCTGTCATTTATCTTGTCCATCCCGACTTTTTCTCCCCCCTCTGTGCTTCTCTGAGGGCCTCAAGCAGTGGTCCTATGTATGAGCTGTAGTCAAAAACCCATGCCCTGCAGTAGTTGCATAGGCCCAAAAACTGCTGCAGTTCTCTCACGGTCTGTGGCTGTGGTGTGTTGGTTATGGCCTGCACCCTTTGTGGTGCAATGTGCCTTCCATGTTGTGAAATGAGCTGACCTATGTAGAGCACTTGTTCTTGGTAGTACTGTAACTTCTCCTTGTCTAGCTTGTACCTTTTTTCTGCTAACACCGTGAGCATCTTGACAGAGTCTTTTCTGCACTTCTCCTCTGTGTTGCTGCAGATGATGATGTCGTCTACATATTGCAGCACTGTGCTTTCAATGTGAATGTTACTCAAGTCCATTTGTATCACTCTGTTAAAGATGGACGGTGACTCGCAGTATCCTTGGGGCAGCCTTGTGCGTTTCTACTTTGTGTTGCGGTATGTGAAACTTGTCAGATCTTGTCAGTCAGGGTGCAGTGGTATTGAGAAAAATGCATTCTTGAGGTCAATCACAGTAAGCCGAGATGCCTCCGCTGGTATCCCACATAGTATAGTGGCTGGGTTAGCCGCTATAAGATATTCTGCTTCTACAATGTGGTTGAGAGGTCTTAGATCTTGGATGAAACGCCAGGACCATCCTTTTGCCTTGCGCACAGGGTACACAGCAGTGGGGACTCTGATGGTACAAGTATACCTCTATTTATTAGGGCTGTTATTGTTTCATATATCTCCTCATCTGCTTCCTTTGATAGTGGGTATTGTTTTACCCTTGGCAGCATTCCTCCTTTTTTCAATTTTATTTTTACTCCTCCAATGCTTTTGATGCAGCCCACATCATATGGACTGATGGTCCATAGAGATGCTGGTACTGCTGCCAGATCCTCCTCGTAAAATGGCACAGCTGTAGTGGCTGGTGCCTTTAGTGCCAGTGCCATCTTTTGTGCTACTTCCTTGTTTGTCACTGTCATCCAGATGTGAATGCTCCTCTCAAACACCATCTCCCCCTCACCATTAACGTCCGAGAAGAGCTCCTCATCTGATACCTGTGTTAGCCTGCACCCCTCTGCTAATGCTATTACTGCTGTCCATGCTCTTCCTTCTCTGTCCTGGGCATGTACTGCAATGTAGTCTGATGTTGCTACAATGCTCTCAATGCTCACTGATATCATTGCCCCTTCCTTCTCACTGGCTGGTGTTTCGGGTCTAAAGAGATAAGCTGCTGGTCTCCTCCAAATTTTCCCTTCAATTCCTGGTAGCCATGCTATGGCCATGTCTGTCCCATATTGGAAGATGTCTCCATCTACTGGTTCTGCCCTAGCCACTGTTTTGCCGCAATAGGCCTGCAGTATTTGTCATGCTGTGAGCATGTTAATGCCTGGTGTGGAGCATATTATTCCCTTTTCGGTAAAGGAGATGGTCATATTCAGTCTGCTCATGATGTCCCTCCCTAGTATGTTTACTGGTGATTGCTTTGAGTACAGTAGTGGAAGGGACATATCATGATCTCCTACAGATAAGGAGATGTTATCAGTGAAGGGAACCAACCCTCGAGCCCCAGAGAATCCTTGATTGTTGATAGCTTCGCCTGACAATTTAAACTTTCCCTCCCTTATGCATGACCTAGTGGCCCCTGTGTCAACTAGGAAGGAACAGCTTTGTCACCTAT
The DNA here is from genome assembly GCF_040938575.1 of Ambystoma mexicanum. NCBI lineage: Eukaryota > Metazoa > Chordata > Amphibia > Caudata > Ambystomatidae > Ambystoma > Ambystoma mexicanum. The sequence goes on from NC_090933.1 coordinate 434,160,123, forward strand.
CGCCACCTGTATGTTTGGTTCCTCCGCAGGGTTAGGTGTTACTGATAGGATGGACACATCAAAGACATCTGTGGGCTGTCCTATTGTGGGTATAGTGACTGTCCATTGCCCGTGTGAGGGTTGTGACCCAATATTGTCACCCTCCCCAGCTGTGTCTGTGTTACAGGTGTGTTAGTCGATGATAATGCATTGTTCTGTATTTGTGTGAGCTGCTGCACTGTTTGGACCTGCTGTTGTTGTTTTGCGATCGCCTGCTGCTGTGGTTGGTGTTGTATCTGTTGTTGTGGGGGTGTGTATGTTTATATTTGTAGTTGGGGATGTTGCATCGGTGCTTGTTGTTGTGGTAGTGTTTGCTGGTTTTCTTGCTGTTGTTGGTAGATTTGTTGTTCCCCCATAGTCCCTTGCTGCCCTTGCTCTCCCCAAGCTGCTTCTGCTGGTCTCATTCTGCAAGTGTGTGACATGTGCCCCACCATTCCACATATCCAGCATATTAGTGGTTCCCGGGCTTGCCATTGATATCCCCCTATGTTGTCTGAGTAACCCTGCTGTCCATATTGGTTGTTACCCCGGAACCCTCCCCCTTGTTGTTGTGCTGGTGGGCCATAGCCCCTCCCCCTAATTTGGCCGCCCCTCCCTCTGTAGTTATTTGAGTACCCATTTCCCGGTTGCATATAACCTCCTCCCGCATGCGCTGTTTATGGTGGGGGCGGAGGCATCTGCCATGTCATTAGCTGTGCTTGTTGTAATGGTGCTACCTGTTGTTATGGTGTGTCTTGTGCTACAGTGACTTGCGTGGGCGTGGGTGCTGTTAGCAGTGCCCCTTCCATAGCATATTTAGATAGTTTCTTTTGGACCAATTTCGCTTCCTCTGATTTCATATCTTCCTCCTTTTGTTTAATCTTTTCTTGCTACCTCCTGCAGTGGTGTACTATTGTCAGTTGTATTTCTGGCCATGCCTTTGCTTCCATTCCCACTAATTTCTTCAACTGCCTCTGTACCTCTTCCGGGAGCCCTTGTATTAGTATGTGGTAAAAAATTGCTAGTGTTTTGTCCCATGGCTCCCGCGTTTCCAGGCGCCACTTCTCCTGGATCTCCTGGATGTACTCAACAGGATCTTCATTCTCACGCATCTTGCGTGAGTTTATTGCTCCTATGTCTGACGTGTCTGGGTATTGGACCCTCAATGCCTGCCAGAACACGTGCCTACAGTTGGCGAATGGCGCTCCATCATGTGATGTGTCGCTTATTGTTACCCCTGGGTATCCCGCCCTCTTCCAAATGTCATATGCAGCATCCCCCAGTATTGAAATGAGTGGCTCCTTTACATCCCCCACTGCTAGTTTTTGCCCCGCAGTTTGTTTTTCCATCTCATATATCCACTTCCCGGCTCCCCCACTTAGTGATGGAAGTCTGCATTTTATATTTTCCTTATCGGCGTGCTTCCAGGGGACATATTGTGGTGTAGCTCCTCCCCTTTCTAGTAGTGGCATCAGGGTTTAATCCCTCACCTCTCCTGGCGTCCGCTTCTGTGGGGTTATGTTAGTATATACATCACCTTCCTCCATGGATGGTAACTCTTCAATGCTATCAATGTTACAGTAGTCTACTCTATCACCTCCTATGTTCTTCCTTCCCCTCCTGCTACCCTCTTGCCCCATCATGGGTGTGTTTGCTCACACCTCCTGTCTGCATCCTGGGAGGTCCCTAAATCTGTCGGCATATGGAGTGTGTAAAGGTGTTGGTGTTAGTGGGCGTGGTGTTTTCCTGGTCGCTTCTCTGCTTTTCATTTCTTCTGTGTTTTTTTCTCCTCGTGTCTCGCATGCCCATGGTGATTCGCAGTTAGTGTGCATTATGTATAATTTATCTAAACTCTCCCTATTCCCATCTCCGCCACCTCCGCACAAATCTTCCTCCTCCTCACTGCAAAATCCATCAGGAAATGTCAATCCCCACTCTGTGCGTTTTCCCCACACTGTCACTGTCCTTAAATCTATTAGCTCCACGTCTGTGTACTCACCCCCTTTGACCGCGACCCCCTGCGTTGATGTTGTTGCCACCTCCTTATCCTGGCATGTATACTTTTTTGCTCCATGTTCCACTCTCCTCTCACTCGTTTCATCATTCTTCTTCTTCACTACTTCGCCGCCTATTTCCGCTCGTTTCCTGTGAAGCTCTTGCATTACTTCTTCACTCACCTTTTCTAATATCCTCTCCTCGTCTTCTTTTCTCCCCCATATTCCCCGTTCCTTCTTTAGTATGCTGTCTATAACCTTTTCTTCTTCATATTTCTGCGCGCTTTCTGATATAATATTCTTTTTCCACAGTCTCATTTCCCTGTCATTTTCTTCCCGATCCTCCTCCTTCCTTCTCAACCTCCCTTTGCTCTGCGCGCACCACTCTTTCTGCAATTGCCCGAATGCGCGTTTCTTCCTTCTTCCTTTCTTCTGCTTGTTTCTTCATTCTCACCTTCTCTCCCTTATTTGCTTTCTTTTCCTCCTGTCTTTCCCGTGTTTCTTTCTCGAACTGTCTGATCAGTGCGTTTCTCATGTCCCTCAATTCCGCCAACCTTTCCTCCAGCATCTTTTCCTCTTCTCGTAACAGTCATCCCTCTCTCCTTTTACTTACCTCGTGCCCTGTCTGTGCGTTATCCATCTCTTCCTTTCTTACCTTCCTCACTGCATCCTCCTCTTCCCCTGTTAGTGTCCCCCGGAGCTTCGAAAGCACCTGCGATGCTATCCATTCATCTGGCCCTATGTTTGTGAAGTTTCCCAGAGCCCTCCTTCCGCCCCCCTCTTCTTCCTGTGTTGTGGTTGAATCTGCCGTACCTGTCGCCGCCATCCCCTTCTGGCAGCTATCTATTGGGGCGTATGGTGGAGGGATGTACGCGGGGTTTGAGTACCTCTCAGCAGCCGTTAGTTGCTGTCGTGCGGCTTCTCTTAGTTCTGTTAGTGGATATAATCCCCCTTCCTCCTTCTTCACTACCTTAGCCATGTTCACGTCCTCTGCCCCCTTCTTTTCCACCCTTCCCTCTGCTACCGCAAACGATCCTTCTGCCTCCTCCTCACTTTCTTCAGTGTTGGGTGGGTTTTTACGTGACGTACCCCCACCCCCTTGTTTCACCTTCTCCTCTTTTACTTCCTTCTCTTCCCTTATCCCTTTTTCCTCCTTTACCCCCTGTACTGCGAACATCCCCGGGGCTCCTGGTGTACCTCCCTGGAACATCTTCCAGAGATCAAAAACCTCTAAATGGTTTGCCAACTTTTTCCCTTTGTATGTGTTGTGAAGGTATGTCAGCAAGTAGTGTTGGGTAACCGTGTCGAAGCTGCCGTTGGGCGGCCACGGTACCCTTATTTTGTTGTGTGTTCCTTGTATCCACTCAATACTGTATTTTATCATTTTCTCTTTGTGTGGTGACAGTGTCGTGCAGATGTACTGGAGTGGTGTAGTTAAAGTGTTTGCTCTGAACCCCAACCCTGCTCCTGCCCCCGACCCATAGTACGTGGCCATGTTACAATTTTACTTTTCTCAACGTCAACCTTTTACCAGGCCCCGTAAGCTGGGGACTTTCGACAGTCCGCTGAAAAGGAAGGCAATCCCAATTTTACAATAATTTGCTTTTACTGTTCTTTCTTCCCAATGTTACAACTACGGCCCCCTTCGGCCGTGGCGCACAAAGCCCCAGCAGCTATGTGCCCTGTGCGGTGTGCCTTTGAGTTGCCCCACCTTCCTGTGCTGCCTGTACTTGGCACACCTTCAATTTAGTTTCTCCTCCTCCCCTTTTCCACTACCTGCTCAGTCCCCTCCCTCTTCTGGTGCTTCTTCGTTCTCCATGAACGGCCACCTCCCCCTCGGCTCCTCCCCCGTCGAGCGCGGCCGGCGTGCTCCATGCGCGGCCACTTTTCCCCCTTCGTCCCTACCCTTTCATACCTCCTGCCCTCGACCACTCCAGGATGAACAAGAGACAGTCGCTTAGTCCTATAAAAGCCCTATGGGTGACGTCACCAACCTCTACAAGATATTACGAGTACGTATGATTTTAGAACCTTATGAATGCGTGCTGTCCGTTGACACTTTTATTCCACGTTAACCCCACAGCTGCCTTCTCACTATATCTGGAGTGGAGTAATTAACAATCAATTACTTAGTATAATCGGACTGCGCACGATGAGAGGAGCTTAACCAGCCAATTATCTTCCGAACTCGGGAAACAATCTAGCTACCTCCTGCAGAAAAACATCATCTACCTAACGAGCTTCAACATTCAATTAGTAGGGATCCACATCTACTCATTGATCTACAACGTCAATTCATAGGAAAGCCACACCTCCCTTATACATGTGTCCGCGATCTAGACCAATCCGTGCCCTCTAATAGTCCCACGTGGTTGCTTGAAGCCCCACCCAATCTAGTTTGTGACGATGTAGCGTACGGCCCTCGTGCCTGTCCCGCTACACCTCACACATCTATCGCCGCTTATCAGTCAAAATCAGTTTCCACGCACTGTAACAACCACCCGCCACCCTCTTTACAATTCCTCCCTCCTCCCGCACAATGTTACATTGCTGGTTGGGTGTGCCATACTCACCAAGTCCTCATGAGCCGGGGCTGCTCGACCGCAGGCACCCCTCCAAAGCGGCTCGCCACCTCCCCTCATCTGGACCACATCTGGACACTCGCCAACCGCGGGCGGGATACCTCTCAAGTCGGCTCCCAATGGCCAATGTCCGGGTTTGCACTGTCCGGTCGTCTCGCAGTTCCGCGATGGCCCTGTAGTCCTCAAAAGGGGGCAACGGCAGAGGGGGCTGCGCTGCCGGGTTGCCTCTTTGCAAGAGGCCTTGTAGTTGAAATTTGGGTTAGGTAGACCTCAAACAGATCTCAGCAGTGCCTCCGTGTCAGGGTGATTTCCCATGGGCCGGCGGAGCCATCCGCAGACCTCAGGGGCTGGGGAGTCCCCAACTCCTCCCGTGTCCCAAAAGGAGTATGAGGCACACACAAGAGCTAGATAATTACTGCTGTTTATTATAATAATGGCAGGGATAGTTCTCAGCTCGTATGCATCCGGAGAGACTCTCAGCGTTAGTGGGGCTCGCAAACCTTTTTTTACCATAGTATGACGCGCTACTTGCATCACCTGGGAAAGTAGTCACAAAACCTAACACCACTTTGGGTTGGCTCCCCGAGTGGTAGGGTCAGTATCGTTACATATAGCAGAGAGGATTATTGGATAGGACAGGTTAGGTGGTACACTTGGGTTGTCCCTAACAGTTGCTACACCGAAATTGTTACAAGGGGGCACTTGGTGATTGGCTAGTCAAAATGGCATCAGTGGTGAGCCCCTCGTATTGTGATTGGTTCCCTTGTGAGCCCCCAAGCCTGGGACCATCGCCGTTCCCAGCTAGCGATGTACCTGGTGCTGGCAACAATGTGCAACTATGTGTTAGTGGCGGACAATGGACAGGTCTGACTAGTGGCTGATGTGCATGTCTTTCCCATCACTGTAGGTGTCCAACTTGTCGTTTCGTTGTTTCAACCTGCGTCCCAGACGTGGGACTCCGGCGACCTTCTGTCTCGTAAGCTTGGCGTCTTGTCAGTTCGGCTTGGTCGTGTGTGGAGAGACGGTGGCTGGAGCATAATTATGAGCATTTGATTTGTATTTCGGCTCTGAGGAGCGCTTGGTGATGGTAGGTGTAACCTTGGCGCTGGGAGCGCGGCATGTGGGTTGCAACATCGCGGCCTTGCCTGTGGGCTCTCGTTGGGCTCATTCTGCGTGGTCAGTGCTTTGCGTTTTCGTCTGAGAGGATTTTCGTCTGAGAGGCTCCTGCCTGGGGACTCTTGCTTTTTGCGGCCTTCTTTGGGCCTAGCTTCTGGGTGGTGCTACACAATCCATAATATGGGGTTGTGTGGGGCGACAGAGTGTCACAAGCAACAGTAAATACATAGGGTGGTGTCTTCATAGGGATAGGTAGCGAGAAAGCATCTGCAAGCTTGTATACACAAGCTCTTCAGGCATCTTGCGTTTCTGTGGTGCTGTAGGAGGCCTATGTAAAAAATAACAATGATGCGTGTCTGTGGGTGTACCAGTCCGCTGCGTCATAGCACTGAGTATGTTCTTCATGTGGGTTGTTGTGTGAGGGACCAGTGTGCATGGTGGCAGATGTGTTCTTGTCTGTTGGCTATGTTGTCATGGCATCTCTAACGATGATGGTGTTTGTGGCTATTGTCTAATCGAGTTGGTCCATGATGCTGACGTTGGCTTGACCAGGACGTGGTAGTGGGCAGGCTCCCCGAGCGTGTACGCCGTGGACACATGGGGTCTTGTCGTCTGGTGATGAAGTGAATGGGTCGAACTCCTCTTGCGGGGCGTGCTTGGGTCTTGATGTCCTGGGCCATGGTTTGGATGAGAATGGGGGGGGGGGGGTTATTTTCCCATTTTCCCACTTCAACACGGGCGAATTTTGAACATTGGAAGCACTCTTTTCTCAGGTACTAATGGATGGGAAAGAAAATTAGGTGAACCACTGATTATACTATGTCGCAGACTTTGTATCTGAGACATTAATTTGTCTGTACAAGATATTGCTGACTGAGTTTACATCAGCTTGTCCTCATGATTAGTTGTCATCCATTGTACAATATGATCTATTTTTTGGGATTTTTGTGTAATCTTAGCATCCAAAGATTCAAATAACTTAGATAATGATGATATGGCCATGTTCATTGCAGAAAATGTAATCTCAAGTAAAGGTGGATGTGTATTCTGTGATTTTTGATTTGCGAATGGTGTATGAAGTAAATGGGAGGTTAAGTCCGCCTTACGCAGAGTTAGTCGAATAAAAGATATTGAAAGGGTTGATGATTTATGAGCAGATTTTTCAAACATATTCGGAGATTGTGAAAGACTATGAGTGTCAGCAATCACATCATTTATTATAGGAGAAGGCAATACAGCTACGTCATCTTGCATCCCAGATAGTACTGTTTCAACAATGGGACACTCTCGACCTGTATCCGAGGATTGCTCAGTGGCCACATCAGTTATCAATGGGGGAGAAACCTCCAGGCCTGATTCATCATTAGCTGAAATGACCGGGGTAATTAGATCAACATTAGAATGTTGAGTGTCATTCTGGTCGCCAGATAACATACCTGCAACAAACACTGAGACACCAGTTGGAAATGATGACGTGTCAATATAAGCATTTACTAATAAAGAATGGATAATCCCCCACACTAACGTGAGATGGGGTATAGATTCTATTAAAGACAAGGAGGTGATTATTATGCATAACAATCTTTACTCTGAAACCACAGCAGCAAAGAAAAATCTTTTACAAACAAAAAAGTTGTAAATAACAGAACTAAATATAGTTCAATGTCAATGTAAGGGAGCTCCCCAATCCATCATGGAGGACAGGTCATGCCCTGCAGGAGACAAATGAGCAGGGACCCTTCCTTATATAAGTCCATTACTCTAAACCCAACTCCTCTTTCTGTAGCTGTCTTGAACCAGACGTCCACTGCACAGATCAGATGATAAACGATGAAGGCAAATCCAGCGAAGCTCTCGTACCACGCACTCCACAACTTGAAACTGTGAGCCACACTCCTGATCAGAATCTTGACTCGTAGCTGTAAGAACAACAAGCAAGAAAGGTGGGTGGATGGGAAGAACAACAAACCAAAGAATGTTCTTTCTTGAAACACCTGTGCACATGCGTGTCATAACTGTCATATCATATCATATCAAGGGTGGGTGGGTGGGATAATAATCGCCTCCTTGTCTTTAACAGAATCTAAACCCCCATCTCATGTTAGTGTTGGGGATTAGCCATTCTATGACAAGACAGGAGGCTCATATTATGCAAGTTCGAAGCCCTTGCATCTCATTAGAACAACATGATCAATACAATAGAGACAATATAATAAAATAATAGGAGAAGAAAATGTTTTAAATACTTTCATTAGATCAATCAGCTGACCGCAAGAGTATTGCTCAAGGCTAGGCTGCCCACATAACCGTCTTATAAGGCATAGCCAAATCCACTGCAAGAAAACAACTGGAATATATGTGCCAATTTCAACGTTCCTTATAGGCCACCAAAACCAACTGGTCAAAAGAGGTGGCCGGGGGGGGGGGGGGCCTGGACAAAGTTTTCCTATACTAATAGGTTAGAAAAACCATCAGAGTAATAAACTCCTACACTTAAATTCATACCATCTTTGGGGACCTAGATAGTAAACTAAAGAAGATAAACACTTAGCTCTCCTGGAGATAAAGCTTTGTAGGTTCCATCCCATGCATTAAAGGAAGATATCGTATTAGAATCAGGGCATGTCACATAACCACACTGGGGAACCAAGTGGGAAAGACAAATCCTCATAAAAGGTAAAATGGGAATAAAAATGTCATTTATTAGTCTGTAATAGGACGACCTATCCTGAGCGGATCTGAAAAGCAATTCACTTAACACAATGGCCTCAAACATATGCGTAAACTAAGAAAGGTATGGAGGCAGAAGCAGAATGGAAGAGAGGGGTCCCACTTGAAAAGTTAACCTGCCAAACCGCCAAGACAGAGACCTTCAGACCTCCTGAGCTCTTGAAGAAGGATTCTGCTACCATGACAAAAGGAAGATATTTACAAAAACCTGACCCTTAAGAGACCTAACTTGGCCAGGAGAAAAAATGTATCTTACCTCCAATCGCTAACATTATAGTGATATCCAAACCCCCTTGTAGATGTACTTGGACCTTGTTCCCTCCTACATGGTTGATAAATCCCTTAGAGGATCATAAACTAACCGAAGGAGGACCACTACATTCCATAGTTCTAGCAAAAAAACTCTAAACTGCAAAGAACTGATCACTTAGCAGTTAAAATGCAGTTGCTCACCAGAAGAGGACTAACCTCTATCCTAGCCAATCTGAAGAAACCTTGAAACCCCCAGCACCCTATGCTGGCACCCTATTACAAAACAATCTCCTGTGAAAACCCAAAAGGTCTACCTGCCATGAAGGTGACTAGGAGAACCAAGTCATTAATTAAATATATCCCAGTCCTCTGGAAATCGTACTGACAGACACCTTCTGAGACAGTTAATGTAGAGACGTTGAAACGCCTTGTGATAGAGGGCCGTAATAACCTGGATGGAAGATGAGTAGCACTCCCAGACCCCTCTATCCCACCAAACGATATTGTGCCTTCCCAAAGGAAAAGAATCCTCCCCCCACTTATCTAAGGAAAAAACCTTGCAACCCAAAGAAGGCTACCCTGAGGACCACACAAAAGCTCCGCTTTACACCCTTAAAATAAATACACTCTAGCACTTCTAACCAACCCCCTGACCGTGGAAGGGGGGCTCCACTTAACTTAGTGAAATACCAGGAAGTTGCGCAAAGGAAAATAAACTGCCGGGAGGGAAATGCTCAGTGCGAGTCTGCACTGGTCATGAGCCAGAACTCCTGTAAAAGGAAAAACGGAAACCATCAGCTGTTACTCCCAGAGGTGTAATATTATGATGCAATCTCCCCCAAGGATGGCGGGAAGGGAATTACAGGGGAAAGGACTTTGGGATAATCATCATGCACCGTAAATGAAAGGTTGAGAAAGAATACTGGAACCACTGTCCCTTCAAACACTGGGGTCTGAGTCTCTGTATGCATGTGAGGCTGACTGGCCACTATGGGGATCAGGGGAAGGAAAAAATTAAGTACATTGCCCACAGCAAAATATCACTTATATATAGTGCTACGAACCCTCAGGTATATGGGTGTTGCTCAACACTACTACCAAAGGTGTGTGGTGTGAGGTGTTCCCTTATCGATCTCAACAGGATGAAAAGACTGATTTAGACCCTTCCAAATTAGGAGCCTGCATCAGTAGGCTCAGCACAGAACTGAAGCCAGCACTCTATTAGCTGCACTGTAGAAAATATATATATATGTAAAGAAAGAGGCTAAACAACTCTCTAGAGGGTACAGAAACCTGCTTGTACTCCTCGAGCAGAGGAGAAATTGTAACACACTGCTAGACGGTTAGCTGAAAACAGGCCAAGCCCTGGGAGGAAAACCATGGGGCGGCGCCAGAAAGCTATTATTTGGGAACTCGTCCCTCGGATACCAGCAAGTGTTTCTAAACACTTCATCCAATTCGAACATGGTTGCCCAACTTGCCTTGCAACAAAACTGAACAGATACCCCCGAACTGACCTTGTCTCCACCAATAGTCCAAATAGTATAATGAATGTCCTAATGGGACAAATAGTAAGGGAAACACGCCACCCATTAAAGAGAGCAACCAACCCCGCAGACCTCAATAGGGGTATAACGCATCATTTTTTCTTCCTCATGTCAAGAGAAAAATTCTGCAGCTTAATCAGCACGGGTACTGGGTGGAGCAATTGTTATTGGGGAAAGCAAAAAAACCTAAGGAAAGGACTGAGTTGTCCTGAAACTAACTAAGGTAAAGGGCGACAGAATTTTACTAAAAGACGAAGGTTAACACCAGAGTGATGGCTAGAGAGGAAGGTACAACCCCCCACATGGGTCTGTTTACAACTACCTCCACACACTCTTTGCTTTAAAGTACTAAATAAATAATATAAAATAATATAAAAATATATAAAAATATATAAAAATATATAAATATCCAAGGAAGAGGGGTTACACCCTCACAGGGGTCCAAACCCCAGCCCTTATAGAAGCTGATACCTACTGAGGTATGTGTATATAAAGAAAAATATGTACTGGATATAACGGGAAGCGAACCCAGGTCCTCCTGCATGTGAAACATGCCACTTCATCATTGAGCTAACCATTTTATGAAGTGAAACAGACGCTTTTGTGCCCTATGAGCTCGTGTGTGACCATAAAGGGCAGGTCAGCCAACAGCCCCTGGAATTTGCAGACCTCTGTTTACAGTGAGGCGTTCCAAAATGAACATACAAGTCCGTGCGTGCTGAGTCTGAAGCTTTAGCAGCTTTTGTCAGACCAATGCACACGTAAGTATAATAGGGCAGGCAAGCCCTGTATAATACCTGGAAGTGTTTTCCCCAAATTAAACAAACAAGGAGGCCCAATGACCTCCGTCTCATAAATTGCACGAAGTGAAAGGAAGGTCAAAGAAAAACAAAACAAATTCCCCCGTGCGCACCGGCCTGAAGCTTAGCAGCTTCTTTCATGTCCGGCGTGCAATGGGATCCCAAGGATAACCGCCTCATAAATCACAAGGCTCAACATGAAAGAAAACAGAAACCGAAACCCATGCGGGCCGTGACTGAAGCAGAAGTTTCAGCTCGCGCACGTGTTTTAAGTTAATACGCTCTTACTAACCAGATGAATACCAGCGCGAGCGTAGTGCACCTTCTATATTCATTTCCAAAACACAAATATTAAATTAGTTAATAAGAGACCAGCCCTTGGACCCCAATGGTATGACAAATATCAGACTTTATGTCAAATGCTGAAACGTTTGTTACCCTTATAACGAACTCAACTTGCAGGTGGCAGCAGCCAAACTTATAAGCCCAATGTTAGAACACATTCTCAACCAAAAGACACATATAATAAAGCAACGGCTGCACGCAGCCTCTCAGATATAATGCACCCAATTAGTAAAACATCTTTCACATAATAAAGGTAACCTAAATATATTTATTCACAAAACTCATTTATATTTACACAAATTAAGGGCTTAATGTACTATTAAGGTCTACTACTGACTAACATGCAAGGCACAACTGAAAGGAGTGACTTAGCTGTGGTGTTAGCAGCAAAGAAAGAGGAGTTGGGTTTAGAATGGACTTATATAAGGAAGGGTCCCTGCTCATTGGTCTTCTGCAGGGCATGACCTTCCTCCATGTTGAATTGGGAAGCTCCCTTACATTTACATTGAACTCTGTTTAGTTCTGTTCTTTACAACTTTTTTGTTTGTAAAAGTTTTTTCAGAGTAAAGATTGTTATGCATAATATGAGCCTCCTGTCTTGTCATAGAATCAGATATTAGTTCACTTTCAATACCAGTGTTGTTAATTTGTGACTCAGATGGATTAATCACTACTGAACTAAGAGACACTGCAATGAAATTAGCTGCTATACACGCAAGCTCCATCTCAGGACGGGGAAAGCAAAACTCTCAAATATGGCCAGCAAAATTCTTGTTATTCGGTATGTGTCAATAAGTGTTGCAATCATTTTCTTTTTACATGTTGCTTTCATTGGTGAGGGCCTGTTGCTTTAAGAAGCACTGATGCACTCGTTACAACGATGCGGGAGGGCATTCCCAATTTCAAACAGTACAAACTTGTACGCATACAGAGGAAACAACAATAAATGAATTATGTTCTTAGACACAACAACAGAGGTGAAGATATAACATAACACTATGAATTCACACAAATCATAAAATATACCACCTCAGATAAGCTTGAAACACGAGGCGCCGTTCCCTGCTCGCGGCGCAGCGAAGCAGCACTTTCTGGGGCACTTCTCAGTTGCGCGCGCGGCTGCGTGCACGTGTCTGATTATATAGAGTAGCTGTTATTATGGGCAGAGCTTAGTTGGTAATGCCGAAAATAGCAGCAATTCGCCTCAATAAGTGCAAAAAATGCGAAAGAAATGCAATATTAAAGTCCTTAAAGGTGTCGGGAGTTCACACCAATATATCAGAGTACTCTGTGCAAATGTACTCATACCAGGAGTAAAGAGCCAAAACAGGTGTCCACCAGAAGATAAATCCAAAGCAGCAAAGCGGAACTTCCGGGGCACTTCTCGGTTGATTCTGATTTATAACTATGCCACTGTCATCTGCTCCGTCTCACAAATCCACGAGAAACTGTACCCACACGTAATTTTGTTTCAATTTTTGATGAAATCAGGATTTCCGACGCTGATGGTGGTGTTTACATTATGGACCACTCCGAAGACATCAATCATGCCATCCTCCTGAGATGACTGAAAGGGAGACGAGTCCCTGGCAAAGTTCTGTGCTGGATGAAGATATTTATGTAATCAGGCTCTCAGACAATAAATAGCCTTACGTGCTTTTGAATCAGATAGCTATCCTATAGACTGCTGAACACCTCATGGGCCAGCCATCTCCCACTGCTACACTATACGTGCACACTTTAGCTGAACTATTCCATTTATTTGACACCCACTTCGTCAGATATGGAGATGATATGCAAATCCTACTTAGAGTATGCAAGTCCCAGGATACAATAAAATTCATAGTAAAGATAGTTATGGTAAATTAATGAATTAATATAAATTTGTTGACATGTAATGCCTCATTGCCCGAAATCATGATTTGTGGCAATCCCAATACTTTATAGGGGAAAAGCATCAGGTCTTTCTCACTTGGCTCTACTCCTAATGTTGCTCAGTTAAATCAGTTTGGAACCTTAGAACGCAATTTGAGGATAGCTCAGATCAGAAAATCCCACCTTCATATTTTGCACAGGTCAGCACATTTTTCAGGATGCTGAACTTTTTCTCTTTCAATCATCAGGAGACAATGACCTTTATCTCAGCTGGAATGGATTACTCCAATTGAATTTAGGGTACCCACAAAGCATTCAAATAAACTGCAGCTCCCCATAATTTTATTGAACATCCCAAATCTGCATAGTGAATTGGTCTTCCACGCCTGCATTGGCTGCCAGCAGCCAGCCCAGTCCAGCTCAAGGAAATTCGTTTGATCCATAAGTAGTTCCAGTTTTTACAAGGCAAATTCAGCCATTATCTTCCCTCTCTGAACCTATGTTCCACGTAATCTCTAATTGTAAAAATACTGAAATCTCTCTAAAAAAGGTGGGCATCAGATATTTTCTTGGTCACAGCTGCCCATCTTTAGCATGTGTTACCTCAACATGTACACACCTTAAATAGCCATGTCAGCTTTTGCAAGTCCTTGCAAACGCATGTGTTTAATAACTAATACCAGTATTAGTACCAGTATTCTTTATGACGGTTTCCCCACCTAACCTTCAACCAGCTCCTTGGTGATTTGCTAGAACTTTATAAATAAAACACGGAACATAACATTTCAAATGTAAAGCGCACGTTCAGCCCGAAGGGGCATCTTGGCGCTAATAATAGCAGATGTTTATTGTTACCAAACTTAATTTTATCGACCTAGGAAGGATGGAGGGCTGAGTGGACCTGCCGGGATTCGAACCTTTGACCATGAGGTCAAACACAGGTCTATTATAGTGGATGCATAAGTCCACTCAGCCACAGACCCGGCTAATAACAGTTCAATGTCATTTCAATGACACAGAGGGTGTAAAGACACAACCACACAAGCAGTAAATGCAATTGTGCCCTTTCATAGAGAGGCAGACATTTACCAGCAATCGACTGCAACCCATCACTTCCTGTGTCTCCTAGCGCACCTCGTCTGGTGAATGAACAGCACCCTATTTTTTTATAGTATGCAATATCCATGAATTCGCTCTATAAATCCACATTTTTCAGCAATCATGATTTAGCTGGCTATTTTTATTTGTTTACAAAAGCTGCCTATCCATAATAAAGGGGAAAACCCCTGTGAATGTGTTACCTTTGCTTTGCTGCCGTTAGCCTTTTCATTTAAGTAAAAAAAATGCACCTGTGCTAAGAAAAACAAAAACAAAAAGCAATGGAGCTGTACACGACGCGTCTGCTGATGTTTCCTAACTAAAACCATCGTCTCACATCGCCATCAGTTATGTGTGTAATGAAAAAATAACTCAACAACATTTTCCGTCCCCACTCTTTTGAAAAATACTCTCGCACAGCTTTCAGGGTTTTTAAGTTTAAACACACTTATTTTATTTACCATTCTCTAGTGTACAAGGTGGGATGATATCAACATTTAACTATGAAACACCATAAAGAAACACCCAAAGCATAAACGTTGGCTACTGAAGATTCTCCCAGAGCCTTGCCATTTTAACTGGCCCGGAAGGGAATAGACCTGCCTTCGTTGAAGTCAACACCTGGGAGCACAAGCTAAGGTTGCGCTCTGGCGTGACTCCCCAGCTGCACTCATTAGTTTACAGCTTGGCTCTTGCAACTCCGCTCATGGCAATGATTGAAAACTATCTTGGCAACGTGTCACTGTTATTTTCACCTGCTGTTTCGAACTATGGTTCCTTATGCAACCGTGTCATGAGACTTCACTGACCCACATAAAGACAAGGAGTCTCAGATCGTTGCATTGACTTTTGAATTTTTTAGAGGAGCAAGCACAAGTCACTTAAATGTTCAAAGAATGAAGCACAGTAATGTGCTGTGTAAACTTAAACATGTACAGCAGTGACACACTTCACCTTGTAAAGTGGCGTAGCACAAAATGTGGCGATGTGGCGGCCCCTCTGCAAGCCATGCTGAGGGGATTCCTCCCCCCAGCTTCGCAACAATGAACGAGCCGTGCCACCACGCATGCACAATACGCATGGTGATCATGCTGGAGTAGGCCAAAATGATCATATCCAAATGACTGGCCCCACCAAAAGACCTAAAACACATACCGCAAAAAGTTTGAATTACCAAAAGTTTGAACTTTCTACAACACCCCGCTCACTATACCATAGAGTATACTGAGCGGGGGTTGCAGGTTACACATCCGCAGCTCAACCGACCCAAAAAAAGTAAAGCCAGGGGCTGTGGGGGTGGCCCCGCAAGATCCCGCTCACTATAGTATAGTGAGCGGGCGTTGCGGGGGACACCCCTGCAGCTCGCCTGATCATAAGTAAAAAATAAATAAAAAAGAAAAGAAAAGGACACTGCGACGCAGGTTTACGATCACGGAAGTGAAAGGGAGCCAGTGCCACAGGTACACAGCGCGTCGGAAGGAAAGGTAAGTAGGGGGGGTGGGGTGTGTTGGGGGTGTGTTGGATGTGGGGATAGGGGTGTGGGTGGGGGTTTGGGTAGAGGTTTGTGCACATCAGGAATGTTCAGGGGAGAAATGACTGAAGATTATTTCGAGCAAATAATCTTCGGTCATTTCTCCCTCAAACATTTCCGCTGCGCATAAATCACACCGATTCGATCATGCTTCTGCAGAGCCATGCCACGC
This sequence comes from Ambystoma mexicanum, assembly GCF_040938575.1. Classification (NCBI taxonomy): domain Eukaryota; kingdom Metazoa; phylum Chordata; class Amphibia; order Caudata; family Ambystomatidae; genus Ambystoma; species Ambystoma mexicanum. The sequence continues at coordinate 434,176,183 of NC_090933.1, forward strand.
ACTGTACTAGGTGAAAGAAAAAATATGTGTTTAATGATGCCTTAAACCTTTCACCTGACATAGAAACTGCGCCTGGCTGTGGGCACCCAAATGGGCCAGCCATCTCTGTGCATGGCCAGTAATATTACACACTGTAATGATACCATAGAAAAACATGGTCATGCTGGCTCTGCCAGTACATGCCATTATCCCCATGTCTGAACATTCTCTTACTAGCTTTGTCCTTAATGCCACTAAAGAAACTCCTGTGACAGGAAGGAAACATGGTGTTGCTGGCTGCACAAATGCTTGCTCAACCCCCACACCACCATGTAAGAACACCTGGCCTCAACCCCCAGTAAAACAGGCAATGATACAGTAAGGAAACATTTCCTTATTTGGCTGCACAAATACCTCCATCCAACATGTAAGAACACACATCACAGCGGTCTTGCCCATTATGTATAACATGGCAAGCCACAGAAAATGTCCCGTCTACCTACCCCATTGAACTATAAACCGCCAACCCCAAACATCCCTCCATGTAATAACATTCATCTAGTGGACTTTGACCAAAAATGCCAGTAAAACATGTAAGAAAATGCCCATGCTGCAATGCTCCTTGCCCGGGCTCCAACTTTACACGCACACATTCATACCCAATCGCACACCAGTCACTCATTGAGTGCCAGCTGGTGAATTGTTTAATCAAAAGGGCTCAAACGTTCCCACAAATATGCCATAGTGACTGAGCATAGCGAGGGAGCCCAATCCATCCCAAGGGAGTTTTGGGGGGGTCTTTGCACCCCCAAGATAAATGTTTAATTAATGGGTTAAATGGTGCATTATACAACACACTTTCTGCAAAAAATTGGGTAAAAAGTCAGAGAATTTGCAATTGATTTTATAGGGTAACTTCAATCGAAAAATCCAATAGATGCAAGTCACCAAAAGTGCACAGGAGCATTAATGCTTTAATGTAATGCATTGCCATTTATTATGTAATGTCACAATAAGAAAATGTGTCCAAACTGGTAAAATGTCGGCCAGTCTAGACACGTAATAACACTTATCATGTTTGTTTTTGCCTTGATAATACCCAGTAAAAAATGCTATGCAACAGTAAGGCATATACACTGGCTGCACCAAAATGCCAGTCTAACAACATAATAACACTTATCATGCTTACTTTATCATAGAGGCCCATAAACATATGCAATGCCACAGTAAGAAAAGGCTAGACTGGCTGCACCCATATGCCAGCCTAGGCAGGTAGTAACAGTTATAATTTTTACTTCATCATAGAAGCAAAGTAAAAATAAATATCATGACACAGTAAGAAATGAATAGACTGGGTGCACCAGAATGCCAGTCTGGCAACTAATAACCCATTTCATGCTTGCTTTATCATGGATGCCCATTACAATTATATTTTAGCACATACTCACTCCCCCTACCCATCTCCCCAACGCAACCTCTCTCCCTCCCACCACAGTCCAGATCCCAGAAATCTGCTCCTCAGTCCACATTAAACACAAACACACACACATTCACATACCATTTGCTCACTCATTTACACGTGTGCCTTTCCAACATACAGTGATATCAATGCACACCCCATCACTCATACATCGTTCACACATATTACATAATATACATATGCACACAGCCTTGCATGCTCACACATTTAAAAAAGTGTACATTGCAGGGCAGCAGGCCGCATGAGGAGGCGTCCCGGTTTGTTAACCCAGGGCCCAGGCTGCCAGCCTGAAGCAGTCCAGGCTCCCATAGGGCCGTGGCACTAGTCGGCCCACCCACGTGCTAGACCAGATGGGCCCATCAACATCAAAGGGCTTGGGCAGTGTGCGCAGGGCTTTCTGTGCTGAAGATGGAAGAGCTACCCAGTACGAGCAACGTAGAGGTGAGGGAATCCGAACCTGGCAACGTTGATGTGCCCCTGACAGCCTCCCTTGCAGCCGTTGAGACGACCCCAACAGTGAAGGCCTCTCAGGCCGTGTCTTTCAGGCAGTCAAGGAAGTGAACAGTGGTGAGAGAAGCCACAAGCTTACAGGACAAAGCAGCATGGGTGAAGCTAGGCAGCCCACCCCCTGTATCCCTCAGATGCAATGCTGAGGGGTTGGACCATCAACACCAGCAGGCCATGGGTGTGGCAGTGAACATGGTGGCATCCCCACACCAACGGGGATACTGCCTGGACTAAAAATGGCACTGTGGGGCACGTAGTGATTTAGGTGGCCTGCCAGGTAGTAGGGTCATCGTTAAGAACAAAATGGTTCAGCTGGGAATGCGTTCATGTTGTCAGCCCCCTAGGGCATGGGGATAACTGAAGATGAAGAATGGCAGTTGGGACATCGTGGTAATGCGGGTGATCCCTCCTTGGGCAGGGGGCCACCCAAAAACAGTATAAAAGGTGGGTCATGTGCAGTGAGTTGGGGGTGGTCCCAGGTGCTGCACGCGACCACCCCAGAAGACAAGATCTGTGGGGCTGAGCCCCAAATGCCACCAAGGACAGACTGTTCCCCAGCATCCAGCCACTCTAGAGACAGACCCAAAGAAGGTACTGAAAAGTGGTGACTGACTTCAGCAGTCACTCTTGTGTAATATATGTGGTGTATGTCTTTTCCCTTTGTTTACATATATGCTTATAGGTAATGATATGTGTTTGTATAGAATAAGAATGTTATGTAGAAGAATTATGGTATAGGGAAAGTAAGATATCATGCATGCATGTGAGCTAGGTGTTGCTGTGAGAATGTTGGATGCAATATAGAATGGGTTTTGCTGGAGAAATGCTGAGTCCTGGCACCCAAGCTGGATGCTTCAGAAACATATTTAGGCGGAATGATAAGTAGGCATTGTTAAGTAGGTTATATGTAGAGTATAAGGATAAGGGAGCAGTGGGAAAACATGTAGAGCAGGAAAAGACTCTGGCGGGAGGTAGATGAGTGAAGTGGCGGCCTGTCTGAGGCCACCTAGAGGGTAGGACCACCCATCAAAGCCATGCTCTGTCCTCACATATCAGTGGGTGGTACCAGGGATTTGGCATGGGGTGTGTTCTGTCAGTTCCACCCTTGGGTCTCCCTATGACCACTCAAGGAAGGGTGGGGCGACAAGGCAGATTTTGTTTAAATAAATAGGGGTCTCTTTCGGGATCCCTATACAATCCACCTCGGGGCTTGTGCCCAGTTTAATAAGGCAAGAACTCAGGGTGTAGCCCATCTCTTGTCATCAGCAATTTTATTTTACAGGTACAGAGACCCAAGGAGGGTGACCTTGGGGGTGGTGGTTGCCATGGGCACTGTTCCTGGTCTGTCTGAGGACGTGTCCACCCCTTGTCTGGGCCGTAAAACAGGGGCTACACAAGCCTCATATTTGTGCACCCTGGCAGAAGGCTCAGAATGTGGGTTGCAAGCTTCCCAGAGCTGTTTGTCACTCACCCTGTACCTCACTTTCTCACCCCTCCCTCATACGGCACAATTAACATTGAAAAGGTTACCTCAGTATAAATATATGTTATTGTCAGAAACAAACAAAGAAACGAGGTGATTAGGAGTGGTGGGCTGGTTATCGGCAGTGGTTACAGTGAACCTATCACGTGCAAGTGCAGAAGAAAGGGATCTATTAAATTCCCAAATATTTCTCTTAAGTACTCTAGACACTTAGGGACTGCACGGTTCAAAGTGAATTTGCACTGCTGAAAAGTGACTTTGCACTGCCAACAGTTCCATGAATCAGGGTTTGTGTCGACAGTGCAAAATCACTTTCAGCAGTGCAAATTCACTTTGAACCGGGCAAATAATTCAGCCCTTTCTTCTGCACTTGCACGTGATAGGTTCACTATAACCAGGCCACCACTCCTAATCATCTCGTTTATTTTTTTGTTTCTGAGTGAGCATGACTCTTTGGCTGCAACACTACCCATGAACAATCTTGTAAATTAAAACATTCATCACAATGGAGTGTTTCTAAAGGGTCAAAGCATTCCCCACTTTAGGGTGGTTTCAACATGAAGAAGGGTTTGAAACTGCTCACTCCTGGTAATAAAAAAAATACGATCCAGAAGTTTTCAGAAGACTGCCCCCCTAAAACGAGCACAAATAATCCCCATTTCATATTCACAGGTCAACTCCTAAAGGAGATGTCTTCTTCAATAGCTTAAGGGGCCCATTCTTTAATTCTTCATCCACTCTACATTCCAGTTTTTCTAAGTGCCACCTTTTTTTGATAGAGTGGCCACATGTCTTTAATGATAATGATAAGATATGTATATTGCGCTTTCACCAAAGTGCTTTATATAGAACATATTTACATACAATATCACCCACCCAAAGTTGACCCTCATTTATCAACCTCAGAAAGGATGAAAGGCTAACTTGGCCTTACTGGGTCTTGAACTTGTAACATGCAGATCACACACAGATCACAGCAGAGAGCACGCAACTCGCTGATCCATTTTACCAGTTTTAGAGTGGATTCTTAATCCCTTAGATATGGTGGTAAGGAATACATTAAGGGTGGTGTGTCAAAGGCCAATTATTCATCATAGTCCCCAGAATTACTGGGAACGACCAAGCTACCTTTATTTGTTGTCCAAAAATCAAAATATCTGAAACAAGAGTCTTTCAAAAGTATTAAAAGCGTGTCAAAACAAATAATTGGTTGTTTTAGGTCCTCCAATGTGCTACATATTAAATGTATATTAAATGTATCGACATATCCATTCTTGGAGCTTATTTTCCTGCTTTGAAATATAATCACTACCTTTTCCATTTAGAGATGCAATGTGATTTTAATTCAAACAGACCCACAGTTTATTTAAATGTCTATGTAGGAAGCCAGTGCTAAGGTAAATACATCCCTCTAGGGGAACAATTGTATTAAATATCTGGCTGCTTATTCACATAGTCTTACACCCGTCGTCCTGGGTCAGACACATATCAGAAACTTTTATGCCCCTAAGGTTTTCACTAGGGTTGGGTGAGAAACACACAAATCATCTGCCCTTGCAGAAATCATCGAATACAAAAATACCTAATGACAAATGAACACTTTTTTTGGTAGAATTTGTTAGGTATTTTTGTTCATTTTTATTAAAAATAGATGTTTGCGGGGTAAGGGGATAGGTTAAGGTGTGGGGAAGTGGTGGTCAGTGGGGGGTCTCCCCCTTGCATTATTTTAAAATAAATGTGATCAAAACAAATTCAGTAATTTCTCAGTAGGTCATTTTTTTCATTCATGTCACAGCAATCCCTTTTTTCCCAGGTTTCCATCCTCTGAGCTTGCTGATATGTTTCTTGCTTATGATAGACCAGTCACGTGGAAGTAAGTCATGCGTTGCTGCTACAGTGTCAGCTATCAGTCATGGGCTTTCTAACACCTGATACTGTATAAAAAGTATAACGTCCTGCGCATGCTTAACTGTAGTGCATATCTTCAATTCCCGACAGCTAGGTCCAGGGGAATAGCGCCAGATAATATGTTGGAAGACAGCGGCAGTGATATAGTAATCTTTGGACAAGGGCGTGATTTTAGAAAATAAACAGAAGCTTGGGGAGCTAACACTGAGGTAACCTTGACGGGTGCATCCCCACAATATGCCTGAAAAAGAAAGGAAAACTGTACTTTTTACGCTGCGCAGCCTGACAGGGTAAATGCCCTTAGATACTGTCCACTGGAGACACCCAGGACAGGATGCCCTAGGTTTGCATATTTGAATAATTTCAAGGGAGCAGCATCCTCTTCAAGGGACCTTGGTCAGTTGGCCTGCTGCAGGGGTGGGCTGGCACGCACAGCCAAGTTGGGGTCCTCTATCATGATGATTGAGCGAGCTGCAAAGTCAGGTAAGGTGAGAGAACATCAATTTATGATGGAGGAAAGCATTCAGCCTTGCAGAATCACCATTCACAGACAGCATAGTGTAACTGTTAAGGTGGAGAGAGGTCTTGTTTGAAGTATGCACTCTCGGCTTCCTCTTCCAAAGATAGTGGTCACACCAGGTAAACAGCAGATTGTCCCGTTTCTGGTGGAATGGGTCTACTTCACATTGTGTAAATAGGCAGATAAATGCAGTAAATACACTGGATGGAGATCCAGGGAAAGACAGTGTATTTAATGAGCCCACAGAACCAGGTTGCGGGCGAACTGCACTTTATTATGCACGCTGGTAACTGCCCCTTTGGTGGATGCCGTCCCTGATGGAGCTCAGCGGCTCCATTATTCGTGTCCTCTCCCGGACACATCTCCCCCTTCGTGCAAACAAAAAGTCACTTACAGTTCTGTGTTGTCATATCTCTTCAATAAAATGCACTGGCTTTCCGATGAATCTTGTCGACCTGGCCCGATGCTCCTCTGGCTGTTCCTCCTGCTGTTCCTCATTTTCTCTCGTCAGCCCTTCGAATGGTGCAGCAGTGCCTCTTTCCTCACGGTCTTCTTGATCTTCTTCCTTGTAGAGCTTGAAGTGAGAGACATTTCGAGTTACCACCCTCCTGGGGGAGTGAAAAGTTATCATTGTTCAATTCACGTGAGATATCGACAATTGGTCTGGACCAAATCTTGAATCCACCTTTTTATCTTGCCGTCTGCATACAAATACCTTTTCACCTACTTGGAGGTCAGAGTTATTTGCTCGCCTTCGGTTGTCAGAGTACTCCTTCATCTCTTGCTTCTTGCAGGCATCCTCTTCTCGAATCTGCTTCATGTCATCACTCACATCGCCTGTCAGGTGAGGCAGTCTAGTCCTTCTGCCGAACAGTAATTCTGAGGGACACGTCCCTGTCATGCCATGTGCCGAGTTTCTATAATCCCTCAGCATGTTGCACACAGCCTGCTTGAGTGACATAGATCATAGTTAATTTTGTTGGAGAACACTTTTCAAACTGCCCATGAATCGCTACACCATGCCATTTGCTTGTGACCAATGTATGGTGAATGCCCATGTATTGCATGAATTTTGCAATCTCCAGGCTGCTGAAAGGTAGACCATTGTCTGACTTCAGGAATTCTGAAATGCCCCATGCAGAGAAGATGTTATCTAACACTCGTATAACAGTGCTGGCTGCCGTAGTAGTTGTCATGTGCACCAGAGGAAACCAAGAGTATTCATCCGTGATGACTAGCCAGTATCTGTTTTTTGCAAAAGGTCCAGAAAATCAATTGCGAGATGAGTCCATGGGCGTTCAGGTATGTCAGACATCTTTAGGGGTTCCAGATGATTGGGCCTGGAGGTACTCCATCATATGTAACATGCATTGATTGTGCGCTCCACCATTTGGTCTAGTCCTGAAAATCACATGGTGTCTCTTACTTGTGTTTTCATGGCCACCATTCCGCAGTGGCCTTCATAAGCTAGATCTATAACGGTTTGTTGAAGGTTCATGGGAATCACTATTAAATGTCCTCACATGATGTGTCCTTCCACCAATATTGACAATTCTTCTTGAATGTTCTTGAATGAACGCATTTCTGCAGCAAAGTGGTCTTCACTTTGCCCACTTGTGAGATACGTGTCTATCTTCTGGATCGGTTCAGATCCTGCACCTTCTTTAGTGTGACATCTCGCCTGGTGTGGTCCAGAGTGGTTTTGGGCATGATTGCCCTGGGAGGTTCTTGGTGTTGGAGAAAGTTGACATATTCTTCCACCAGACTCTTGTCAGTGGAGTTGTCTGGCAGCCGGTGACGTGACATGAAATCTGCTGGGTTGTATTCCTTTCCCGGTTTGTGAATAGTTGTGAAATCAAAGTCCTGTAGTCACAGGCCCCGCTGTTCTATTCTTGGGGCATCTTGCATCAGAAATTTCCATACATGGTCACAAGGGTCTGGTTGCCCGCCATAATCATGAATGGTTTACCCAGGAGAAACATTTGGAAATGTCTGCATGCCCAGATAACTGTGAGACCTTCTTTTTCGGGTTGTATCTTATCTCTACCTCTGAAAGACTCTTGCTGGTAAAAGCGATCACTGTCTGGGAGACTCCCACCCTGGTCAATGTTGTGCTAGAATTGGTTGATGTTGTGCTAGAATTGCCCCCAGGCCAACAGGACTGGCATCAACGGTTACCTCGGTACTCATATTTGTATTAAAGTAGGCCATGTGTTCTGCTGAGGCAATGTCCCTTTTTATATGCATGAATGCTTCTTCACATTGGAATGGTCTACCTTGCTTGGTGAATTCTCTGAAGGGGGCACTGGTGGTCACAAAATCTCAAAGGTATCGGCTGCAGTAGCTGGTCATTCCTAAGAATGACTTGACCTTGCTGATGTCTTTTGGGGGGGGGCAACATCTCTGAGATGGCAGAAACTTTACTTGGGTCAGGGCTCATGCCTTCCTGTGAGAAGATGTGTCCATAGAACTTGAGGTGAGACTTGTGTAAGACAGACTTTTCACTGTTGAGGGTTAAACCAACTTCCACCACTGCTGCACACACTGGTTGAAGAGCTTGATCATGCTGTGCGATTGTGGCTCGAAAGATTAGGATACCGTCACTGTAATTGAAGCAATTGTTCATATGACAAATCACTCTTCACACACTCTCCTGAAATATTTCAGCAGCTGAGCAGATGCCGAAACTGAGTCTCCTATATCTGACGAGCCCGATTGTTGTGGCAAAGGTAGTGATATAACCTGAATGATCATCTATTATTATCTGATGATATCTCTTATTGAGGTCGAGCTTCGAGAACAGTTTTGCTCCATTTAGTAGGCTGATCATGTTGTCTAGGTGCATTCCGGGATGTCTCTCACACCCAATTGCTTTGTTCGCTTGACACATGCCCCCACAAATGCGTATCTTGTTGTTGACCCTCTCTTGGGAACAGCCACTATGGGGGATACCCATGGAGTCAGACCATCGGCTAGTTCTATTATGCCTTTTGCTCAGCAGACATTGTATCTCCTTTTTTACGAGCGGTTATAGCTGTACCGGAATCCTCCTCAGGTGTTAAGCTAAAGGTGGTATGGATTCATGAATATGGAGTATCATGGTGCTACCTTCAAGACATCCAATGCACTCGAGCAGAGTTAGGAACATCTGCCTAGCCAAGAACCTGTACTGCATGTTATATGTCACTGCCCTGATCTCCATCTTGAGAGCAGTAGGGGGGCCCAGTAGGTTACTCCTGCATACTTCTCCTTGTAGTACATGAAACTCAGCACATGCACACTTTTCTTTATATCGTAGCGTTGTGAAGAATTTCCCATGGTTTTTCACTGGCCCTCTTGCCGCCCACTGAAAAATATTCAGGTCAGATGGCCTTCATTTTTGAGGATAAGACAACTTGCAGTATTCTGGCACGCATATGATATTTAGGGTAGCACCTGCGTCGATGTGGACCTTGGTCTGGTGATCTCCTACCAGCAGATTGATGTCACCGTCAGGCGAGGTCGTCACACCGTTCATCAGTTGTCTCCCTGGGGGGTGATGGCGAATGGGAGCTTCCTGTCACTTGTCTGACGTGTCTTATGAGGTCTCCCCTGGCACTTGCATCTCCTCTTGGAACTTTAAAAATATGTTCCATATTTAGCAAGGTAGAGCGCTCTGGGATGAACCCTGGCTGCTCAGTATTTATAAGAGATGACATATCTGGTTGCAGTCTGGAGGCTCGGGCATGTGTAAAGATTATAATGTCTATATTCAATAATGACAGAGGACAATACCATACGCAGTCCTCTGGATGTTTGTTAGGTTTTACTAATAGTGTGATGACTGCTTCACACAATGATAAAGGATGAGTCCCTACAGTTAACGAATGCTCCCACAATTTGAGTAAATAAGGCCCAAGAGTCTGTTTAGATTTATTATAAAATTCAGCTTCAAGACCTTCTAATCCTGGGGTTTTACTATAAGGGAGTAGGTAAACACCTGCTAGAATCTCATAGAGACAGATCATCTGAGAACGTCTTGCTCTCTTCACGGGATCTGTTTGCACGGTTAGTGTATAGTTTTTTTTAATAATATTGGAGATTGCGTCTAATATTTCTGTTTGCTCAGTGCGCATCTCCCCCTTATTGTGCTTATTTGACAGTACACACACCAATGACAGTTAATTTCTTATTAGTTTAGCCAGCAGGCACCCAGGTCTATCTGAGTCTCTGTATCTCCTGAACATTGCTTGCATTGTAAAGTATCTTGTTTCTTTTTCACCCATTAAGATGGTCCAATCTCTATTCTTGTGCATATCAATACTCCAGTATCTTCAGTTTAGCCTCTGAAGTCCCTACATTCCCTGTTAATATTTGTAAGGACTCCACATTCTGTAGACATAGTTATGCTACGTATGTACAATGTCTGTGCTTGCCACAGTGTTCCTACCAAGGGTCACATCCTTACTTTTTCTCGAAATACAGATGTATGTGATCTGAAATATTCATTTTGAATGCAGAATCTAGCCTCTTATCCTATCCATGCTTTCTCTCTCATGTCCATTTTTATCTTAATTTTCACATTCAGTCATTTCTACTTACACCTTCCTCGCACACATATACTTATACCTTCCTCAAACACATATACCTCCACAATTCCCTTGCTCCCATTCTTATACTGCTGCCTTATCATCTGCCCTACTCACAACCGTTTCTCCCAGTTCCCTCTAAAGTCAACCTCTCACTCTCCCATCTACATCTGTCCCTCTAATCTTCACCCTTGTTGGGTGTCCTGACCCACGTTTGAGCTATCATGCTGCAACATTTGGTGCTGTGGGCTTAAAAAATCCAAGATGGCCAAAAAGCCCACATGTGCGCCAGAATCCAGGAGAACCACACAGTTTGTGCGTACACCAAAATGGCTGCCTAACTTGCCACCCACCAGTGCGAGCATGATGGGCCAGGGTGCCATGAGTGGAATGGGTGCCAAAGGTAAAACAGCAGCGCCTGTTAGCTCAAAAACGCTTTAAAATTACCTTTGGTTTCTCTGAATGCCAGCTCAAAATGCCTATTTTCAAACATTGCAACACATCCAAAAATCTCACTGAACACCAGCGGACATCTGGCAGAATGAAGTATGTGTGCATACAAAATCTGGGAAGATGAAGAGCCCAAAACAATGTTCATAACAAAACTGGCTGAGCTATGCATGTCAGCAGCCTAACTGAAACTGGATTAAAACCACCAAAATCGAAATGTTTAAATTAACTGAGTGACCTACTTTTGTGTGTCACATAGTTTGTAACTGTTAAAATGTCATAGTTTTGAACTTAGAATCAGCACTCTAGCTGCATATGTAAAAATTGTATTGACTTAAACTGGGGAACAAAAAGTGACATTTTAGCTGAAACCTGGCTTAATGAAACTGAATTCTGCCTGACATCTACCCCCACAGGAGTTAAAACCTGCTCAGCCACTCTTCCCCTTGCCAAAAGGAGTTGTCATCTCTTTGATTAGATTAGGGGTGGAGCAGCTGGGGACTACAGGGAGGTGAACAAAGGCCTGTCCAGGGATCAGGCAAATGTTATATTGGGGGCGTCGTAAAAGTGGCTTCCTCTTGGGAGAAGTGGGAGGAGAAGTGCCTCTGGGAGCCACCCGAGCTGGAGGCGGGGACAGGCAGAAGCTTCCCCCATGTGCTTTGGAACCTAAACCACACCCATCTGGGCCAGAGCATAATTTTAAAAAGATAGATAACTCAAAGTGCGGACTTGTCAGAATTATATAAGTAATATCATTATTTTTGTGATGTTTCTGTGAACATTTTGAGATGCGTTAGGACCCTGTGGTGTATTCTGGGGGGTTGCTAGCGGAAAATAGGGTCTCACTCCAAATGTCTGCATGTTAAAAATCTGACACTTCATCAATTCATGTCCATACTCCTTGCGCTCATGTGTGTAAATTTGGGTAAATGTCCGATATTGCAAAACCAGTTAAAAAGCGCAAAATGTTGCCATTTCTGAATGCAAGCCCCCAGGAAGAGCAGAGTTTGAACAGAGTATACCTCATGTGATATGTGATGGGTGCATGTAATTTTAAACAACTGCGTATCTGTGCAATATGTATTTGGGTCAAATATAGATTTGTGTGGAATTTGACAGGGGAGTGTCCTTTCTGCAGGCCATAAAACAGCATCACCATGACTCACATTTCCTTTCCCCTATCAAGGAAGAGAGAAAAGCTTGACCAATGATCAGTTGAGAGAGGGGCTGGCTTAGTGATGCTGCGCACACACCCACTTTAAAAACACATAAAAAGAGACTGCTGGGACAGGTAGAGACATTCAAATCCAGTTGCTGCGGAGCGTTTTGCCGGACCACACAACATATAGAAGATACCAGTTCCAGACTGGCTCCAGCTACATACTCCAGAACCTAGAACTTATACTTTAGAACCTAAATCAGAGGCCTAAAACCACAAGCTGAGTTCTCTGCAGCAGGCCTCAAATCATTGCGAGCTACTCACAGCCGGGCGAGCTGCTTGAATCCCTTGCCAAGAACTTTTGCCAGGACCAGTGCAGAGATCCAGGAGCCGTGCATAGACCGCTGTATCCGGACAGACCAGACCAGTGCCAGACCCGACCAGACTAGACCGTGCAGAACCGCAGACCCAGAGACCAGATTGCTGTGAAGTGCCGCTTGCCTGATTGATCAGATCCGTGACGAGACCCAGTCCTTCCAAATATATTGTGAGTACAGCTAGGACGGGGCAAAACCAAATCTCTTAGTTTAAAGTAATATAATTCAATCTATTTAACCTAAGTAGAACTGCCTCCTAACTGTCACCTGTCATTTGTAAAGCTGCACCACTGTCATTTGTCAATTCTGCAGCTGCAAAGCTGTCACCTGTCATTTTGAGTTTACTTTAAATCCGAAAAACGACCTTTACAGAATCGTTCATATCTCTGGAACCGTTTGGGCTACGAACTTGGTTTAACTTTCCTCTGAAAGCTTAGAATCTAAACCTAAACAAGCCTAGAACCTACTCCTTATACTTTTTCCGCAATCACGATTCACGCACTCGCACATTTTACCACGATTTGCGATTTGGTTAAAAATCCAGCCACGTGTAACCATCAGCAGTCATTTCTTTCCTTGCTAAAAATTCGTTTGCCTCTTAATCACCATCTCTAAATCATTGCTAAGGTGAGCCTGAACTCATCCCAAGTATCTCTCACTCACCCTGAACCTCCTAAAGGGAATTATAAGCATTTTCAGCATATTTCTCACTTCATTACCACCACATTCAAAGCACTTGGGCCTATGTTTTAAAACTCATACCGGTTTTCTCTAAGCTTGCTGGGTGGGAACTGAATTTCGTATTGTATTTGATTGCATTCCTGAGAACTGTGTGCTCCTCTTTCCATCTACTTCCATGTCTTACATTGCATAGGGGAGGGGGGTGAATTGCCAGAGAAAAAGTGATTATATTATCTTTTGATAAAATCATCTCAAGTATTTCTGTACTGCATTTTATTCCTCATTGCTTTTCCCTTGAAATCATAAAAGTATTTTTGCTACTTGATCCATCCTATACTAACTCCTCATTGATTATAAAGAAGTGTGCTAGTGTCAGATTACCCATTGTTGATTAACATTATATTTATAAGGGCGATATCGATTATTAATTTATTATAAAAGCGTGGTATCTATATTTTGTCTTATTTCTCAAATAAACCTTTTAAACTTGCAAAACAGAACTCCTTCTTGGCTCAGTGGGGTCAGGGGGATTCTAAGAGAGGGGTGTTATATAGGGGTAGTCATCCAGAACTCATGAACTGGACATAAAGATATATCAATAAGGGTTTCCATTCAGTATCCCAGACTAGCCATTGACTTAGCTGTAGTGTTGAATTGAATCTTCTTACAAATTGGGGGCTCATAGCCGGGGATTCCGGATTAGATCTATCACTTGTGCAGATTAATACAGTGTGCTAACTGACAAGATACATACATCCGGTCGGATCACCACGCTGTGTTACGCTGTAAAACACTCCTCAAAAGGACGCTCTAAGGGAAAGGTCTGTTTTGCAAAAATAAAATACAAACTTCTGTAAGTCAGGAAGGAACTCAAATTCCAGAATGACGACACTGGTAGACATCAAGATAGCCAGAGAGCACTTCTTACATGAGCTATTTGTGAGAGGTGAGTGGACTCATCAGGACCAAACGGTCTGGTTGCAGGCAATCGCACAACAAGTCACTGAAACAGGTTAGATATATGGGGAGATCAGGGTCCCCTACATGTGGCCCTGAGTGAACTATATATGGCCCCTAAGGCCAAGGATGAGCACAACAAGATTGCCAGGGTAGCGGAATATTTATATTTACATATGGGAGCCATGCAGGACAAATGTGCTGAAGGCCAAGATCTGGCGAGTAGGCAACTGCTGGCATTACAGAAGGCCCAATCTGATCTGGACTCTTCTGAGCAGAGGCTGCACAGAAGCCAGGAGTCCGAAAATGAGAGTAGACAGTACATCATTAAAATAAAGAAGGATATGGATATCCTGCAACAGGAAAAGGCCGACCAGGATACCAGAATTCTGGCTTTGCAGAAGGAGCACCAAGACAGTTTGGACTCCTTACTGCAGTGCCAGAAAAAGCTGGAGCAACAGATCAATTTCAACAGGGCACGCACAGAGCAGGTAGCCACCCTGCAAATCCAACTAGACAGAGAAAAAGAGGAGAGCAATAAATTGATTCTGAAAGACCTGGATACCCAGGCAGAGTTTGATGAAGAACGCCAGAAAGCTGGTGCCTTTCAAAGGCAGAGGGACGACCTGGCGTCACAAATGCAGGCTCTTGGTCAGGAAATGGATACCTTAGGCCAGGAAGTCTACCACTTAAAAAGGAAAATGGAAGAAAATCACCTGGCCCTCCAGGGACTGGGTGACCTCCAAAAAGAACACCAGAACTTGTTAGAGCACGCCAGGAGGGTGGAGGATGCTCTGGCAAGAAAGGAGCAGGCCAATAGGGACACAGCTCAGGAGGTAAGCCTCCTGCAGCAAAGACTGGCCCAGTGCTCCAGGACCAATCAGGAGGCACAGAGAGAGAATGAGGCTCTCTGTCAGCACAATGATAGGCTCCAGCAACAGGTAGCGATGCAGGAGAGACTGATAGAGTCTAGTAAGGCCTTAACTGAGGAACTGAAAGCGCAGGCTCTTGCATTGCAACAGGGAACAGGGGCGGATAGAGATGAGGTTCGCTGGGAAAGAGAAACTCCTGAGCATAACCTCAGGAGCCCTAGTGCCAGAGGCCTTCACCTCTACCAGTCCCTGGACTCTGCCACCCCCATGCTGCCTGGCACACATGAGCACGGGGCCACAGGGATGGCAGATTACTATCCAGCTAAAAGTATGGGGCTCATAGGCCAGTACCACCCAGGAATGGAGGGGCGGGCATCCGGGTATGGGCACCCAAGCACAGTGCAATTTAGTGGGGAACCCCAGGAGAGTAGGCCCACTAAGGGCATCCTGAAAACCTCTGCCCAGTTAGGTCAGTGGGGGGGATACCCAGCAAATCTTGGCAGCAAGGAGGGATCTGAAGACTCCTCTGAGCGGTACAGGAAGCAGGAGACCAGGTGCCCACATTCTGCCAGCCATTCCCAGGCTCGCAGAATCCGGGAAAACCTGGAAGATCAGATGGGCACCTCTGGGAGCAGTGCTTCGGAGTCAGAGGATTAATGGACCAGGGTGACCCGAACCAAAAAGGCCAATAAGGCAAAAAGGGCCTTGCTTAAGGACCCATTGAAACAAATAAAGGCAATAAGGAGTGTCATCACGCCTTATCACAAGAACGCCAAGTATTCTGTTTGGGAACACTTGGAGCTTTACGAGCAAATGATGGAGACTTTCCATTTGAAGGACAGCAGTAGCTGCATCCAGTACGTCAAATGGACATTCTCCCCAGAATACTCCAGTTTCTTTGCGGGGCTGGAGGACCAAAATCATTTAAGATGGTCCACCTATAAGGCGGCCATCTTGAAACATTTTTCTGTTCACAGAAATCCTCAAGAGGCTCGCAAGGCAGCCTACAATTTGCAATGTGGGGAGGATCAGGCCCCACAAGAGTTTGTGCAAGAATTAAAACGTGCTTTAGCGCAAACCACCAGAAGGGTGCGCACGGATAGCAGAGAATTTATCAATACGTTTTTCCATGCCTTACCCAAATACATAATGACCCAGCTCGTGAGAGATTTTCATGAGAAAAGATCTTTAGACTCGGTCATTGAACAGGCTACCCGGATCTATGAGGTGCAGAAGCCTATCAAAAATAAAAATAACGCGCCAAAAAAGCCTAAAAACCTGCCTGCACCAAATAATTCACAGCCCAGAAGGCCCTCGGGCCAGTCACAGACAGGGAGTCGAGGAGGTAGTCCCACAAATGGGGTCCCCCGCTCTCCTGACTATGTAAGTCCCCGCTACAAGGGAAACCGACCAATCCTGGGTTATGTGTGGACTCCTCCACCCCAAGGGGGGGATCCAGCCAAGCACCTGACCCGGGGAACTTCCCTCCTAACTTCCCCCAGGAGGGCAGAAATTCTCCAAATCCTGGGCAGAACTTTTTCCCCAGGTATCCGCCCAATTTCCAGCCCCAAAATCATCCATCCTTCTCTCCCCAATTCCCTGAGCCCAGACAACCTAATCCGGGAGAGGAGAGGCCAAGGGTGGAGGGTACCAAAATCTTCCCAACCAGGGGTACTACCAGAGAAGGGATAGCTACACTTCCCGGGATCAGCCCAGGGGAGAAAATAGAGCCCCGTATCAGCCAGAGCTGGTTTCACAACTTGAGCGCCAGGTCCTAAATATGGCACGGGATCTGGGTCACATACTGAGGGCTCAACAGAACCCTCAGATGAGCATGCCACCGCAGAATGCCCCAAACTCCTCTGGACCTGGTGCTCCAGAACAATGACGGGGGCAGCACCCCGATAACACACCGGTTCCCAGGGAGGAGGCATAAGGGAAGGGGGGTGTAAAGCCTTGGAGGAAGCTTCCTTCCCAACATGTAAACAGCCCCTGGAAAACCAGGAACCGGAAACAAAATCTCCTACCCCTGAAAGCCTGCCTCCCAAGGAGCAGAGGGGGGGTAGGAGAAACAAAGGACCCAAACAGACCCACTTTGTGGAGGAGGTACAGGTCTTCCAATTTGAGGGAGAGGGATCCTCAGAGGATCCTGGGGAAAGGATCTTCTCCTTTAGAGATGGGGGAACTCCTCCCAAGGAAAAATGGGTCCCAAGGGATGCCAATTCAGACTGGGGAGATGTGGAGATTGAGCTACCGCCGCCCATCATCTCATCCCAGACCCGACAATACCAAAATCCCCTGGTTTCAACCCATCCTGGTGACTGCCTCCAAAAAGGGGGGAGCGGCCCAGAACCGGAACCAGGGGAACCCACAATGGCTCTGATCTCCAGTTGCCAAATTTTTCTTTCAGATTCCCAAGGCTCTCCACAGAATTCTGCCCAAATCTCTTCGCTAGCAATGTCCAAAACCAGAAAGTTAGCCCACCAGTTGTCCAAAAATGTGCATTATCTGTGCCCCCATGAGGAGAAGGAGGGAAGATACTATGCCCCGGTACAAGTACAGGGGCAGGGTACAATTTTGGCACTGGTGGACACTGGATCCCAAGCTACCCTTCTGTCCAAAAGGGCCTTTGAGGAACTAAATGCAGGAAGGGGGGAGAATTACCGAATTCCTCTCACCTCTCTTCCTGGACAACTGCAGAACTTTGACGGGAAGGAAATTCCTGTTAAGGGGACTGCAGACTTGGACATTAAAATTGGGCGACACAAGGTGAAACACCCGGTCATAGTAGTGACTCCAGAGGGCACCCCTTGTTTACTAGGGAATGACCTCCTGAGAAGGTTGTCACCCCTAATAGATTGTGTAAACCAGGTCCTCTGGACCCAGACTAGCCGACCAATAAAATTAAAACAGAGTGTCAACCATCTTAGTTTAAACGGCACCTGCCACATGGTTGAACAAAAATCTGACCAAGTAGAATTTCACTTCCAGAACAACCAAACTCCAGACGTGACAGTAATAGCAGTAGGACAACAGACTGGTGATGGTGGGTCCTCTCTATTTCTGAAAATCAACCTTCCTTCCAGTTTAAGGTGGTATTCCACACTGGAAGGAAACACCCTGAAATTCTTTACTAATCCACAATCAGAAACTCCCACTCCTATAGTCCAGAAAGATGTGAAATCAGCTCAGAGCCTGGCTGATATTCAGCAAATTGGAGAGCAGTTGTTCATCCCTGTTCAGTTAAATGATGGGAAGGACTCTGTTCACGCTCGAGTGTGTGTGAACAACGGTAAGAGCTTCATCAGCGAAGCCATGTTCCGCCAACTCCCAAAAGATCCAGCCATTCCCACATTCAAACTGATAGACAAATGGGAAATGGACCTGGAAGCACCTAATTCCAAACATCTCCTGCCAAGCAGGTGTATGCTCAAAATCTCCATTGGCAACAAGAGCATAGTCCATAATTGTTGGGTCGTGCGAGACGTCACTGCCGCCTTTTACTTAGGCAGTGACATTCTCAATCGCTTTGCCATTAGTTTGGACCTAATAAACTTCAAAGCTTGGTCCCGATTAGCGGATAATCCCATGGGCTTTGATGATCCAGAAAAAGCATTTAGGTCAGCTCAATTGCTACCTTATGCAGTTGAAATTCAGATCAAAGAGGAAGTCACCATCCCAGAAAGGACCCGACAATTCTCCCTGGAAGTGAAAGTTAAAAGAGGACAAAAATTGCAAAACCCTGATGCTTATATTCATCTAAATGCTTCTCTCCAACAGCAAGGGTTAGGGGTAAACCCAACACCATTAGTCAACATAGAACATGACACCATTCCAATAGAGGCGGATAACAGCGACTTACTTGATGACCGACATTTCTCCATTGATCTAGGAAATGAACTGTTAGGACCAATCCCCAAGGACTGTTTTGACAGTGACAGTGATGACAAAACAACATCAGACAGGATCTTCACCCGGCATGGGGGGAACTTCCTGGTGTACACTTCTTGCCCTTACGGTAAGGAAGAAGTGACTTGTGACTTCAGGAGGGATGAGGTGATTTTCCAGGTCCATGAGGGCTGCCTTTCCCACCTGAAGCCTCCAGTCCAAATCAGCACTCTGACAAGGGACTTCTCCACCCAGCTGAAGGAGGCCGCTGAGATAGCCAAACCAGAAGTCTATCCAGGCTTCAGGCAGATGGTGGAAGAGGGAGTCAACCTAGTTGATGCCTGTGTGACTCTGGAACAAAAGCAAAAGTTGAAACAAGTTTTCTTGGATTTCCAAGATCTCTTTGCGGTAGACTCATATGACTGTGGCCGCACCGACATCCACACAACAACAATCCCCACGGACCCTGGAATGACTCCAGTGTTTGTGAAGCAATATTGCTTGCCTCTTGCATCCATGGAGTCCCTTACTGAAATAATTAAGAACCTTGAGTCCCGGGGAATAATCCGTCCACCTTCAATAACCCGGTGCTGGGAATATTGAAGCCAAACGGCCAGTGGAGACTCTGTGCCGACCTCAGGGAGCTCAACAAACGGGTCCATACTTCCCGATGGCCTCTACCCTACATTGACCAAGGGCTGGCCCAGATTCAGGGGTCACAGGCATTCACAGCAATAGACCTGACCAATGGATACTGGACCGTGCCTGTCAGTAGGGAGGACCAATACAAACTGGCTTTTACCTTTGGGGGCCAGCAGTACACATGGACCCGGACTCCCTTCGGATACCTCAACTCTGGCAATGAATTCAACATTTTCCTACATAAGGCCATGCCCGACCTGGGTGCGAGGGGTAACCTGGTTTATGTAGATGATTGTCATGATCTCTGCTTCCAAAAGGTCAGGGTTTTCCCAACTCCCTTGGAAGCAGATCCATAACCCAGGTTCCGAGTGCCAACCAGTCCCAATTGGGACCTTTTGGATCCAGTCCTGGCGCCAGTGGCACCAGGCTCATAAATATGCCCAGTCCCAGCGCTGGAAGCGCCGGGCTCATAATGCTTGGGTGGACTTACCTGCAGCAGACCATGCTGCTTACTTGCCTGCCAGTTGAGTCTCTGATCCTCTTCTGTTTGGAACTACTTTTCCTGTTGGGTGGGGCAGGAGCCACTCCCTAGATTCAGAACACTGGAACTCTTCTGGAAAGCAGGAACTCTTTTCTTACCTAGGCGTGGCTGTGGAAGGAGAGACCTAAGCACTACAGGAGGCTATTTAAACCACACCCGATGGATGAATCTTGCTTTGCGTTATTCTGCATCCTCAGCAGCACAACGCTCATCGTGTCTTCTGCATCTGATCCTGGGCCTAAAGAAAAAGGCTTACCATTCTGAATCCAGTCTTCAGCAACACCTATAAAGACAAGAAAGAACAGGTTAGCATTACGGTCTTCAGTGACAGCTCTTCCTTACCTGGTCCATCGGCTGTCACCAACGCCTCGCGCTGCATTCCGGCATCTGAAAGACAAAGGCTTACCTACTCTTCGTGCGCTCCGGAGGTCTTCACACTGCATTCCGGCATCTGAAAGACAAAAGCTTACCAACTCTTCACACGCTCCGGAGGCCTTTGGCGCTGCATCCCGCATCTGAAAGACAAAACAAGGTGCGTTTAAAGACATTGGGGAACTTTAATACTCACGTGCCATTACTCCTTTCCACATCTAACCCAGTGGGTATTCCGGCACCCTGCAGCCGCCCCGAACTTGTACCTGCAAAATAAAAAGACAGTTAGAGCGCATCGTGAAGCAGGCAACAAGCGCTTACTTACGTGCTTCCAGGCGCTTCTATTCATCACACGGGCTCCATCTTCAACTCACTTCAGCCCGCCATTCGCCATCGCCGGAACCCTGCAAAACAAGAGACATCATTACTAAAGACTTTAAAGACATTAGAATTACTTGAAACTTACCGTTCGTGCAGTAAACGACGGACAGCAGTCCTCTGAAGTCAAGAGGCCTGCTCCCCTTATCCAGTGAAGAAACTGGTTACAGCACCCTGCCTCGAGGCAGATGGAGAGCACGGCGTTCACTTACCTAAGGTGAGAGCGTTAACCTTTGGGGTTCTACAGGAGAGGAGAAAGGGAAGAAGAGAGAGACATTCAATAACCCAGTTCATTAATCCCACATTTTCTATCTGCAGACATCTTACCCTTCGAGCCAGACATACAGTGCACAGAGGTCCAGCCGAAAGAGCCAGCCGTGTGTTACACATCACCTTTGAAGATACGGTATACGCCCAGTCAAGACCGGCGCCTCTACGGGAATCAGGTGAGCGTTACAGAACGCAAAGCCTACCACAAAACTCCCGTCCAGGCGCTATGGAAACCTCGGATACCAACCAGCTAGCCCAGTTACTTGGGGAACTAAGGGCAGAAGTGCATGCAGCCCGTCAGGAAACGAACGCTCTAAGAAGGGAACTGATTATTTCCAAGGAGCGAACAGATGATCTCGCTAGACAATTGCTACAGTCACAAGCCGGACAGACCCCGTTACCCGCATCTGGGGGAAATCTTCCTTCTACATCCTCTATGAATCCAGTGCAGATCAACCTACCTGGGAATGTACCTCTGGCTCCGCCCGAACGATTTTCTGGTGACCCAAAGAGGTTTGCAGTATTTATCAATCAGTGCCGGTTGCATTTCTTATGCCGGCCAGCAGCCTTTCCAACTGATCAAGCTAAAGTAGCTTTCGTGCTTTCGTACCTTAGTGGCAATGCGGCAGACTGGTCCATCCCTCTAATAAATCAAGATGATCCGGTCCTCCATGATTTTCAAGCTTTCAGCTCAGTATGGAAAAACTGTTCGCAAGACATTCACAGGGGCAGGCCTTGGACAATGAGCTTCTTTCGTTGCGACAAGGTAATCAAGACCTTTTGGCTTATATTGCGTCTTTCAACAGACTGATAGTGGAAACTCACTGGCCTGAGGACAAAAGGATTACGCTGTTTTATAGAGGTCTACGCGGAGAGCTCAAAGATGTGTTAGCCCAAGTAGTGAATCCCCCACAAGATTGTTCGGACTATATAGACTTAGTCGTTCAAATAGATCACAGACTGCAGAACAGGAAGGCCGATCGTTCCAAGTTTGATGCTCGAGTATTTTCCAAACCGCCAACTCCTTCCAAAGGAGTAGACTCCGGGGAACCCATGCAAAAAGGGGGTCTGAAAGGTCCTCTAACACAAAAGGAGCGGCAAAGGAGAAAACAGTTGCAATTATGCCTCTATTGCGGAAACTCAGGGCACTTTCTTCGAGACTGTCCGGTGAAACCTGCCAAGAAGGCAGTAGGAGCTGCAGTTACCAAAGTTACAAACTCTGAGCAGGGAAACGACCTCGCCCGACAAGAATAGAGGTCCTCTTGCCGAGCGTGAAAACCAGTTCCGTGACCTCGTATTTCGTGATACCTATGGTCCTCATTAGCCCTGATAATCCGGATCGATTACATGCAATTGAAGCTTACGTCGACAGCGGTGCCATCGGCAATTATGTGGATCATGAAATGGTTTTGAGGATGAATCTAACTCTTTGTCCCAAGGCTGTAAAGGACGTCATTACTACGGTGGATGGTACGGAGATAGCCTCCGGGCCAGTAACGCATACCACTCAAGAAGTGACGCTAGTAAGTCAAGATGGACACCATGAGAAGATCGTGTTCGATGTGATCAAGGCCCCTCAGTTTCAGATTATTCTAGGAATACCTTGGTTAGAGAAACACAATCCTCTGATCGATTGGCGAGCAAGAACGGTCCAGTTTCCAGAATGTGTCTCTACTTGTCACCCTCCACCTGGTGTTGCACTGGCAGCAATTTCTTCAGAGACTCCCCAGTTACCTCCCGAATACCTAGAATACCAAGATGTTTTCCGGAAGGATCAGGCTAACTCTCTACCTCCTCATAGGTCTTATGACTGCCAGATCGACCTGATACCTGGATCTGCTCCTCCTTGTAGTAGAATTTATGCCCTCACCGAGCCTGAGAACCTTCACCTTCGACAATACCTGGATCAATACCTGGCAAATGGGTTTATTCGTCCTTCCAAGTCCCCTGCTTCTTCAGCTTTGTTCTTCGTTCCAAAAAAGGAAGGAGACCTTAGAACTTGTATAGATTATCGCTCTCTGAACCAGATCACCGTTAAGAATAGATATCCGTTACCTTTGATCCCTGAACTTCTGGACCAAGTCAGAAAAGCATGCATATATACAAAACTGGATCTTAGAGGAGCTTACCACTTGGTACGAGTAAAAGAGGGCGATGAATGGAAGACGGCCTTCCGCACCAAGTATGGGCTATTTAAATGCTATTTAAATATCAGGTCATGCCCTTCGGACTTTGTAATGCCCCGGCCGCCTTTCAATATTTTATGAACGCTGTCCTCAGAGAGCTCATAGATGTGTGTGTTGTTGTTTACATTGACGACATCCTCGTTTATTCTTCATCGGAATCTGAACATCGAAAACACGTGAAAATGGTCCTAGAAAGATTGCGGCAACACAAACTTTTCGCTAAGTTGGAAAAATGTGTTTTCAACGTGACTGAAGTTGAATTCTTGGGATTCATATTATCACCTGGCGGAGTGCGTATGGATTCAAAGAAGGTCGATGCAGTTCTCAAATGGCCATCACCATCCTCCGTAAAAGGTGTGCAAAGCATGTTAGGCTTCGCTAACTTTTACCGCAGGTTTATCCCCGAATTCTCTCGAATAGTCCAGCCCATCACTGCCTTGTTAAAGAAAAACAAACGTTTTGAATGGTCTACCGAGGCGGAACAAGCTTTCCAGGATTTGAAGACTAAATTTATCTCTGCACCAATCTTAAAACACCCTCGCCCCGAACTCCCCAACATCGTGGAAACTGATGCTTCAAGCCTTGCCATAGGGGCAGTTCTATCACAAAAGGACCCGGTAACCAATCAGTTGCATCCCGTGGCATTTTGGTCCCGCAAATTCTCGCCTCCTGAAATCAATTACACGATTACTGACAAGGAACTTCTGGCTATCAAGTCTGCCTTTAAGGCTTGGCGGCATTATCTGCTGGGGGCCCGACACACCGTTACTGTGATTACGGATTACCGAAACCTGCAATATTTGAAAACCGCAAAAGCCCAATCCTCTAGAAAACTCCGTTGGGCATTATTCTTTGCCGAGTTTGACTTCATAATTACCTATCGACCTGGTACAAAAAACGGTAAAGCTGATGCCCTTTCTCGGATGGGAGTGGAAGAACACTTGATCAACCCTAAACCTGTACCAATCATTCCCGAACAAAGAATTCTGGGTGTAATCACCACAGAATCCATAGAGGAAGTTAAGGATAAAGCCAGGCAACTTGTAACTCCAGCAGACATACAGAATTGGCATCTGCAGGGAAAGGACTTTGCACTAAAGGACAACTTATTGTATTTCCAAGAACGATTATACCTACCCAGCACAGATTTACAGAAAAAAGTAATCTCTTGTTATCACGATTCTTTAATGGAAGGACATCCCGGTATAGCCAAGACCTCAGAAAAGATCAAGCGCTACTTCTGGTGGCCGTCTTGGAAAAAAGATATCAGAGACTTTATAATGTCCTGTGGAGTATTAGCCCAAAACAAGAGTCAAAAGGAAAGACCAGCAGGCCTCTTACGCCCTATTGACATCCCACCTCGCCCTTGGCATACGCTTTCTATGGACTTCATCACCGATCTACCTCCATGCTCCGGATACAATACGATTCTAGTAATCGTGGACTTATTCTCCAAGATGGCGCATTTCATTCCGCTCAAAGGCTTGCCAACAGCAGCAACTCTGGCCCGAGAATTTCTCGAAAACATCGTCCGACTGCACGGTTTTCCTTTGGTTCTAATTTCGGATCGAGGTAGTCAATTTATTTCTCATTTTTGGCGAAGTTGCTGTCGGTCGGCTCAAATTGATGTGAGACTATCGACCAGTCACCACCCTCAGACCGACGGACAAACCGAGAGGACCAATCAAACTCTGGAACAGTATTTACGCTGCATGCTGCAACAAACTGAAAAAACTTGGAAAGACATCCTTTGGATAGCCGAATATGCCTACAATAACTCTGTCCATTCGGGAACTGGGAAAACCCCGTTTTTTCTTTTGTACGGCAGTCACCCTCGAACCTCGGAGTTGGATCCCCTCCAAGATCTTGAAACACCAGCAGTAGACTACCTGCATTCTACAATCACCCAAGCCTTTAAGGAAGCTGTTTCTCACCTTCAAAGGGCTAAAGAACAATACAAGAAAGGAGCAGATCAACATCGGAAGGAAGCCCCTCAATATCAAGTAGGGGATCAAGTTTGGTTATCCACCAAATATCTACCTCTAAAAGGGCCACGCACATTCAACCCAAGATACCTTGGTCCCTATTCCATCACTACCATAGTAAACCCAGTAGCGGTCAAGTTGGACTTGCCCCCGCACATGAAGATACATCCAGTCTTCCACATCTCTCTATTAAAACCCGTGCAACCTCAAACCCGACTAACCAAATCTCCAAAACCTATCCTAGTTGATGGAGAACTCGAGTTGGAAGTCAAAAGCATTCTGGACTCCAAGATCTCCAAATCTAAACTATTCTACCTAATTGACTGGAAAGGCTACGGCCCCCAAGAGAGATCCTGGGAACCTGCTGAATATGTCCACGCTCCTCGCCTAATCAAAAGATTTCACCGAACATTTCCTGACAAGCCAAAACCCCCGGAGAAGCCCGGTTTGGGAGGGGTCTTGAGGGGGGGTACTGTCATGATCTCTGCTTCCAAAAGGTCAGGGTTTTCCCAACTCCCTTGGAAGCAGATCCATTACCCAGGTTCCGAGTGCCAACCAGTCCCAATTGGGACCTTTTGGACCCAGTCCTGGCGCCAGTGGCACCAGGCTCATAAATATGCCCAGTCCCAGCGCTGGAAGCGCCGGGCTCATAATGCTTGGGTGGACTTACCTGCAGCAGACCATGCCTCTTACTTGCCTGCCAGTTGAGTCTCTGATCCTCTTCTGTTTGGAACTACTTTTCCTGTTGGGTGGGGCAGGAGCCACTCCCTATATTCAGAACACTGGAACTCTTCTGGAAAGCAGGAACTCTTTTCTTACCTAGGCGTGGCTGTGGAAGGAGACACCTAAGCACTACAGGAGGCTATTTAAACCACACCCGATGGATGAATCTTGCTTTGCGTTATTCTGCATCCTCAGCAGCAGAACGCTCATCGTGTCTTCTGCATCTGATCCTGGGCCTAAAGAAAAAGGCTTACCATTCTGAATCCAGTCTTCAGCAACACCTATAAAGACAAGAAAGAACAGGTTAGCATTACGGTCTTCAGTGACAGCTCTTCACTTACCTGGTCCATCGGCTGTCACCAACGCCTCGCGCTGCATTCCGGCATCTGAAAGACAAAGGCTTACCTACTCTCTGTGCGCTCCGGAGGTCTTCACACTGCATTCCGGCATCTGAAAGACAAAAGCTTACCAACTCTTCTCATGCTCCGGAGGCCTTCGGTGCTGCAT
Organism: Ambystoma mexicanum; assembly: GCF_040938575.1. NCBI lineage: Eukaryota > Metazoa > Chordata > Amphibia > Caudata > Ambystomatidae > Ambystoma > Ambystoma mexicanum. The sequence continues at coordinate 434,202,616 of NC_090933.1, forward strand.
CCCGCATCTGAAAGACAAAACAAGGTGCGTTTAAAGACATTGGGGAACTTTAATACTCACGTGCCATTACTCCTTTCCACATCTAACCCAGTGGGTATTCCGGCACCCTGCAGCCGCCCCGAACTTGTACCTGCAAAATAAAAAGACAGTTAGAGCGCATCGTGAAGCAGGCAACAAGCGCTTACTTACGTGCTTTCAGGCGCTTCTATTCATCACACGGGCTCCATCTTCAACTCACTTCAGCCCGCCATCCGCCATCGCCGGAACCCTGCAAAACAAGAGACATCATTACTAAAGACTTTAAAGACATTAGAATTACTTGAAACTTACCGTTCGTGCAGTAAACGACGGACAGCAGTCCTCTGAAGTCAAGAGGCCTGCTCCCCTTATCCAGTGAAGAAACTGGTTACAGCACCCTGCCTCGAGGCAGATGGAGAGCACGGCGTTCACTTACCTAAGGTGAGAGCGTTAACCTTTGGGGTTCTACAGGAGAAGAGAAAGGGAAGAAGAGAGAGACATTCAATAACCCAGTTCATTAATCCCACATTTTCTATCTGCAGACATCTTACCCTTCGAGCCAGACATACAGTGCACAGAGGTCCAGCCCAAAGAGCCAGCCGTGTGTTACACATCACCTTTGAAGATACGGTATACGCCCAGTCAAGACCGGCGCCTCTACGGGAATCAGGTGAGCGTTACAATGATGTCCTCATCAAAAGTTCATCTGTGGAGGAACACATAGTAGAGATCCGTTATGTTCTGACACAGTTGAGGGCCGCCGGAGCAAAACTTTCCTTTCAGAAAGCACAGTGGTGTAGAACCCGTGTTAATTTCTTCGGGCATGAGATTACTCCTCAGGGTCTCTGTCCCCAGGAAACGAAAGTGGAAGCACTTCAGAAACTGAAAGACCCCACAACTCTGCGGGAACTAAGGAGCCTCCTTGGACTGACTAATTACAGCAGAAAGTTCATTGAAGGCTACGCAGAGATCACTAGACCCCTGATTCATCTCTTGAGGGGGGGTCAAGTGGGAATGGGGTCCAGAACAATCCGAGGCGGTAAGACAACTCAAAAGAAGCCTCTTACAAGCGCCTTGCCTAGCTTACCCTGTCAGAAACAAGGAGTTCTTCCTGGAGACAGGGTTCTCTAATACGTGCTTGACGGCAGTATTATACCAAAAGCATGACAAGGTCAATAAAGTAATCTCCTATGCGAGCAAAACTTTATCCTCTGTGGAGGAAAAATTCAACGATTGTGAGAAGGCACTCCTGGCAACGGTGTGGGCATTGAAGAATTACCGCCCGTTTATCCAGGAGGAACACATCATAGTGGAGACTCCACACCAGCCTCTGCAATATCTCCAAAGTGACAGAATCCTGGCCGGAAATGTGAGTAATTCCCGAATTACTTCCTGGATTCTGTCAATGCAAGGCTTTCCTGTGGAGGTCAGATATGGCCAAAACAAGAAGAGTCCCCTCGCGCAAGGTCTGGCTGACTTGCATGATTGTGCCAGAGAACTGTCTCGAGGACGAAAGTCTAAAAATCAAGGACAACATGGAGGCATACCTTAATTCCCCACACAAAGTCTTTGAAGAAGACAAGTGTGAGGGAATGCCCACTGTCTATGTGGATGGATGCTCTTACCAGGTTGACAACGACGGGGAGAAAGAACTGGTGGCCGGCGTAGGGAATGCATGGGTGAATGAGTCACCAGAACCCTCCGCTGGATACAAAATTGGTCCCCGAAGTAGTCAGCTGGCAGAATTGATGGCTGTGCATCAGGCCATCCTCACTGCTGTCCAACATGAACTCCACAAACTGGTCATAATCACAGATTCGGATTATGTACGGAACGGGTTCGTGGAGCACCTGGTTAATTAGAAAACCAGAGGCATGTTATGTGCTAATAAAAAACCCCTGAAACATGGGAAGTTAATCCAAAACATTGATGATCTGGTCACATTGAATGGGATGACCATCTACTGGAAAAAGATCAAGGGTCATTCCAAAGTAGAGGGACCATACAAAACTGGAAATGACTTAGCTGATCAGCTGGCCAAAACCGGGGCCATCCAAGGGGATCTATTCGAAATAGAGTCCTTGTTGGGGGAAATCCAGGTCACCGCTATCACTAGGTCCCAGACAAATGCTCACAATGATCTTTCAACTGCACAATGGAGTAAGGAGACCCCTGATGCTGATTTAATTATAGCTCAGAAGGGGGATCCAATTATTGGTAAGTTTTAGCAACACCTTGAGGACCCTGAGAACTTTCCCCTGACGGATACCGATTACATTGGGAAAGAGGACCTAAGAGTGTTGATGAAATGTCCAAAAATGTTCCGAATCCAAGACGGTTTGTTGGTAAGGAAATCCCAAGCTGGCCATGATCAGTGGGTGGTTCCTACCTCATTCCGAAGCCTGATGTTAAGTCACGCCCATGATGCGGCCACCGCTGGTCATAGAGGGTTTCACACAACACTGGAAATCTTAAGGGAGGTTGCATACTGGCCAAACATGGGGCAGGACATCTACCAATACTTGAAGGGGTGTCTTGTGTGTGCACAATTTCAGCCATCATCCCTCACGCACCGTGCGCCTCTCCAAAAGAGGGGGATGACACTGCCATGGTCAGATTTGCAAATCGACTTTGTAGGCCCTGTGATTCGCTCATCTAGAGGAAACAAGTACATGTTGACTGTTACATGCTTGTTTACCAAGTGGGTGGAATGTCTCCCAGCCCCAAACTGCAAGGCAGAAACAGCAGCTGCCCTGATGATTAACCACATCTTTTCCCGTTTTGGTCTACCTCAAAGGATTGAGTCAGACAGGGGTAGCCACTTCACCAGTGAAGTAATGACAAAGATGTGGGAGATACTGGGGGTTAAAAGGAAGCTACACATTGCTTACAGGCCAGCTTCTTCTGGAGCAGTGGAGAGATATAACCGAACCATTGTGAGCATATTAAAGAGGTTTGTGGCAGATTCTGGGCCAAATTGGGATATCCGATTACCTCTGGTCCTAATGGCCATCAGATCTACCCCTTCATCTACAACCAAAATGTCGCCATTTGAGTTGATGACCGGGCGCAAGATGGTGCTTCCCCAGCATTTGCTCTACAGGACCCAAGAGCAGACACTGATAAATGCCTCCACAACTCATGAGTATGTGGAGAATTTAAGGAAACACCTTCAACATGCTTTTGCCTATGCTCAGCGGAATCTAGAAAGATCAGCCGAGAGTATGAAGACCCACTATGACCTGAAAACTTCCAGGAAGGAATATCAGGTGGGGGACCGGGTCTATTTATACAACTTCCAAAGAAACCAGGCAAGACAGCGCAAATTTTTGCCTACATGGAAGGGACCCTTTGAGATTATAGACAAGATCTCCCCTGTGGCCTACAAGATCTGCATCCCCAAAGGCGGTTTGGCAGAGGGGGAAGACAAGTGGGTCCACATAAACCAGTTGAAGTGTTGCCATCCCAGGCACACTTTGCAGCAACTGGAGGAGTCCTCTGCAATACCAGAGGGGACCGCCCCAGATTAATTCAGTTCCAACCCTAAAATATCCTACATATAGCCTATCAAATTCTGTGTTTCTCAAGTTTATGTGTTCCTGTCGCTTAATTTAAAAAAATGTGCATGTTCATATCTGTTGAGTTCTAAAATATATATGCCACCTCACTATATCAATGGTGGGGGAGAAATGTCCATGAATAGGTATTGCCGCTTTTCCTTTGTCGTCTTAGGAGAAAGAAAATCTGGAGACTGACCAAGGAGGACGACCGGGGACCGGGAGCCGAGACCCAAGGGGCCCAGGGTACCGCCAAATATTCCCATCAGGACCGGCGAGGAGAACCGATCGATCAGTACCCGATGGAGGAAAAGATGCTGAACTGTGCCATTTGCAGAATTGGAAGAAGATTATGCGGACATACCAGTGCGTGGGTCAAAACCTTCTGTGCACCCGACTCCCCATCGACTCAAATTCATAGTGCATCGCGTGGGGGGGCCTAGTTGGGTGTCCTGACCCACGTTTGAGCCATCATGCTGCAACATTTGGTGCTGTGGGCTTAAAAAATCCAAGATGGCCAGAAAGCCCACATGTGCGCCAGAATCCAGGAGAACCACGCAGTTTGTGCGTACACCAAAATGGCTGCCTAACTTGCCACCCACCAGTGCGAGCATGATGGGCCAGGGTGCCATGAGTGGAATGGGTGCCAAAGGTAAAACAGCAGCGCTTGTTAGCTCAAAAACGCTTTAAAATTACCTTTGGTTTCTCTGAATGCCAGCTCAAAATGTCTATTTTCAAACATTGCAACACATCCAAAAATCTCACTGAACACCAGCGGACATCTGGCAGAATGAAGTATGTGTGCATACAAAATCTGGGAAGATGAAGAGCCCAAAACAATGTTCATAACAAAACTGGCTGAGCTATGCATGTCAGCAGCCTAACTGAAACCGGATTAAAACCACCAAAATCGAAATGTTTAAATTAACTGAGTGACCTACTTTTGAGTGTCACATAGTTTGTAACTGTTAAAATGTCATAGTTTTGAACTTAGAATCAGCATTCCAGCTGCATATGTAAAAATGTATTGACTTAAACCGGGGAACAAAAAGTGACATTTTAGCTGAAACCTGGCTTAATGAAACAGAATTCTGCCTCTGCCTAACATCTACCCCCACAGGAGTTAAAACCTGCTCAGCCACTCTTCCCTTGCCAAAAGGAGTTGTCACCTCTCTGATTAGATTAGGGGTGGAGCAGCTGGGGACTACAGGGAGGTGAACAAAGGCCTGTCCAGGGCTCAGGCAAATGTTATATTGGGGGCATCGTAAAAGTGGCTTCCTCTTGGGAGAAGTGGGAGGAGAAGTGCCTCTGGGAGCCACCCGAGCTGGAGGCGGGGACAGGCAGAAGCTTCCCCCATGTGCGTTGGAACCTAAACCACACCCATCTGGGCCAGAGCATAATTTTAAAAAGATAGATAACTCAAAGCGCGGACTTGTCAGAATTATATAAGTAATATCATTATTTTTGTGATTTTTCTGTGAACATTTTGAGATGCGTTAGGACCCTGTGGTGTATTCTGGGGGGTTGCTAGCGGAAAATAGGGTCTCACTCCAAATGTTTGCATGTTAAAAATCTGACACTTCATCAATTCATGTCCATACTCCTTGCGCACATGTGTGTAAATTTGGGTAAATGTCCGATATTGCAAAACCAGTTAAAAAGCGCAAAATGTTGCCATTTCTGAATGCAAGCCCCCAGGAAGAGCAGAGTTTGAACAGAGTATACCTCAAGTGATATGTGATGGGTGCATGTAATTTTAAACAACTGCGTATCTGTGCAATATGTATTTGGGTCAAATATAGATTTGTGTGGAATTTGACAGGGGAGTGTCCTTTCTGCAGGCCATAAAACAGCATCACCATGACTCACATTTCCTTTCCCCTATCAAGGAAGAGAGAAAAGCTTGACCAATGATAAGTTGAGAGAGGGGCTGGCTTAGTGATGCTGCGCACACACCCACTTTAAAACCACATGAAAAGAGACTGCTGGGACAGGTAGAGACATTCAAATCCAGTTGCTGCGGAGCGTTTTGCTGGACCACACAACATCCAGAAGATACCAGTTCCAGACTGACTCCAGCTACATACTCCAGAACCTAGAAATTATACTTTAGAACCTAAATCAGAGGCCTAAAACCACAAGCTGAGTTCTCTGCAGCAGGCCTCAAATCATTGCGAGCTACTCACAGCCGGGCGAGCTGCTTGAATCCCTTGCCAAGAACTTTTGCCAGGACCAGTGCAGAGATCCAGGAGCCGTGCAGAGACTGCTGTATCCGGACAGACCAGACCAGTGCCAGACCCGACCAGACCAGACCGTGCAGAACCGCAGACCCAGAGACCAGATCGCTGTGAAGTGCCGCTAGCCTGATTGATCAGATCCGTGATGAGACCCAGTCCTTCCAAATATATTGTGAGTAAAGCTAGGACGGGGCAAAACCAAATCTCTTAGTTTAAAGTAATATAATTCAATCTATTTAACCTAAGTAGAACTGCCTCCTAACTGTCACCTGTCATTTGTAAAGCTGCACCACTGTCATTTGTCAATTCTGCAGCCGCAAAGCTGTCACCTGTCATTTTGAGTTTACTTTAAATCCGAAAAACGACCTTTACAAAATCGTTCATATCTCTGGAACCGTTTGGGCTACGAACTTGGTTTAACTTTCCTCTGAAAGCTTAGAATCTAAGCTTTCCAACAAGCCTAGAACCTACCCCTTATACTTTTTCCGCAATCACGATTCACGCACTCGCAAATTTTACCGCGATTTGCGATTTGGTTAAAAATCCAGCCACGTGTAACCATCAGCAGTCATTTCTTTCCTTGCTAAAAATTTGTTTGCCTCTTAATCACCATTTCTGAATCATTGCTAAAGTGAGCCTGAACTCATCCCAAGTATCTCTCACTCACCCTGAACCTCCTAAAGGGAATTAAAAGCATTTTCAGCATATTTCTCACTTCATTACCACCACATTCAAAGCACTTGGGCCTGTGTTTTAAAACTCATACCGGTTTTCTCTAAGCTTGCTGGGTGGGAACTGAATTTCGTATTGTATTTGATTGCATTCCTGAGAACTGTGTGCTCCTCTTTCCATCTACTTCCATGTCTTACATTGCATAGGGGAGGGGGGTGAATTGCCAGAGAAAAAGTGATTATATTATCTTTTGCTAAAATCATCTCAAGTATTTCTGTACTGAATTTTATTCCTCATTGCTTTTCCCTTGAAATCATAAAAGTATTTTTGCTACTTGATCCATCCTATACTAACTCCTCATTGATTATAAAGAAGTGTGCTAGTGTCAGATTACCCATTGTTGATTAACATTATATTTATAAGGGCGATATCGATTATTAATTTATTATAAAAGCGTGGTATCTATATTTTGTCTTATTTCTCAAATAAACCTTTTAAACTTGCAAAACAGAACTCCTTCTTGGCTCAGTGGGGTCAGGGGGATTCTAAGAGAGGGGTGTTATATAGGGGTAGTCATCCAGAACTCATGAACTGGACATAAAGATATATCAATAAGGGTTTCCATTCAGTATCCCAGACTAGGCATTGACTTAGCTGTAGTGTTGAATTGAATCTTCTTACACCATCTCTCATATGCCTTTTTTTCAGTACACCTTTTACACTCTCATCTTCTTCTTCAACTAGCCTGGCAACTGCTGACTTTACTCTCCCTTTTAACTCTAACCTCTATTGCTCGCAGTTGCAATGTACTCCATTAAGTGGAATTATCTTCCTCCACCTCTGTCCATATGTATTTGCATGCTTCTCATTATTTTCCCCTATTCCCCATTGCTTTACCTTCTTGATTATTTTTTCATTCTGACTCAGTCTCATCTTTCAGCCCTTCTTTAACCCATGTACTGTCCTATTTTGCTATTGCATGCCACCCTCTTTCACCACTATAGAAAAACAAAAGAGGTGATGGCTCAAAGGTTTAGAATTAATCTTAAACTCTGACATTGCTCCGGGCAACCCTTCAGACCACTGTCATTTGCTTCCAAGCCATTACAAAAGGGGAAAGACCATATGTAAATTAGTCTTTGTCCCACCCCAAAAAGGGCAGTCCAGCTGCACTGTTTTGTCACAGATCTTTTGCACGAGACCACAAGCATCCCCAAACATGTTTGGTCCTTGTTGGGTCTCATCAGTGAGGAGGAGCTTGGGTATTGTTGCCCATGAGCTGCTCTCACATAGTCTCTTTCAAATGGTCTTTATTTCCTTCTCCTGACCTATCAGGTTATTTGACTTTTTTTTATTTCAATCTGCAATTTGTTCCCCCTCCCCTTGTCTGCCTCATTTTCTTCATATCTTTTTTACTTCTTTTTTTCCTCTTCTCTGCCGTTATCTTGATTAATTTGATTTAATTTCTCTTTCATATTCTGTCATCATTGCACTTTGTCTTTTCTTTCATTATCTCTTTATTGCACTCTCGATCTCTTTCATTTTCTGTGCTTTTGCTTTTTGTATTACCTAACCATCCCTTTTTTGCTCTGACAAATCTGATTCAGTTTTCCTTCGTCAACTCCCTCTAGGGCTCTTTTTTACTCCCCCAAATATCCCATTGTTCTGCTGTAACAGGCCTTTTTCCATCTAGGTAATGTATAACTCCTTGATCAGTGATCTGATCATAGTCATTGATATTTACAGTTGCAGAGGTGTTACATTTCGTTGGTGTTGCAAGACTCTGATTACCTTTTGTGATGAAGTTACTTAGGAACAAATGAGGAAATATGATGTTCAGAACCTTTAGTTTGAAAACACAATAGTTTAGGCTAGGTGAACACATATGCGGTTGAGGGATTCTTCATAGGCAAAAGCAGGGTAGCTTATTTGGCTGAGACAAACCAAACTTTGTTAAGGATTAGGGGTGAGTGAAATGGGCAAAATGTGTTCTGTGGGGAAGTTGGAAAATTTCGGGCATCATTTGCACACTTCGCCAATCTAGTCCACACAGCAAAATTGACATTTTAAGGCTTTTTCCTGTCAGAAATTATATTTTGTTAACATCATTTTGTATTTTGGATGACCACAAAACATTTCTGGCACAAAACCAGAAATTCTGTGGCAAATAAAATGATTTATGTTCCCTCTGGATATTTCGTTTTTCCCATAAAAAGTTCATTTTTAGGAAGAGAACAAAATATAATTTTGGAAAGAATTAAATTTGCAGGAAACGAAATTCACCTAAAAAGTGAAACGGAATTGTAGGCATATTTCACCAATTGCCTTTTTGCTGGCACTAATTTCACCCACCACTATTGAGGATGTGAAACAACTACCAAGTGTGGTTCTTTTTCTGTCTGATAGATTTTCTGAGAATTCCCACTCTAGAAAAACACGACTGGTGATGTAAAGCTTAATCTTTAAATTTGCACCCATACCTGGGCCTCTAATTCCCATACACTATTCGCTAAGGGTTAGTATTAATACCTTAAGAGTTTAGGGTTTATAACTATAACTCAATAGGGGCACTGTTCTGAAGGTGTCATGATGGCTAACAAAAAGGTTTAAGGGCCTATCCAAATAAGAGCCTGTTCATGTTAAGTTTTCCAAATCTAATACACACAGCCTGAGGGCTAGCGTTTCCAGTTAGCTTCCTGACTCTAAAATAAAGTGTCAGTGACATAGCGCTCAAATCACTTCATGACTTTAAAGTCCCAGGGATAGAAAGCCAATCTCACTTCTTGGCTTCTCTTGCTTTATAACAGTTGTGTGCATCCTTGCACAAATATTCTCATACTTTGGCTTCATGTAAAATTATGGAATTTGCCTACCAGCAGGTATTTCATACCCCATTCCTTATGGTCATTTTCAGGCTCTGAAATTCTAACCCTTCTTTGTTCTTCTATTTCTTTGACTTCCTCTCCTCCCTCTTTTCCCTCAAACTGTTCTACTTCTCTCTCCTCGGTTATGTCTTCATTCCATACTCTCACTGAGGTGGATAGGTCCTCTGCCCTGGCTCTGGCTCATTCTGCCTCCTTCCCTGACGACCCTCTCCCTTCTGTCCTAATCCTGCCAGTTACTCTCACTGCCCTTTCCAACACTTCTCTTTCCTCTTCTACTGTTCCCTCCTAGGTCAAGCATGCCTCAATCCTCCCTATTTTGAAAAGGTCTACACTCGACCCCTACTTGCATTCTAATTCCCACCCTATTTCTTTTCTGCCCTTCTCTTAAAGCTTCTGGAGTGTATTGCTTATTCCGTAGTGTCCTCCTTTATTAATTTTCATTCTCTCTTACCTCCCTTCCAATCTGGCTTTAGGCCACGACACTCCACTGAAAATGCTCTCTTGTCTGTCACCAACTCACTTCTCACTATTCTAAACTTTCCTCTCTTCTTCTTCTAGACCTACCGGTCGCGTTTGGCATTGTCAACGATGCTAGTCTTTTCTCTTCTCTTGCTGAACTCAGCTTATGTGATTCTGTTCTTAATTGGTTTAATGCTTACCTCTCAGGATACACCTTCTCTGTTTCCTGGGCTAGTCACTCTTCTCCCGCTTTGTCCCACTTAGTCAGTTTGCCTCAAGGCTCAGTTCTTGGCCCTCTCCTTTTTTCGTTCTATACCTCTCCTCTCGGCTCGATCATCTTGTCCGTTGGCTTTTTTCAATTCTACACAGATGACTCTCACATTTTTCTATCCTTTAGCTCTTTTACTGACTCTATTCACTCTTCCTTGACTGCCTGTCTTCTTGCTATTCAGTCATGACTATCCTCTCACTATCTTCCTCTGAATCACTCAAAAACTGAGGTTCTTTTCTTCCCAGCTTCTACCATTCCCCTCCCACTCCCTCCTCCTCCTATCTCCTTTCCCCCCTCTATCCGTTCCATCTCTCCATCGGCCCATAATCTTGGTGTCATTTTTGATTCTTCACTGTTATTCTCTGCTCACATCTCTTCTATTTCCCATTCCTGCCGCTATCAGTTGTTTAATGTTTAAAAAGCATGTCAGGCATAGAGGGTGAAGTATAAACGCATTCTCATCATCGTGAAATCTATGCAAGGACTTTCCCCACCATTGGCCCATCTCACTCCCTACTCCCTCCCTTGCTCCCTCCAATCATCCTCAGCTCAGCTCCTTGTCTCCTCTCATGCCCTTTGTGCTCCCTCTCATTCATGCTCTCTTCTTCTCCTTGCTCTCTTACTTTGGAATGCTCTTCCTCACACGCTCTACACTACTCCCACTCTCCCACTCTATTTCTGTTTAAATCCAACCTCCTAGCTCTCCTCCTTTCTGAAGAACCACTTCCACAGCATTCTACGCCACCACATCTCCCTGTTCTCAAATCCCTCTACCTCTCTATGACAATCTCACAGGACTTATTCCTCACAGCTTCATCCCAAAACGTAGCACTTGCTCGACTATCCCGTTCCTATATCATGCTCTACTGTCCTTGTCCCTGGTTCATGTTTCTACCTCCCCTACATCATCTGGTCTTATATGCACATCCTCTCACCCACTGTTAAGGACGCTGGTCCTGCACTCTGTAAATCAATGTTAAATGGATTTGTAAGCATTTGTGAACCAGAAATGCATTGCTTTCCCTCTCATGTTCATTTAATAAATAAACAAATGAATAAACCTGACACCTAACCCCTCCCCTTGCTTTTGCCTCTGCACTGCAGAACACATTATCCTTTCACCCATTTTCTCCTCTCCTTTCTCGCTTCTTTCTTAACATTTCTCTTTTTAACAACAATACACAATTGTTAACGGAAATGCTTTTGTGTTCCATGCAAGGTACCACAATTTCCCTGGAGATGTGTCAGGCCCTATAAAAAATGTATAAATAAATACATTCAATACACAATACAATACACTCTGTCATTCATTACACATAGAGCTGTAAGGCATGTTCTGGGCACGAAGAGCCATACAATTATTTTCAAACTGCACTGCAAGGGAAAGCACAACATTTGGAAATCATTAGCGTTCACTTTGGAGATAGCTCGATAGTCTCAGAAGATCTCTAACATCTGCTTGTTTCTGTATATTTAAATCAGACAGGATAAACACTTTAGCATTGCAGGCTTTTACATTTCCCAAATCACGACATATATGAATGCAACAGGATTAGATTGTCTCCTAATAATAAAAATGTGCCAAATTAAAAGGCAAGTGCAGCTGAACATATAGGCAGGTTAATGTTTCTTTTAAATGTTTTTAATGTATTGCATTAATCCCTTTTATTTCATTGTGTTATTACCAATGATGCCTGTGAGTCCACTTATATTCTTTGGTGCCCATCACAATGATTACGGTCATAGATGACTTTTCTGAATGTGACAACATTAAATGACGTGATCACACATATGGACACCACTTGCATGCAAGATTCAATGTGAAAATGGTTTTGATAAATTTGGCTTGTGATCAAATTGCCCTCTTTCACTTGTGACACACATGTTTGACTTGCTGCTGTGAAAACATCTTGAAAGAGTTGTGATGGAGTGGCCAGCCACAAATAACCACTCTGTCTCAGATGCAAGTTCAGGTGTGTTTTTTGACCTTCAAAAGTCAGACTGGGTGTGAATGTGGGTGTTTTCTGGGGTTATCGATGTCTTGGACTTTTGGGCTCTAAGGCCTTCCCTCTCTGGCTTGACTTCCCAAGCCTTTCCCTCCTCCCTAGTCCAGGCGCCTGTAACAGGTATCTCATTTCTGTTGAACAGTGCCACCCATCTATCTGGTCTTCAGACTGGGATTTATGATCTTTTCCCTAAGACAATGGCTACCTGTCTCACTAGGGGTCTTCTAGTTGTCCGTAACCAGCCAGCTTAGTACTCCAGAGGAGTTATGCGATCGTATCTCCTTCCACAAAGTTCTTCCTGTTCTTCTTGCACACACAATCTCACCTGACCCTAGCTACACTAGGTTCCAAGATGGTCTCCTCCCACCGTACTACTGTCCCTCCAATCACACACTCGGCCTTCTTACCTCTACCTCAAACCTTAGATGGCACCACTCTCCTTACTCCTCTATCTCCAACCACCACCCCTAATACCAAATCATCTGCTTCTATTGCCTACCTTCCTCCTAACTACTACTCCACTGTCTACCATTATATTGTAGACAGTGGAGCTCTATTGTTCCCAGTACTTTCACGCTACAACTACCTCACTGCTTTTCCTACTACTCCTTCTACCACTACTACTCTCACTAACTCTTGCTCCTACTACTGTCCCTTCCAATACTATCGCCACCACTCACTACCAACTATCACCTCCTGCTACTATCACCACTCCCAACTATTTCTACCTTCTACTCTATCACTATTTCACACACTGCTTACTCTCACACACAAACACTCTACAGATCCCCTCTCATCAATTGCTTCTGCACACCTGTTGCGCTCTCCTGCTATAGTCTCTCATACGTCCTCCTCCACCTCCTGTCCTCATCTAACTAACCCACACTAACCAGCACACCCACTTACATAAATACCACACCCACTCCCATGATTGGCCACTTACCTTATCCAATAACTTACCTAGCTGAAAGGGTGTGACAGGGGAACACTATGGGGAGGGCTTAAAAGGGTGTGTAAGCCCCACCCTTTCTTCATGTAGTCCTGCTGCATTTCCAACATGGGTCATGTAGTGATCCACATGGAACTAGTGTCCCCATGCCTTTTTGCAGGCCTAGTTTTTATTCTATCTCTCTGGAGGTCTAGCAGAGTTATTACCACAGCCTCTATAGAGGCCTTTCAATAATGGAAGTCCCTGGTGGCTTAGCGGTGGTTCCCTGAGTGCAGGGTCCAGTAGGCCCTGGCTGCTGGACCCATGCTCTCGCTGGGTTGTGCAATGGCGCGGCACTGACTCCACCTCCCCATCTCTCTGCTTCTGTGCTCTGTGGGCTACTGTTGTGCTCGGCCAACTGGCATGGCCTTGCTTCCCCACATTTCGTTGTGGCGCTGGGACTGCCTGCCTCCCTCTGGCTTCTCATTGCAGCACTGTCATCCCCACTGCTGCAGATGAAGATAAGGAGGGGCTCGGAGGGGGTCTGTTCGCACACATTCCAGCACCTGCTGGGGTGTTGGGAATCGGGCTCCCTCCCTCCATTGGCCCTGTTACAGAGATCAATTTATTGAAATACTGTGGTTAGTGAAAGAAACATCACATAGCAAATAACATCACAGAAAGGGACATGACATACGATTGGACTCAGTTATGCTACAAGAATCACTGTAAGATGCCCTTTGACTCTTACAACATCATGTGATTCAAGAAAAAACACAGTGATAAGGACCAGAAATAGGCCTAGAGTCAAGCACACATATTGAAATACACACAGGGACAGGGACACACACATAGTGAAACAGACAAGCACACTAATAGATTTGAACAAACCCACATTTGACACAGATGCTTATTTGAAAATGATTCCTATTGTGACCTTAAGCAATATAATTCCAACCCAACACTGTCAATGGTAAGTTCAAGTAGTGGCAGTATGCAAATGTCACAAGGTGGCCGCTTAAGTTATAGCACACACACACACACACACACACACACACACACACACACACTGCTGAAACCCATGTTTGGCATACATTTTGGCATTATTTTTCAGATGATACTTACCTGCTACCTTTATGGGCTGGACAGTCCTCCTGGGTAGGACTAGAATGCCATTAACATGGATATTGCTGCTATACTATGCCATAAACAGCAAAAAATAAAGCTAGACTCTCCGAAGTGGTCACATTCCCATATAATAAGCTACTGGACTATGTTTGCTATCAGTGGAGGGTCCCTCACATAAGTTGCAAATGCATAAATGAACAGATGTACACACTCGGTGACATGGATTCACACATACCTATTTTTAATGTACACAGAATGGCATTTACCAACACTGGCAGGCACACAACCATGACATTCCGACAGAGGCAGGCCCATTAGACAAACATTTGACCAACATTGACACGCTCACTCACATCCACCGCAGACACACAGTGACATGCACACGCATGCATGAATACAAACAGACACTATCAAAGATGCAAATAAACAACACATAGCAAGTGATGAATTGGTGCACTTACTTCGTATCCCAGAGAACCCCGGTATATCTATTAGTAATCAATATTTAACAAAAACATATATACAAATAACCAACATGTCACATACTGTTCATTAGTACCAGGCGCGACAAAAAAAGAAAATCACTTACCTCAGGTTGGCTGTATTCCAAGCCTTACCTGATGGTAACCCCCGATCAGGCAACGTTGTGCAGCTTCCTCCCATCTCCGACGGCATTTTTGTTCTGGAATTGCCACCATAAAAAGGGAGAAGGCACTATGTGTAGTCCCTTCTCTCTCTTCCATGGCAGCCATTTTTTTTGTTCACTTTTTTTTCAACTTACTTCACTGGCCTCCATGGAAAGGGAGAAGGGACTACACGTAGTGCCTTTTCCACTTCCATGGCGGCCATTTTCTCTGTTTACTCGGGCCGCCACCGAAAGAGAAAACAGACTATGTTTTCTGTCCACGGCACCCATTTATGTAAACTTTTTGGAACTTTTATTTTCCGTCTGCGAAACGCAATGCGTCTCCGAGCCAGGAAAAAAAAAACATTAGTACCACAGTCTAACGGGCCAGGGTACTAATGGCAATAATCCCCTCCACGGCGGGCTATTAGCTCCTATGTTAATGCCCCTGGGGCCTTCATAACTATGGTCCCAGGGGCATTAAATTAGGTGGTAATGGCCCGCCGTCTCGAGGCTTATTGCCACAAAAATCTTTAATTCCTAATTATAACAACTAACAAACAATTCATATGTATTCATTGCAAAGCATATAAAACTGCATTACAAAATCTACAATACAAAATTCCACTTAACTGTAAAATCATCAATGCCAAATATCTCAGTCTGTAAATATTATTGTAAATTATGTTACTTCTTGGTGGTTTGTAAATATGTTTTTTAAATTATGAGCAGCAGATAAGAGAACGTTAACAAAGCTCTTTGTTTACTTATATGGTTGGTATAGTTCAATGCTCGGGGTGTATACGGCTCAGTAAAAGGCTGGGTTAGCAACTCAACACCTAGTGAGGCAAAGCTATTGGCACTGGTTACATGTGCAGCAACTGGCACACAGCTTCACAGAGGCACAGTTCAGGCTTCTGCACAGCACAACTTGGTGGGCAAACCGCAGAATGAAAATACCCATGAATATAGCATAGAGAAGGTGAAATCTCCAAATAGCATCCTCACATTTGTATGCCGTGCTCCATGGTGTATTCCTCCTGTTTCTAAGCAATGTAGGGATAGGGATTATTAGTAACCGGGTTAATGGTGTTAATGTTATCAACCATATAAGGACAAAAGCCTAATGTCTTCTGCAACCATATATTGCTGTGACTGAACTTTCAGTATTTCATAAATAAGCATTACATTATCTTATCTGTTATTGGGCCTCATTGCGAGCCAGGCGGTAAGGGGTTAACGGCGCCGTAAAAGGTGGCGGCGCCATTAACCCCTTACCGCCTAATTACGAGGTCCCTTTGCGGGTCCCCACCTTAACGGCTGGTTTTACCAGCCGTTAAGGAAGGAACCCGCAAAGGGACTTTCGAGGTAATTACGGTACCACAATTTGCGGTACCATAATTACCACCTTCCCCATTCCTATTGAGCCCTATGGGGGCAAAAATGGAAATGGGGAAGGGCCAATGGTGAATGGGGAATTACTGCCCCGCCAACCTTGGAATGGGACGGTAATTCCGCCATCCACCATGGTGCAATCGGTAAAATACCGGCATCAACCATTGCGCTAATAGCGCCATGGTTAACGCCTGGGTCGTAATGACCCCATTGCATTATAAGCCCTAAAACGATATTTGCGTGTTGAAGATAGCATTTGAACAGACCCAGCCCTTAAAGTTGATTATTGAATAAATAGAATATCATACAAAGGAAGGAATACTGTCATCTGCTCCACAAAAGTAGCCTGCCTTTTTCACAACTATACAAATAAACAAAGATTGTGGTGCTTTGTTGACATTCTATATATATTATGCTTGTCTAGTATATATTTCTGAACGTGTGTCTGTCTGAGTGTCTGCGGTAGAAATGGAGGGGGAACTATCTAGATGGCTCCAAATTGGTCTAACAGAGGTAACTTTTCACGAGGAATCTAATGGTGTGGTTGGAATTTGCTAAAGTGGTGCCCCTCAGGGATAGAATCAAAACAAATGGTTTGTGTTTGTATCTCCCTGCATTATCTGGTCTTATTTCCACATCCTCTCACCCATTGTTAAGGACACTGATCCTCTGTTCTGTAAATCAATGTTAAAAAGTTTTGTAAGCATTTTTGTGCCTAAAATGCATTGTTTCCCCGTAATTTTAAATGAATAAATAAAAAATAATAGAAACATGTTGCTGACTTTGAAGTTGCTTAGGTAGCGCCCCTGGTGGATGACATTGGAATAGATGCTCATTTTGTTAACGAACAACCATAGCTATTTTACTTAACAAACAACCATAACAAAAGCTACTCATATCCAGCGACAAAAAACCTGTAATTCAATCCTCATGCCCCCAAATATGATACACTTCGGAAAGTTGTCTGATGATCAGCATAAGGAGTCAGCCAGTCCACCAGAGATAGTTGAATAACATCATCAAAGACATCAAGCACAAACAAGCAGGTATCACTGAGAAAGTAAGACGCACCAGAGCAGAGACAGCTCACAGAAGATGCCACCCAACACCTAGTGAGGCAAATCTGTTTGCATGAAAGTGTAGAATCATGACCAGGGGATCAACAGAAGGAATGCCCCACATTTCAGAAAGTCAGTAACCTCACATCAAATCGGTGTCTCAAGGGTTAACCACAAAATGTTCCTCCTTTCACTGTCCCTCTCAATAGCTTTACTTTCATCCCATCCACTCCATTCTCTCTCTTCTGCTCTTCTTCCACTCTGTCCTTTCTCTTCTTCTCCTTTCTGCCCTGTAACCTCTCTACCCCTCCTTCTTTCTACTCTCTTCTCATTCACTTCCCCATCTCCTCTCTACTCACTGTCCTCTTTTCAGCCTCCACAACTCCTCTCCTCATCCTCTACTTCCTCTTCTCTCCTTCATACCCTCACCATACCTCTGTGCCCCACCTTGCTCCTGCACCTCCACACTTCTATACCTGACACCTCCCCTTCTACCCAATCTGTTGTTATAGCCCAACAAGGTTAGGTCTGTCAGAGGGTTCCAGCTAACTTCAGGAAGGATGTCAAGCATGTATCCCAGAGAATGGTGATTACTTTTTATTTGTGATATTTACAAGACAGGACAACTTAAAATAGATTGAAACTTCCCAGTCTAACAAAGTAATTGAGACAGCTCACGTTTCAGTAGGATTTGGGTTCCTTGCCATCAAACCCCTTACCATGGTGGATTGTCTCTGTTGTAAGTGTGGTTATGTTGGTCTTCCTGTATGCAGATCCAAATGGCACAGTCTGTATAGTATGAGACGATGCACCAAACCATCTGGCACTGTGTGCTCATGGGTGTCACAAGGCTTTGTTCTCATTAGACAGTTTTGGTCTTTCTTAGATTGTTTACTCATAACAAACTCAATGGCATAGACATGTTAGCAAATGGGTCAGTGTATGCAGTCAGCCGGTGAGCTACAGAGGACCTCAGGGATCATGCTTAGATTTTCCTTGATCTTCCTTTCTCTTCATGTATGAGATTTGCACAGCACAAGCTCCCTGACCTCTGTTCCTCCCAGAGTTTGATCCTGACTAGGCCAACTATGCCACTCAGAACCTGCCTGTTCTTACTAGTTCAGTCTAGCTCTATCCACTGTCTCTGGTTTCTTTCCTTACTTCCAGATGTTCCTGGTGTGACTTTCTTTTCTCCTTCTAATGATATTCTCTCTGTCTTCTCTAGGAAATATGTTGCACACTTAGCACCTCCTCCTTGAGTAGATCTCTTCATGGTGTCTTCACAATCCATCTCAGCCCCTTGGCGTTCTTCACATGATTCACTATCAGTTTCTCGAATGGCCACCTCCTTCTCCTGGGGTGTAACCACTTCATATTGCACCTATGCTCCTAGACATCCACTCCTCAGTTCTGACATTAATCTCCCCTCTCAACACGGTCCTACTCCTGACGTTGGTACCCTTGTCTTGTAATTCTCACCTCGCCCCCTCTTTTTCTAACTCCATAAATTACCACCCTATCTCTGAGTTCCAAATGCTCCTCTAATTACTTAATCCATACCTTCTGATAACGCGCAACTCCTGATGTTATTTTTAAGTTGTTCAGGTATTTATTGGGTATTTATAATGTGCCTATACAGCAAGTGGTGTTTCAAGGCGTAACAATACAGATGAGGGGTGGGAGGGGAGAGGGGCAGATGAAGAATAACAAAAAATTGTCATACTAGTCCTTGTGTCATTCGAATTGTGCAAGTGGGGGAAAGTGCTGCTCAGAGCGGAATGCACTAATGCTAAGGAGGGAAAGGGAGTGCAGGTTGGAGTATAGAACATGAAAGTGTTGAAGGGGAGGTGGAAGGGGGAAGAGGGCCCCTGGGCTAGGCGAGTGCTAAGGGGAGGCAATGTGGACAAGTGCCAGTGGAATTCAGAGAGTGCAAGAGAATGAAGATCTACATGCTAAGTGCGAGGGCTTCTCATTCTCCTTCACCATTCCTATAATTTTCTACTTGGTCCTCTTAGCTCTTACCACCTCCTAACAATTGCCACTGCTGCCACCCCTACACTCTTCTCCATATCACGAGTCTATAATTCTTCCACTGCTTTCCAGTCTCCCACCTCCTCTAGGCCTAATCCTTCTTCTCCTACATCCCAAACTCAGTCACTGGTCAGGATGCCCGAGAGGGGTTGTGCCACTTTATGGTAATTGGGTAAAGTCTGGTATTAATTGATCTCTTTGAGGACACATGGGATTGTTTTGGATTCAATGGGCCCGATCAAAGTTATGATAGGTCTTTTGAACATTTTGGAAGGCAGTTCTCCAACTGTGACTCAGCAGGGCACTGGCTGTACTGAGTAGGAGTCTCTGGCATTTCTAGCATGTGATTTAGAGGCTAGACACTCTTCATTTAGTTTATAGTCATTCCATTGACAGCCAAAGCATCTAATGCCATGCCATCTAAAAAAAGCATCTCAAAAAAGCACCTAATGTTTTTTTTTCTTTTTTTTTATGGGAGGGGTACCTCCCAAGCACCCTTTTTTTAATCTTTAAAACCCATTTTATTAAACTAAACCTTTTAACATCTAAAAAAATGCATTAAATGCTTTTTTTTAGATGCTTTATTTTAGATGTTTCGGCTGTCAATGCTTTGTTTGTGAATGCAATGACCGGATACCCTTCATTTAGACTACCTGAAGACATAGTTTTAGATATTTTCAAAGTGCAAATCTCTTGCTCAGGAATAATGATTTGTTAACTTTGGTTCCTGTGCTCAATCTCCACCATTCAGGAGATTGTGAATGGGCAACATTGTGTCAGTGGCACCACAGAATTTATTGTGTTTCCCATGGTCTTTATTCATTTGAATGATTCCAGTAATCTGTTGGGCAATGCTCCAGCTGGGATAGCACACACCATCATTTCTGAGACACAGACACCTTTTCCCGAAGGGGAAAGCTGTCCATTAGAGTGTCATAGGTGTGGGTTTGCTAACATGAAGCTTTAGGGTCTTTCAAAACTGGAGTGATTTCACATATATTTCTCTGTTGCCAGGTATATTGCTTGGCTTAGTTACGGTCTGCGTCTCAAGTGTTGGTTTGGCCTACTAGGTTGGTGGGTTGAGGAACATCCAGGTCTGTAAGTTTGGTTGGTGATGGTCCCCTGTAATTGTCCCACACCTCTGTATGTGGGCCAAAGTAGGGTGAAAAGTGGATACTTCCCATACCGCTCCCATGCCCAACATCTACTGCCCTGTGAGTCACCACTTTGTCTGCCCCCAAAACCAGACAGGGGACTTCATCGCAAAACTCCCCATGTCCCCACTGTCTCCACTCTTTTTTGTGGAATGCTGGATTGTGGAGGTGGTCTTATAATTTTCAGATAGGACCACTGCATCACCTCACTGGATCGCCTAACCAACTGACTGAAACTTTCTCTAATACAGTCATCTCTTCCACTCGGGTCATCCAGAAACAGTGGCCAAATTTGGACACCTCTCTACCTAACATGACTTACTCTGGTAGGCCAGGTACAAGTAACTTTACATTTTATTTTGACAATGTTTTACCCCAAATGCAGTTTTGAATACACTTTGCAATCTCCAAGGATACAAGTTACGGGTACCAGTATAGGTGATTTACATGGTCGGCCAAAACCAGGTCTTTCCGAACTACAATACATTCTCAGACAATTGCACAAGTGAAAGGAGCGCAGAGAATGGTAACCCTGAAGCCCGGGCGCCATTGCAAATGTTGCCGGTGGTTCAGTGAAAACCATGCTGGAGGGGGCCTGTACTCCCAGATTGGGCCTACCGGTAGTTCAGAGTCCCTACCTGAAAACAGAGAGTGAGCAAGTCTTCTAAAGGTGCAGGTAACTTGTTACCGGCACTTTTATTTCTGGACCGGCTGACTCCTAATGAGGCCCAAAGTCTTGACTGCATATTCATCAAAAGCAGGCTGGCGTGCTTGTCGGAATGCCCCGGGATCCCCAGCTGATTTGGTCAGACTCACCTTTCTCTTCCAGCATCTCCGACTCTGCCTACACCTTTTTGGAGATGCTGATTCATTCGCTTTCGACCCTGCAATCAGCGGAGGTCTCTCCAGCATTCTGTGTGGCTCCACGGTAACACGCTGGCTTCCACTCCTGGTCTGGCCTAAGGAATGCTGCTTCCGCAAGCAGCCTGACAGCCAGGAGCTTGTGCACAGCTCCTTGTTTCTCCATGGCTTTTCCTACTTGTTTGCAGCATTCCTCCATCTGTCCCAGTAACCTGCTATGTGTGTCTCGGGCTAACAAGCCTCCGCCTAGAGCTCACGTCCTCTCCTGTACTGGTCACTTTGCCAGTGCGGTCACCATTTTTAACTGTCCTACGCAAGGTAGGCTTTGAAAAACTACGAGCCTGCATGCTGTATTTTGAGCACCTGTCACTCTGCACAAACTCTTTCATCCTTCTCCTAGTCTCAGTAACTGAGTGATTATGGGAGTTGGAGTCCATGAATATCATTGGGCTTTTAACTCACACGTGTTTTTTCTCAGGACTTTTATAATAAGTTGTAACAGAAGCAGAATGTGATATGTATGAGTTGTGGGTGTTTGGGCTAAAGATGGGGCTGGACTAACATGTGGTAAAGAAAGGGTTTATTGATTTCTTCTACAAGGGGGAACCATTAGATGACAATAGGCCATTAAGGTGCTTGGTGTCAGAGAATCTTCCTCATGGGAAAGGGGGGATACTGTGTTTCATCCAGTGAAGTTAAAGCCTCCCCTCCCATGTGATCCTCCCTCATAAAGCCACCCCCAGGGTCAGGATCAGATAGTGACTGCCTTCTGTGAAGAATCCTGTGGATCCCTCACTGAAACCCTGCCTAAAGTCACCTCCCAGGTGGCCCAGGGAAGACAGACGCATCCCGATCCCAACTCTGTGGGTTGTGTACTCTGGGGGATCACCTGGGTGGAGACAGGGCCCATGGTAGTGAGGAGACTCTGTGGGATGGGACACATTATTTCTCCTCCGACAGGGAGATTACCACTGTGCCAAAAGAGGCTATGGCTTATTGTCATTTTAATGCCCATCAACCTCCTATTAAATCTAAGGTTGTGAAACCTAAGGTTGTAAAATCAAAGCACACTATACCAAAACAAAGACTCCTTTTGGTATCTAAAATGAAATGTCCTCCTCAATTCCAAGGGCACTCTACAAAGGATTGTGGAAATGTTGCTCTTCTTTAAACCATCTTCCTCTTCTATAAAGGTTAAAATACACAGCCCATCTGTCAAAAATATGAAGAGAATTAAATCTCCCCTTATAACTAATCAAGAGTCAGAAAAAACGAACTTTGTTAAAACAAACTACATGTCCCACAATCCTAAAGCGACTGAAATGAAGAAGGGGGCTGAAGAGGTATGTAGATGTCATGGTCATTCAGTTAACCCTAAGAGCCATTGCAGATGTCAGGCAGTTGGAACCAATGGCTCAGACCTGAAGCCAATTGCCAAACCTGTGAGGCATAAATGGACCCAGCAGGAAAGCAGGAGAAGGAAAAGGAGTTGAAACAGGAGTGGGAATGCTGGCAATAGTAGTAGCAGAGGATAAATAAAGGGTATCTGGTATATGGCTAAGGTCCTCCAGGTGAGTATACACTGCAAAAACAAGACTGGACCAATAGAACAAAGAAGACAGGATTTCAGCTAGAGTGTCAAAATGTCACAATACATAATATTTATTTCCTATTCATTCCATATATCAAATGCAAATTAAACATACTAAAATAGGCTCAACACAAAACCTTTCCCATCATTTGTAACTCATTCATAACTCATATACACCATATTCATACACAACAAATATTCTATACGTGGGTGTATTAATGTTCCCATAACATAGTCCAAACTGGAAATACACATTTTAAACTCTTATGTTTTTTAGATGTAGCCCTCTGTTTTTCTTGCAGGGGGTATATGTCTGTCTGTCGACACATGTTTCGTTGTAGTCCACTGTGGGCGGGAAACACTTTGCCCAAATAGTATAGTCAATCTTCCTCAGATTAATACAAAGCTTCTACAATAAGAGGTAAGCGTCGCTATCCTCATGTAGAGCGCATGAATGTATGGCTTTTGATAGTAGGGCAAGCTATGCAACCTTGAGCGTGTGTACATAGGGTCTAACAAACAATGACACAGAACGGGACATTTAGACACTATGCCCAATTGGTCCTTCATCTTTTCTAACCAGAATAACAAGAGATCCACATCAACGTGTGAGTATCCTTTTGCTATATCTGAATTCATGCGATCAAGGCAATGGGATAGAAACTGTCACAAAGGCCCTTATGTTTGTTTCTCCTTTTTCTCTCCATGTAGGTGGGCACATGACTAGAGTGCACCATGGGTTAGAACCAAACGCATGAGAGTGGTGCGCCATCAAGCCACTACTGTTCTTGGCACTTGCGAAGGATGAGATGTTTTCTCATAACTCCAGACTTATCCCTGGCAGACAACACAACAAGTGAGTACCTGGGCATGAAGCTCCATACATATGACCCAGTTAGACAAGAGAGTTGACCACTCACCGGTCCTAAAACACACCTTTGTGTTTGTTTTTATGTTGTTTTTATTTTGTTTTTATCTTGTTTTTATCTTGTAGGGGTGTACACAGTTTTCCATTACACCACGATACAGGATATATACCAGAGATACAACCCATTATCGAACCAGAGTCCCCTGAATTCCAGTGGAGGTGAGTTTGATGTGAGCAACACAGAGAAAGGTTGCTTTTCCTAGACATTAAATGTTGTTGAAATGATAAAAGATGACAGGTATTGAAACAGTTTGTAATAAGCATACTTAACATTATTTTTATAGATTCTATCAAGAGACAACACATAATGGACTGTTGTACTCCGTCCTGAGGAAGGTTGACTATACTATTTGGGCAAGGTGTTTCCCACCCACAGTGGACTGCAACCGAAACATGTGTCGACAAACAGATATATAACCCCTGCAAGAAAAACAGAGGGCTACATCTAAAAAACATAAGAGTTTCAAATTTGTATTTCCAGTTTGGACTATGTTATGGGAACATTAATACACCCATGTCTGGAATATTTTTTGTGTATGAATATGGTGTATATGAGTTATGAATGAGTTACAAATGATGGGAAGGTTTTTGTGTTGAGCCTATTTTAGTATGTTTAATTTGTATTTGATATTTGGAATACATATTATGTATTGTGAGATTTTGACACTCTAGCTGAAATCTTGCCATCTTTGTTCTATTGGTCCAATCTTGTTTTTGCAGTAGTAGCAGAGGAGAAGCATGAAGATTAAAATTCACGAGGAAGTAAGGGCACAGAAGGGATGGCGGAATGTGGAAACAGCAGATTTCACCTGCAAGTTCTGAGTGGGTCCTGTGTTCCCCAAACCTGTATAGCAGAGGCTCTGCAAGAAAGGAAGTCGTGCTGGAAGTGAAGTGTTCCCCATGTGAGCTAAGTTGCTGTAATTGCAGAGCCATGACCATGCAGCAGTCCAAGGCCAGAAGCATCAGGTAAGCCGAGGATCTTGGGACTGAAAAAGACTCCCAATTAAGGTGGCCAGACTGGAGACACCCATGCTGGAGAAGGTTGTGGGTCCCAAGTGAGCCCGAAATAGTAGTAGCAGTAGTTGAGGAAGTCAGGGAAGCAAAGAAACCTGCATCCACAGTGTCCCTGAAGCCGGTGAGTGAAGCATAGCATTTATATTCACTTTACAAGCCTTGCCGGTAACTGTAACCAGCTCTGAAGTAACTCACACAGCTTGTACATTGAGTAGAATATGTGCGGCATCTTTAAACTGTTGTTTAGCAATGGAAATGTAGCACTTGCACTTATTTAAAAAGTGGTGTAGTTTGCATGAGAAGCATTAGAGTAGTTGTGTGTCCTTAATT
Organism: Ambystoma mexicanum; assembly: GCF_040938575.1. NCBI lineage: Eukaryota > Metazoa > Chordata > Amphibia > Caudata > Ambystomatidae > Ambystoma > Ambystoma mexicanum. The sequence continues at coordinate 434,227,764 of NC_090933.1, forward strand.
GTGCAAAATATGCAACAAAAAAGAAACCACAAGAAAATTCTAGGTATAAAATTACATGGACACTATCTAAAGAAAAATAATCTATGACTGACGAAATGTGTCAATATAGAATCATATTGCAAAATACTATCTGCTTAGTCATAACTGACCCATTGTGCCTCCAGCATAGCTCTATTTTATTATTGATTATTTCTGGAATCCTGATACCAAACATAAAGATATTATTCCCTTTCAAGAGCTTTCAAGAAATCGTGTACCCCGGTCGCACCAGCCAAATCGTGTAGGAAGGGATGCGTATACCCCGTCCGCACCCGAGCGTAATCGCATAGCCCGCTCGCACCAGCCAAATCGCGTGGGAAGGGCCACCTGTACCCAGTCCGCACCCCAGCAAAATCGTATATCCTGGTCGCACCAGCCAAATCACGTGGGAAAGCCTGCGCGTATCCCGTCCGCACCCCAGCGTAATCAAGTACCCCACTCGCACCAGCCAAATTGCTTGAGAAGGGCTGAGCATTCAGCCATCTGCCGTGAACACACCATGCAGGCATCCCACACCACATGGGCCCTCCCCAACACCCGTCACCATACCCCGCAGGCAGCCCACACCACATAGGGCCCCCCCAACACCCATGACCATACCCTGCAAGCAGCCCACACCACATGGGGCCCCCAACACCCGTCACCATACCCCACAGGCAGCCCACACCACATGAGTCCCCCCAACACCCGTGACCATACCCCGCAGGCAGCCCACACCACATGTGCGCCTCCAACACCCATCACCATATCCCGCAGGCAGCCCACACCACATGGGGCCCCAAACACCCATCACCATACCCCACAGGCAGCCCACACCACATGGGCCCCCCCCAACAACTGTCACCATACCTTGCAGGCAGCCCAAACCACATGCCCCCCAACACCCGTCACCATACCCTGCAGGCAGCCCACACCACATGGGCCCCCCAACACCCATCACCATACCCCACAGGCAGCTCACACCACATGGGCCCCCCAACACCCGTCAACATACCCTACAGGCAGCCCACACCACATGTGCCCCCCCAAACACCCATCACCATACCCCGCAGGCAGTGCCCGACTCATGTCCCCCACCACCACCAGTGATGGCAACCTGCAGGCAGGCCCGACTCATGTCCCCCTACCACCACCAGTAACAGCAACCTGCAGGCAGGCCCGACTCATGTCCCCCCTCCCACACAAGTGTCAGCAACCTGCAGGCAGGCCCCGACTCATGTCCCCCCCACCACCAGTGACAGAAACCTGCAGGCAGACCCTGAATCATGTCCCCCCTACCACAAGTGACGGCAACATGCAGGCAGGCCTCAACTCATGTCCCCCCCACCACCAGTGATGGCAACCTGCAGGCAGGCCCCGACTCACGTCCCCCCACCACCACCAGTAACGGCAACCTGCAGGCAGGCCCCGACTCATGGGACACCCCACACCCCAAAACACATTGGACCAACATACAATCATGCAGCATATGCCAACAAAAAGTTCCACCACACACCCCCCGGTGCACCTCAACACCCATCCATTTGTCAGGCCCCCCAGCACATGCCTCATGGCATGTGAATCCTGATATCACACACGCATGCATGTGTGAACACACATGAACAACATTGGTGAACAGCAGGGACATGCAAATGAGTCAAGGAAGGGTGAAACATGCAATAAACCATTGAGACCAGACAAAGCTTAGATTCCAATGGCCACAAATATATTGTAAAACATCAAGCTAAGTCACACACAGTGGAAACATCAAAAAAACATGCACGAACCAAATCAAAAAACAAAAGAAAGTGAAAACGAAAAACAATTGGATGTAAAAAATGGAAATGTGAAAAGTTTGGTCTATCTCCATCAATGTATGTCAAAAAAAAAACACAAATCATGACAAAACCATTCCTTCATGGTGAAATAAATGTGTTCCAATGAAAATACAGCTATTTACAATGATCCACGGTCCATGGTCCCAAAACATGTATAAACATCCTAAAAGTATAATCCAGAAATAACTATATACAAGACGTGGAGCAAAGTGCAGAAACTCCAATAAAACATGAAAAAACAAATGAAACCTACTCCTAAAGAACTATATACAAAGGCAGCGGGCTAGTCCATCTTTTCACCATGCTCTCTCATAGTCTCTGCCAGGGCATCATCGAACACTTCGTCCACTTCCGCTAGGCGGCCCTCGGCTTCCCCCTGAAGGGCTTGCAGGGACTCCTCCATGCTCTTCTCCAACTCCCTGCGAGTCTCGTTGAGGACCTCTGCCCGCCTCTCTGCCCGACGCAGTGAATTCTCCGCCCTGGCCATGGTGAGTCACGCCTCCTGGGAGTGGTGGCATACTGCATCTTCCATGTGTGCCTTTTGTGCACAGAAGATTGTTTTTGTTTTCGTTGTAAGGGAGGCACACAATGTAGCACTTACAGGGACAGTTTCTCAGGGTGGAAAGGTTGTGACAGATGACTGTCCCTTTGTCAACATCGATTGTCGCCTGGTATGTGCCAGGCCTGTGTGTACTCGGCAGGGGTTGGATTTTGGGTGAACAATTGTGCCACAAGCTGGGTACGGGCAACCTCACCAGATACCCTTTCCCCTCCCAATGTGCAGCGGGCGTGCATGTAGTTGGGGATGTGGAGGCACCACCATGTCCACCTATACGCCCCGCCATGTTGCGACATTGTACAGGACACATGCTGCCACATGCTGCCACAATGATACTGCACACTACTGGTGGTGCATACAGTAGCTCGTCACCAGAGTGTTCAAGGGAGCGGATACATGACTTGAGCACTCCGAATGTGCGCTCCACTAAGGCCCGGGTTGCATTTGGGCTGCGTTGTATCTTACCTGTGGTGGTTGGTGGGTTTCCGTATTGGCGTTATCATGTAGGTGCTCAGTGGGTAGGCACTGCCCCCTGTGGAGGTGAGATGGCTTGTCAGTGGTGTGTATTGGTCTGTGTGAGACATGCATACATTTGCAGGGCCATTTGTACTCAGCAATGAGCCATGTGTTGCCATGCCATCCAGCTTCCAGGGCCCGGTGTAGGGGTGACATTCTGAATAGGAAACTATCGTGGGTGGACCCTAGATAGTTAGCATATACAGAGGTAATGATTCCCTTGGCATCACATACAACTTGTACGTTGATGGAATGCCAGTGCTTGCGATTCCGATAGATGTGCTCAGTGGCCCTAGGTGGACGTAGGGCCACATGAGTGCAATCTATGGCACAAAGCACTTTAGGGAAGTGTGCCACCCCATAGAAGTCCTAGACCATGATCTGCCTGGTGGTGTTCTGGGCATGTATATGTGCCTGCGAACTGAGGGGCGTGCAGTCATGATTGCCAACACCTGGTGTAGGCAGCGTGACTATGTGGCCTGTGAAATGCCCCCAACTATGGCAGTTGTCCACTGAAAAGACCCAGTGGCCAATAAATGCAGTACATTGATCACCTTTTCTAAGGGGCTCAGTGCTTGGGAGCACAGGGTGGGTGATGTGCGGTCATCTTCCCACTCCCTGACCAGGTCTTGGATGATATGAGGTAGGAACCTATACCTGCCATAGACGTGGTCACCAGGCATCCCAAAAAGGCTGGTCCTGGGTAAATAAATGCGGGCCCTGGCTCTCCTCCTCTTCCTGCGGTGTCCCACGATCACTGCTGCGAGAAATGGCACATTCATCTTAGCTGTATACGCTCGTTTGTATTTTGGGTGTCTATTTATGCATTGTATTGGTGTGCCGTTTTTGCTTACGCCAGCTTTCCCTTGGCGGACGTGTTTCCGGTTTTGCGTGTCTTTTCAAGCGCACCGGTGAGCCCTGTTTGATTCTATGAATACGTGTTGTCGGCGCGCGTGTGGGCGTTGCGAGTATTTCCCTGGGGCACTTCCCACATAATGCCCACATTTACGTTTGTTGTTCTCAATTCCACGTGTTCCGCCCCCTTTTTGGGTCAATGCGCAGGACGGTGCGCCCCTTCGCTGGGTGTCTCGCGCAAGGCGTTCTTGATGTTGCAGTGACGTGTTGGGCCCGCGTGGATTCGTCGCAGGTCTACGGTGAGCCACGCGCATTGTGTTCCATGAATCGGCAAACCGGCGCTTCTGCGCGTTTTCGCACGCAAGTACCCCTTTTCAGCACTAATTTTTCCATGAATCGGTCAGAAAGCATTCCGTTTTCTCAAAAAATCACCTGCATCTTTCAAAAAAGGTCAGTGTTGCAGTAATCAAAGGTTTAGCAATCTTATCAATGTAGATAGCTAATGGTTCAAAACACTTTCTGTGGCCGCTACTATGGGCCGCCCACATGGGTTGATGACAGACTTATGTATTGTTGGTAGAATATAGAAAATTTGCGTTAATGGATGTCAGTTTTTCAAAAACCTCTTGGTTGTACTCGAAATAAGTTCCTCTTGTTCAGCTCTCTCTAATACTTCATTAATGAGTTTTTGGACTGCTGGGGTAGGATCAAAGTCTATTTTCATATAAGTATCCCCATCTGCAAGTTGGCTCTCACATTCACGAATGTAATGGTTGGTATTGAGGATTACTATAGCTCCCCCTTTATCAACAGGTTTAAAAGTTATGTTTGGGTTGCTAGCCAACTGCTTCAAAACATTATTTTGATTCAGGGTAAAGTTCCCTTGATTGTGGGGTCTATAGTTGATTCTCCTAAAATTTTCAAGAACTGATTGCTCAACCATGTCCATAGCTTTGTGAGGTATAGATGGATAGAAATTACTTTTGGGTTTAAATTTGAAAAATTCAGAATTCTCTTCCTCTGCACCAGATCGTAGCACTGTGGTCGTAAAGAATAGCTTTAACTTCATCTTTCTTATAAATCTAAGAAAACCTATGCGTTCTTGAGGCAAGGATTAATCGTACATTGATACGTACGATAGCCCTAAGGATAGAGACTTTTTTTAATTTAGTGTATTTCAGGGTTGACAGATTAACAATAAAGTCTTGTGTGGAGGTTGCTTCTGGACTGGTTGTTTTCTTCCTCCCTCTTCTAGTGTGGGACGTCTTTCTAAAACAGGAATCAGAAGAATCTGTAATCCTGTCCCTGTATTAACTACAGTCGAGGTTGCCTCTACGTTGCTACCTTCTGCCTCAGTGTTTGTGGCCTCGCCAGGAGCTCCAATTTTCTTAGGCACTCGACTCCAATCGCGTTCCCTTGTCAAAACCTCTGATGAAGATGAACCCCATTTAGGTTTAATAAATGGCCTTTTCTGTTGGTATATATCTTGCCATGTATAGAAGTTTTCTAGCTTCTGGGTCTTCCTGGTAACTTTCAGTGTTAACGTCTTCTAAAACTGTATGTATTTCTTCTGCACGTATAAAGGATGTAAGAGCTGTTTTAATAGCTATTATCTCTTCATCTAATGCCGTCAGATTATTTTCCAGTTCTTTAATAGTCAGTAAGATTAAATCTAACGAGCATTTGTTGAGGATCTCATAACACTTCTTCACAAATAAAGGAATATCTTTACATAGAGTCGGGTGGAGAGAAACCCACAGGCCTCTTGTGATACGTTGAGTTGTATGGTACTTAGAGTAGTCGGATGCAATTTTTTGATTGATTTCTGACCGTATAAGGTATTAAAGTTGGCAAATCAGTTGGACAGGATAGTCTTTAAATGGTCTCTCCTGGTGAGTTGTTTTAATCAGATTCAAAATACGGGTTACTTCCTTACTCGAGAATGTTAGCGTCCCTGCATGTTTATCATTAAGATGGTCAATTTTAGAAAAAGGCATGCTCTAAATAATCAATTTCGTAGAAAATAATTAGTTCAACTGGTGCAAGGTCCCACTAATGTGGAGCCAAAGAAAATATGAACAATCGAGTATGGGTACTGTACTCGTTTGTTATAATACTTTCAAATTTTAAAAAAATGTTTCATACACATACAGTTATTCATGGAGGTGCTGGTAGTCAGGAAGGGGTTGGCTCCCTACCACTACGTCGAAATTACTGATGTAAATGTCTACACCTGAACCCAGCCATCTTCCAATGACTCGCATCTTGGCTCTCTTCTACATTGTCCACTTTCTTTTCTCAATAGAAGTGTGCATTGTATTATTCTTATGTCCACTAAATCTAAATAACTTAAGACAATGCAATTTTTGTCATCTTCCATTTAGTGCAAATTTACTTTGCTTTGAATGAGTTGCTGGGGGCAAGAACATCTGATAAAGACGTCTATGGGACTTTGAAAGCTAATGCACTGTTCCACGTCTGTATAATATTTCCAATTAGTACAATAAAAGGTATCAAAATCTGCTTTTTGGTTGGAACAAGAATAATGTAAATACTCCCTCTGCAGGTTCAACCCCACTCACACTCACAATCTGCCCACCCCTCCCCCAATGCAAACTCCTTTGATTTGTTGGAGCTCCCTGACTATCTGGTATGACGGTTGACATGTTGCCACCCAGAGTAGTTTGTTATCTGCTATATCATGCCACTTCTCTCCTCTCTTCTTCAGCTCTCCTGTCTCTCTCACCTGTCCTTTTGCTCCACTTCGATGCTGCGCCAGCCCATCCAGTGTCTAGCCTAAAAATGGTGGGCCTAGGTCCAATTACACCAGGGGCATCAATGAGGCGATATTAACTGGGGTGGCGGGCAGTGCTAATGGTGTTACACGGTTGTTTTTTTTTAAAGGAAGAAACTTACCCTTGTGGTGTGGCTCGGCTGTCAGTGCTACCAGGTAAGTCCCTTTTCCATGTTGATGACTGTGACGGCATGATTCATGGACAACGGACTTCCCAAAGAGCAGCACTGCTGGAGCCGAGCTGCGCCAAAAAGGTACGTTTCATTGTTTGTTCCTTTTAGAAAAAAGTACACCATTAGCATCCATGTAGGAAACTAAACAGCTGCTTAATGATAGTTACGCCCAAATGAGCACCCCACCTTAAAGTTATAAAAGAAGTTGCTAAACTGTACATAAAAATAAATAATGTGAGATGAATGTTGATTAACATACTAATTAGAAAACGTGCCAAAGAATATGCAAGCGGATTTTCTTCCACAAGTGCATAGTCGTCTCCATTCATAAGAAAAGAAAACATCTTGTTTGCTCTGCATGTTCTGCGTCTATTTTGCTACAGCTGTTGCTCCTGCTGGCTCTGCATTGACTGCTGACAAAGAGCTCTGCCTCATCTCTTGGTGTTTATTGATATTCAGCCTTGGCCCCCGTGTACACAATCCAAAGCTATTTCCTTGCATTGTTGCAGGGGTGAATGGAAAACGCATATGTTAGTGCAGGCACCGAACAAATGAACAATATCGCTGTGTCTGCGCACAGGTGTCTTCCAGTAAAACACACCTTTTGGGAGTTAACATTTTCATAATCTATCGACTGTGACCAATCAGGACAGTCGTTTACATCTCTCAACTTTTCACCTGCGCAGACAACATGTCCAATTACACCAGTCTTCTCTCTGGAAGTAGGTCACAGTGACGTGGCTGGGAATCTATCAGGGGGGGGGGGGGGTGAGTGATGGATACAACGCACACGGTGGTTAGGCGGAGGTGCGTGTCAAAGGCTAATCTTGGTAGCAGGCCGTCCAGAGGCATTCCTCTGGAGGCTGAAGTGTAGAACCCGCACGTCAGGAAGCATTGCACAATTCCGGAAGGTATCCTCGGGGTGATAGGTCACTCCTCATTGACAGCCGTGCACGAGCAGTCAATACACCTAACTAATGAAGCTGCGCGCGCGGCCAGTGACTTTATCTTGCTTAGATATTCTATGGTTAGTTTTTCCACTGGTTCAGTGAGAGTAAGCGAGAAATGAACTGAGAACAGGATCCACAAAGCTAAGAGATTGATTGATTGATTAAGAAAACGCATGGAATTAACCCTTGTATTTTCAAGACGTAATTTATGGAGTGTTATTTATTTCTGGTTTTAAGGCTGCACGCGTTGCTCTGCAGCACTGTGACTTTTACCCTCTACCAAAATTAAATGGGGAATAGTTGAGGTAAAAAAAAAAAACATTTCACCAAACATGCCAGTTTTGATGATGGTTGTGCAATAATTACTGATCTGACCCCACCTTAAATTATGGCTATTAATTTATTTTAGAGTAATTACCCTTCTCCTGCATTCAATAAACAGTCACTAAAAACCAAGTGATCTGAATATGTGCAGGCTGCCAAAATATTGCCTCAACCTAGTAAGTATGTGGTCGTATGATTACAATAAATGAAAAACAACCAACGAAGACGCCATTTTTAAAAGGGTCTAGGAAATGTCCTGGCGAACAAAAGTCGACGAATTGCCAAATGTCACGAATACCCCTGAAACGGACACTGGGGTATTACTTGATGCAGAAAGTGTTACTGTCGAAGTCCACCAGACTTTCGAGAGATTGCTATTGTTTTCTCATAAGAGACACCCATGTTGTAGACTAGGATGTCACTCATGGTTCCGTGACTTTTGATAGTTTCGTTTTGCATCCGTGGTGGGAAGACATTTAGGTGATGTTCAGAGCCAACCATGGGAAAGAGGGCCTAGTATTTAATACCCCGCCCTTTAATAACAGAAATATTTATAAAGATTAATCGCACCGATCAGTTTCCATGAAACGCGAAACCTAAATAAAAAAACAACAGCAACCTTTCGTCAACGGCCTGTCTTCTGTTGGCGGAATGCACTTGAAGAAACGAGCAAAATTCTGTCTGGAGAAATCAGGGCGACGTACGCCAGCTAATGATGTTCAAAACTCAACATCAGAGCTCCCTGAAACTGAGTTATATTAAAAAAATATGAAAACAGCAGTTGGTGCTCCAGCAGCGGTATTGCAAATCACAATTACTGTCAGCTCGAGACACCGCTTCCTTTCATGCCTGCCTCCACTCTATCTTGTTAAAATAAACCTCAAAGCAGATTTCACATTTTCAAATTAAAGTTGTGAGTTGTGGAGGGCAGGGTTTGTTTTCCGCGTATTCTTTTTTATTTTTTAATAGGCGAGGAGGGTTCTTGTTGATGTTAACTCGTGGAAATAAATCTCTGTTAAAGTGAAGCGTATCCTTACCTGACACTGGCCTTGTCTAGGACCCGGATGGTGGACACGCACTGGACGGGTGCTCACAACTTTAGCGGAAGGCCTTGCAGCCGGTACAAACAGGACTGTGTTGCAAGGATAAAGAACACCAGCAAGCGATTAGGGAAACCACATTTCTTGAAAATGGCCGCTTTAACTCTCCGGCATGAAAAAAGCATGTTTTTAATCTCCTTGAAATTTGAATCGAATTTAAGTAACCAATGGAGGTTAAGCATGTGCTTAACACGCCCACTCGCTTTTGTCTCTTGTAGACAGACACATGCTAGGCCAGCATGATACTTTTAGAAAACGGAGGTTATGGCTAAAGTCTGTGCATCTTTTAGAGTAGATCAGTTGGCACGAAAAGCGGAATTCTTAGGTCCAGATGAATCGCATCAGAAATAAGAAACACCGGGCCTGTTACAAGTTGGCTGGTGTGGAATTAACATGCCAATATTCTGGCACGTTTCCACTCTGGCAAAAGAGCTGGAGGTAATCCTGCCACCCTGCCATACCAGCAAAGTCCCACAAGGAGCCCTATGGGACGCCATGGAATGTGGACTAACGCTGCATACCGGCACTCGCTATACAGCGGTCATACCGCCGGACTGAGTGACGGTAGCGCCAATTCCATTTGCTGGTATCCTGGCAGATTTTACAGCCAGGATACCAGCAAGGTTGTAAGGAGCCCCACTGTTTTGCACACACACCATAAGTTTTTAAATAGAGCAAGAACGCCCTGGTCATCGTACCTATGCAAATGCTTGCTCAACCGCACGATTCCACTCTTCACCCTCCTCGTCCCAACCTCACTACCTCACCACACAGGCCTGAATGGAGACATGTTGCTGGCCAGAGCTTACAGAAGGACATTGGGGATGGGAGTCTGGGCACTGGAGCTACTGGCACGGGGCGGGTCATTGATTTCCCTTACACCTCCCAGTGAACCTCGGTGTAACTCCCATGGCTCAAAGTTGGCTACCAGAAAGTCATATTTGACATTTGCAGAATGTAAGAAACGTTTAATTGGCTTGCAGGGCCTTGTTCCAGGGATGAGTGCTGGATTTTCCTCACTGTGTGAGTTTCATCTCAAAATCACAGTTATTCCCCCTGCAACAGCAAGGAGACAATGCATAGGCACATCACTGAGCAACCCAACACAAGTCACTGACCTGTGTTTCCTCCAAGTGAAGCCATACCTCAACACGAGGTAGGAAATGTCCTTTGAACCTGGAAAAATTGTGTCCTGTGTGTCTCTGTGTGTGGTATAAATATATGATTTTCCCTCAGAGATTTCAGGTACTGTTAAAAATATGAATGATGTTGCTATATAACATGTGGATGTCCCTCAGTGATCAAATGCAATGTCCACTACAAAAAAAACAAGAACTGAAACCTCTTTAAAGAAATACATTCTTGTTAACATAGTTTAAGCTCATATGTTCATGTTACAGAGTCAGTTTTCATTATTTAAAGCATGATAGATTTTTTTAAACTTGATTTAATTATAAAAACAATGTTTACAAGTGTACAATAAGATTTGTTGAGTTCGTATGTCCTAGTCCATTTAAAGCGTCTGTTGAGGCAAAACGATAATCATATCACGGGGGGCATGCCTCTCCACATCCTAGCTCCTAGAGGGTCCCTGCCTGCAGAAAGGCACTGGTGGGAAATGCTAGCACTCATGTAGCACCTAAGTCCCTGTAAAGTAAAGATCTTCATCGGGTTGGAGACTCATTTTTGTGAGGATTCCAAAGATAGATCAGGAGGGAACAAACCATAATCCATATCCTGTAAGTCATCAAACGAAGGTGCGGAATTTGCCAAATTAACTCCTTAAGTGCCAATGCCTTTTTGCATAGACTTGCATAATAATAGCCTGGCACTTACAAACCCATGGTTACACTGATGTATGAATTACTCGGAATCCTCTTGCAGCACGGGCGGTAAAGTTGTGCAAAAAAGGGCTGAGCGCCATGTTAAAACAACTTTGGTATGCAAACCATGAATGTTGTGTGATCAAATGTGGTTTTACACCATACAGTGTGGTTGACGGTGTTGCATGTGATATATTAAGCTGCTTTTTGACTTGGGCATGTGCTGTTGGGGAGGGAATCACTGTGGAACTTTCCTCACACGTGAGTATCCACTCTGGAGGAGTACCATGCTGTCTTCTATCTTGAAAACTCCTCGAAACACCTGCGATGTGTCACAGACTATGGGCATGGATAAGAGGGAGAAGTTGGTTGACCTCCTGGAACCACATATGCCAAATCCTGTGAAGCCAGCACGGCACCCCAACCACTCATGATGTGGAGCTGGAGCACCTAGCTGTGCAGATAGAGAGGAAAGAGATTACTGTTTCACCAACTAACTCCTTCCACCATCAAATGTGCTCACCACTAAAATCACACAGCTGCCTAAATTACGTCCTACATAATATTTTAGGCCCTAGCCCAGTGTTCTTCCAACTGGGGGGCTGGCAATCCAGCGGGAGGGGGAAAGAATGTCAAAGGGGGTCGAGAGGGGGCAGACTCTTTAAACATTTATTAAGATGACTGTTCATATTGTTCAGCACACAAAGGGTTTGAATACCACTGCTCCAGCCTAGACTAAGAATGCTGTTTGTTCACATCCCCAGATATTTCCCATGGGAGGTACGACAACTACTGATTTACCGGCCGACGTTTCTGAGCAGGAGTGTCTCTACATTTCTGAAGAACGTCTGTCCATGTCATCCGAGGCCGAGTCTGGATACACCCTGGGTTCATGGCAACATATTTCTGCCATTATATCCAAGGTGTCCCAGATAGAGCATATGCCCATATCCCAACATACTGGTGCCATCTGCTGTCGATTTTGGTGCAGCTAGTGAAGAATTCCTACCTATCAGTGTCAGTCAGGTGTCTGAAACACCTCCCAAGATTCTGATAAGAGTGATCTTGAGAGTAGGTGAGAAAACTGTGATACAATCAGGCAGGTACTGAGGAGAATGACCATTGATATCTTTGTAGACTAGGAGAAGGAACGTGAAAAGAGAGTGGTTGTGCGTGGACAGCCAACTAGCATGTTGTCATTCTCAAAATCTATGCCTTCTGTTGATAAAGGGACAAGCCCACCCTAATGCAATTCAGCTAAAATCTACAGCACAAACTCAACTCCGAATTGGGCAGCCAAATTGGCAATTAAAAATACATTATTATTTATCATTTCTGAATCATGTGTCCGATTACAAAACTGAATATAGATCTGTATTTAGAAGAAACACACTGATCATATGCCTTTAAAATATTGCATTAAAATCTTGATCTAGTGCATAATTTACATATTTTAATAACCCATAAATGATATATCTGGATTCAGACTACCCTGACAAATGTAGGTTATTAATATATTTCATGCTCCCATATTTATATTCAGTTACATTAAAAATGAATATTCTAGTTCAGTATTGGTTTTTCACTCCTGAAGGTGGAGGGGGCTAGTTGATAGCTGATACACCCGCTTATGACACATACACATTCAATGGCCGAATAGAAGCAAGGAGGTGGTTCATGATGGACATGAGAAAGTGAATGGCAACTACCACAACATCTTTGAAACCTAAAATGCTGTGTAAAATGATGCTGCACGGGGGCAGAATTGGATGCCGGCAGAGTGTAGCTGGAGTAGTATCCCTTTGAAAGGGTCTTGTCCAGACTGGACTGAATACATATAGAATTGTTAAACAATGGACCAGAATATCCCAGAGGGATTTTGGAGAAGAGAAGTTGATTGAAGGGAGAACCTACCTGGCTGAGCAGCTTGAGGCCAGTCGGTGTTCCTAAATGTCCAAGATGTTTAGAAGACAGATAAAAAGGTGAGTAACCAAGCCCCACATTATTCAGACACTTTTCCTAAGAATTAATTTAATCCCAGATAACATTTAAAAGTAATTTCTGAGCCCTGTTTAAAAGCCATATCACTGAAAGGTGGAATATAGTTCAATTTGCATGTGCTTCGAGATTTATATATATTAGAATTGAAACTATAGTTAACATGATCACACAAGGACTTGCTTGCAATTTGAGAAGTTTGTTCCAAATTGTGTCGGGACTGTTGTTGTGAGGGGATTAGACTGGGGATATTTCCCCACAATAATGAACCACCTTAAACAGTATATATATGTTTCATAAATATGTCTCATTACAAGATCTACCGGAGGTTTTATCTATCTGAAGGAAGACATTACAGTACTGCTTCTTCTCTCGAACTCTTTACCCCAGAGCCTATCCATTGGTCTCTTCCTCACTCCTCCACATAGTATCATAACATGTTCGGACCATTGGAACCCTCCCGTCTTCCCCTCCTCTCCACACTCTGCCCCCCTGATTCACCTGCACCTCATACATGGTTCAAGACTTTCTCTTTCCTTCAACCATTCTAGGCTCCCCTGTGAGCCTTAGGGTACACTCATCTCCACACAACCATCTTATACGTCTCTGAAACAAATGTGTCCTTCACTCTGATCAACTCCTCCCTCTTTCTGATAAGGTCTCACTTCCTCCTCTCCTCTCCTCCTCCTCTTCTCTCTTCTCACATTCTTCCCCTCCTATGCTGTTGGCCTCTCTTCTTTCCATCCTCTTCTACTCTGCTGCCCATCCCTTTTCACAGCCTCCTCTCCTCTGCTGTACCACTCCTTCTCGCCTCTCTTTCCACTGTCCTGCTGTTCCAATAAGACTGTGGATGATGGATTTGCTTTCTCTCCTTCAGGCCTACTGCCCAGGGAAAGAGTGGACAGTGTCTAGTAACACACCCTCTCTCTCGGATCCTCTCCACAGTCTGTAAACAATACTTCTGACTTGTATTATTTGTCCATTTCTGCAGCCCAAAGCAGCTAATGACATAGAGAATTGCAGCAGGATGCAACATGGTGTTTGGCATATGAGCTACTACCCTTTGTATAGCCCCATTACATCGCAGACAATCACTGTGAATCCCATAACATCGAATTTTTATAAGGGAATTTGACCACATATATATGTGGGGGGGGAGTAGGTCAAGGTGATAATAAATGTGGGAGGGATATGGGGAAGGGTGTGTGGAGGTCTTCCCCCACATATGTATGCAGTGAAATGGGTTAAAATAAAAATAAATCGATGTTATGTGATTCACAGTGATTTCTTCAATCTTTTCACCTGGATCCCTACTTCATGTCAGCTATATGGGCCAATGCACATTGTGACCTCTTGTGGCAAACTCTAGCCCAATTAAACCCCAGGCCCAACACCACAGGTATTAGTGGAAGCCCCCAGTCCCTTAGATCAACGCAATCAAGACCCCAAGGGACAGAACAGAACTAATTTGTCTTGCTATCTAGATTGATACTGCTCAGAATGTTAATGCACAATCAAAGTGTAAGATGGCTAGGGAACTTAAAGGTGACCTTGACAAAATGGTGTTAGCCGTGGACAGGGAAGCTGATGCAGCTATTGATGACACTGCTTGGTCTGATGTAATACATAATCCCATGAACAGCCATTTGAGGACAAGGTGTGTCTTCTGAGTGAGGGGCCACATTTGAAGATGGAGCCAATGGTGTCGGCTAAACCTACCTACCTGTGTCACTGTTGCCTGGCAGGGCAAAGAAGAACATCACAATTTTCCAAACAAGAATTTGGATTCTCCAGTACATTCAACCACCCTTTATTGACAAAGAACATTCTTTCTGGGTTTGACTGCAATCTGTGGGCGGGTTAGGATCGCTAGAGCTGAAAAGATGCCCGCCCCAAGCAGGCAAAGGAATAACGGACCCTTCAATTACCGAAGTGGTGAATATGCTCATCATAGAAACCAAAAGGTACCTCTGGGTTCAAGACACAGTAGACTCAAACTTGCTGAAATGACAAAGACCCACTTACAGATTCTGATTTAGGTCAATGCATAAACTAGAGTCTAGCCATTTTAAAGGAAATTCATAGTGTCCACACGTTTAAGATGCAGTGTTTTAGGAAAGAGGACAATCTACAAGTGCATTAAAGCTCAGTCTCCTTTGTGAATGGACAGCAGTCTTCAAATTCACATATACAGCGGTTTAAAGGGGTGACAAGTTGTTATCCACCAGAAGGAGATACTAGCTGCATCGGGTACCAAACTGTTCTGCGTAGACGACAAAGTGCACTCTCTCCTGCTTTCCTCGTTTCATTTTTACCCTAATTGCTGCCTGACAAATATTAACTCTCTAGTTTATGAGAAGTAAACCTGGCATTCGTATTGTGGTAGAGATGTACTCTTGTACTGGTTATGTGATAATGTTTTCTAGAAAGAAGACATCCTCAATGGAGCATGATAGTCAAGGACGGAGTCCACCCTCGTTTTTCGGAGGGTGGACTCAGTCCCCCCCCCAGCTTAAATGGGAAACATTTAATGCCTTCTTAGAATTTATGAATTAAAGCACACCTCGCTGATCGAACAACAGTTGTCAGGTTTGTAGACCAAACACTTCACCACTGAACTATATAACCTGATGAAAAATAGCAAACAACTAAAGGTGAACTGCCCCATTTCGGGACTGCACGTTCCAAGGAAAACATTTGTATTGGTTTTTGAAGTTTAAAACATGCACACCTTTTTAACGTTTTCAAAAACACTATTAGAAGAAAATATCCTTTCTTGTTTGTGTGTGTGCATTGGTTTTATGAAAGGCAAATTGCATTTGTCCTGTGCAATTTGGGTGGTTGCGCAAAGCCAATTTAATGAAATGTGCATATTTCACCTTGATATGCTAATTTTTGGCGACGTCCCATTCCATTTCGTTTGTTGATGAGTCCCCCACTTTTATGTTTAGGACTTAACCCCTGGTCATATTGAACCTTTAGCATACACAGGAAACAATGATGAAGTAAGGACTATGCTGGTAAATGTCCTGAGGCAATATGATAGGCTTTACTTGAAATGTGTAAAGAAAATAGTTAAGAACACATTTAATAATTACATTTCAAGGACTAATCCTTGATCCTGAGAAAAAACGCCTTAAAGTGGGGAGCTGAGTCCTAGAGAAACAGATTCCAGGAAGAAGCTAGAACATTAGTGTAATGATGTTGCCAAACATAAATATGTATGTTTCACAGAAGACATGTTTAGACCGATGTGACTATTATATTTGATTTGACACCAGGAAACTACTAATTGGCAGCATGGACCAATTCAGCTTCCATTACCGGACAGTTGGAGCTGATGCAGGAGAATGCAGGGCCTTTTGGCATTTGGAACTGGGCAGTTAGGACTGGGTGAAGGGCATTACAGGAGTGAGGGATTATCACCCAAACCCCAAATCTTTCACGTCCTACATTCAAAAACAATAAAAAAAATTCCTTGATCGGTGGTAACCTCTGTGTTAGATAAAAGGTTCCAAGAATGCTAGATACATTCTTTGCAGCATGTAAGAAATGTTTAAACAGGGCCCTGCTCCAGTTAAAACAGTCAGCAATGGTGCTGGGCAAAAACTTCTGCCAGCCAGAAAAAAGTGTGAAATTCGCACTGGAATCCGCTTCCCCCGTTCCGCGAAATCAGCATTGTAGTTCCACCACCACCACTTAAATGTCGTCACCACAGAAATTACGTGCACCAACCGAATATTTTCGCCTGCCCTCTTTGCAGTTTCACGCAGATCTTTGGAAATGTTCGTACACTAGTGACCGATCATGTCCGAGGGAACCAGTCACTGCCCACGTTTGGCAACCTGCCACGTCGCGCGAAACAAAACAACAAACCAGTTCTGGTTGCGTTTTGTATTCTGTGACACAACCGTGTGTTTCATTTCCGTGCTGGTGTTGTCTAGCGAGAAAAGAAGCTTTGTGTGGGATTTTAGATTTGTGCTAGTTTACCACAACGGTACGAGAAACTTTGCGCAGTTATTTCCTGGCCCATGTTGGATTCGTGCAGCGACACAAGAAACTTTGCATGGTTATTTTCCAGCCTCTGTTGATTTCTCACAGCAACACGAGAACATCTGCGCAACTCTTTTCGATTCATGCAAGTTTCGCACTGTGGCACGAGAAACGTTGCACATTTATTTTGATACGTATTGGTTTTGGCAACAAAACAAGCAATTTCACGCAGCTCTTTTTGGTTTGCGGGTCTCTTTTGGCCCATGAGAGCAATTTTCAACCATTTGGGAATGGCCAATAGTGGTTGGTTTTTATTTTACCTGTTACCCTTGTGCCAATCATTTGAAGCATAGTAACGCTCAGGCTAGTAAAAATGTTGGTGCTTTTTCTGGTGTGTTTATTACCGTCAATGTAAAATGGCTTCCTCCGTGACTGATGCCCGCTTGGCTGGCTTGGGTACAAGGCGACCATGAAGACCATGCAAAACGTATACTTGTGGCATTGGTATGAAAGCATAGTAGAGTAAACGTGTGCATTGCTCATGCATTTGGGGGCAAGGGGTCAACTTGTGTATCATTCATGCATTGTGGTGGGTTCATAATTGAGTTGTGTTGTCTCATGCTTCCACATCCCGCCCTTACCCCACTTTCATTAGAGACATGTGTAAGGTGGTGTGAGAAAGTACACTTGTGTATTTCTTATGTTTATGTTTATGTATTTGTAAAGCGCCTTAGGCCATTAGGCCCTTAGGCAAATGGACGCACACATAACAAGAACAGACACAACACAAAACACTAAAAACAACTAAAGCCCTGTACTAAACAATTAAAACATTATTATAAAATAACAATACAAATACAAAAGTAAAAAAGCTTTAAAAAACAGAAAAGTAAAACAATACAATCAATATAACCAGTAGAGTCAAGCCCAGTAAACATAAGCAGAGTTGTCAGCAAGAAACAAAACAGATCAGTACCAGAACAATTCAGGTAAAAATAGGTCTTGAGGGATCTCTTAAAAGATAAAAACGAGGAGTCCAGTCTTAGAGAAGAAGGCAGCTCATTCCAAATGCAATAATGTTATACAAACATTTCCCTGCCCTCTCCAGCTTCACATGGGATACAGTAAGCAAAGTATCCTGGTTTTATCTCAACAAAGGTGTGTTTTGTTTCACCTGTAGCCTTTGTTTAAGATAGGCTGGACTTTTGCCGAATATACATTTATGGGCAATAGAAGGAACCCTAACATCCAGGCACTCTTTCACCGGGAGCCAATGCAGCGTTCTTTGAACATGAGTAATATGTGCTCTCCAATTGGCCTCTCCAGGTGAGAGATCATTATCACAGCACTATTCTGTAAAACTTGGGGTTTTGCAATATTTCTCTGAGTGGTACGTACAGGAAGGCTACAGCAATAATACATTTGTGTTCCAATTATAGAGCAAGCAAGTGTAGCACAATTTTCTTTGGAAATAAAAGGCCCAGTGCGGCAAAGCAACTTCAAATAATAAGATGATGAAGAGATCACGGCATTAACCTGGTCTTTGATAGAGAGAGTAGAATCAAGATAAACCCTGAGGGTTGTGACCTTTGAAAGAACGGTAATACTGCAGCCAGAAATAGTAAAAATCTTATACAAGTCAGGAATCCTGGAGAGTCTTTGTTGGGCACCAACCAAGAGACGTTGTTCTGTCTTGGTGTTGGTTAAAGCCAGGCCATTATATGCCATTCAGCTTTGAATTAGCTCCAAAATGGCATTTTATCTCGCGGAATCTTACGAGTAATCACTAGAAAGTTGGAGCAGGATTTGTGTATCATGTGCGCAATTTCTATACAAAATGTCCTGGTCATCAAATAATTACTTTGTAAAATGTTAAATAGTGTGGGCGACAGTCAAGACCCTGTGGAACCCCGCATGGGAGCTCAACAGGTGGAGCCATAGAAGATTTACAGAAAACTCTTGCTAATCTGCCAGATAAAAATGACAACATCTAGTCAGCAACTGTCTTAGAAAATAAAGCAGTAGACTGGAGACTGTTGTATAAAATGTTAAAAACCAGGAGGTCAAATGCAGCCGAGAGGTCTAATAAAACAAGAAGATATACTTGTCCATTGTCCATAATTTGGACATGCTCGCCTTGAGATCCAGAAGAGCAGATTCAGTACCATGACAGGCTCTAAAACCAGACTGTCTGGAGCCAAAAACATCATGCTCTCCAAGAGGGGCCTGTAGCTGTAAGTATGCCAAACGATCTAGTATCTTCAAAAGAAAGAGCACACTTGTGACAGGTCAGTAATTTGTTGGAATATTTGGATCAAGAGGCGATTTCTTTAACAAAAATGTGGTCCACACCAGTTTAATACACACAGGCACAGATGTCGATGTAGAAGAGGTGTAAAAAAAAAATCAGGAATCAGAGGTGCAAGTACTGTTACACAGGTCTTAACAAACCTAGAAGAACATGGATCACCAGGACAATTACTCGGTTTTAAGGACTGTATCACTGTTTCAACTTCGGAGTCAATCCCCTCCCTAAAATTGATAGGCATTGACAAGAAGTGAGTAGGAGACAGACAAAATATGTCTGCTTCAAAGAGATGGCTGTTTTAAGTGAAGACACTTCATAAAAAAAGGGCCTTCAGAATTTTGGCACACCAAAACTGATATTTAACAACAGGTTCTTCTGTTTTAATATTCGGTTTCTCAAGCTCCCTCAATATCTTGAAGAGTTCTTTAGAGTTCGATGCAGCCTGACTAAAACAAGAGTACAAAGGTACAATTTACTTTGTTGGCTTGAATAGTAGAAAAGGCTATTAAAAGTCTATTAAAAGGTACACGTTTTTGTCGGAGGCGAGCATAGACGTTTGCTAGCATCTATATGCTTTCTTTTTTTGGACATGCAGACTACGCAGGCCCTGACTAAACCACACCTGCAATGTCTTTTCCACAATAGTAGATTTGGAGATTCTGGGAGGAGCAATAATATCAAATGCCAAGGAAATCTTATGATTGTAGCATACTGCCATGTCTTCCAGATAGGGAGATAGACGTTGGCGTGGTACTAGGGGGCTGCAAGAACGGCTTAAGGGACAGTGGCGTAATCTTATGTAAACTGTGTTTTACCACCATGATCGTTTGTGGATAAACCCGAGGTGGTAAACACAGAGAGCAGAGCTTAAAATGAAAGAAAAAGTGATTGAATCACGGGCCAGCATAGACCTGTAAGAGGATTCAATTCAACACTACAGCTAAGTCAACGCCTAGTCTATAATACTGAATGAAAACCCTTATTGATATATCTTTAGGTCCAGTTCATGCGTTCTGGATGACTACCCCTATATAACACCCCTCTCTTGGAATCCCCCTGACCCCACTGAGCCAAGAAGTAGTTCTGTTTTGCAAGTTTAAAAGGTTTATTTGATAATTTAAACAATATATATTATATCACGCTTTATAATAAATTAATAATTGAATAGCACACTTAATCTGATATGATGAAGATTAACAACGGAGAATCTGGCACTAACACACTTCTTATAATCACTAATGAGTGGACATGAAATGGATAAGATAGCACACTGGTAAATAGGAACAAAAGTATAATGTGGTAGAGAATGCTTTATAGAGTTCAACTGGATGTAATGTTGAATGAAAATGCAATACAGAAAATACTCAATATGATTTCAACAAACAAGGTAATCACTTTTCTCTGGCAATCCCCTCCCCCCCTTGATGCAATGCAAGGAAATGGAAGGAAGCACACAGTTCTCAGAAATGCAATCAAATGTGATTCAGTTCAATCCCAGCAAGCTTAGACAACAGAAAACAGATAGGAGTTTTGAAAACACAAGCCCGAATTGCTTTGATATGTGCTGGCAATGAATTAAAAAAATATGCTAAACGCTTTTAATTCCCTTACAGAGGTTCAGGGTGAGTGGTATCTAGTTAATATTAGTCCAGGCTCACACTAGCAATGATGCAGGGATAGTTAGCAGGTCAAACGAATTTCTGGCAAATGGAAGGCAAGCAGCAGCAGTTTTTACATGTGAAGAAATTGCAAATCGCGGTAAAATTCGCGGATGCGTGTTCCGCGATTGCGGTAAAACTATAAGGGGTAGGAATGCGGTTCTTGGTACGATTCAAAGCTACGATTCTAAGCTATCAGAGGAAAGTTACTGCAAGTCTCTAGCCCAAACGGTCGCGGAGATATGAGCGATTTAATAAAGGTCGTTTTTGGGTTTGCAAATTTCAAAAGCTCAAAATGACAAGTGCAGCTTGCAACTAGAAATGACAGGTGACAGCTAGGAGGCAGTTCTACTTAGGTTAATTAGATTGAATTAGATTAATTTAAACTAAGAGATTGGATCTGCACAGTTTTCTAGGTACTCACACTATATTCTTGAGTGAAATGGGCCTCGCCATGGATCTGGTCAGGGTTTTAAACTGGACTCTGGTCTGGTCTGGTCTGGCCTCTGCACTTCACAGTGATCTGGGTCAGCTCTCTCTGCTGGTCTGGGTCTCTCTGGGTACAGCACTGCTTTCTCTCTGGTCTGGTCTCTTAGTTCTGGATAGATAGAAGTCTCTAGTTTGGCTTTCTGGAGGTTGATGGAGGTAAGTATGGATTTTTCCGGCAGAGCGTCCCGCTGCAGATGGATTTGGAAAGTCCCTATCTGTCCTGTCTGTCTGCTTTTATGTGTTTAGAATGTGGGTGTGTTCTAGCATCACTGACCCTACCTCTCTCTCAGCTTCTAATTGGTCAAACTTCCATTTATCATTTGATTGGGGAATGAACTGTGAGTCAGAGTGATGTCATTTTACAGCCTGCAGAAAGTCCACTCCTCCTGTCAACTTACACACAAATCTAGATTTGAAACAAATACATATTTGCAGAGGTACATATTGTTTTAAAATCATATGCACCCATCATGCATTACAGGAGGTATACCCTGTTCAAACTCTGCTCTTCCTGGGAACTTGCATTCAGAAATGGCACATATTTCACTTTTTAACTGATTTTGCAATTTCTGACATTGACCCAACTTTACATACATGTGTGCAGGGAGTAGGGACATTAACTGATGAAGTTTCAGATTTTTAACATGCATATATTTAGAGTAATATCCACTTTTCCGCTGACACCCCCCTGAACATGCCACCGGGTCGAAAAACCTCTTAAAATGTGGGCAGAAAAATCACAAGAATTATGGTATCATTTATAAAATTTTCACATGTCCGCTCTATGAGTTATTCATCTTTTTAAAGTTATGTTCTGGCTCCAAAGGGGTGTGGTTTCCCAGGTCACATGGTATAGAAACCAGTCTTTCCAGTTTCTGCCAAGCCAGCTTGCTCTCACAGGCAGTGCCCCTCCCAGCTCCTGCCAAGAGGAAGCTACATTTTACGACTGCGGTAATAAAAACCTTTGCCTGAGTGAAGAGGGCTTTGTTCACTCTCTTGCAGAGCACAGGTAATTCAATTATCAGATAGATGGCATATCCTTAGTGTGGGCAGCAAAAGGAAGGTTGGCCTGGGAACACAGTGGTGACTCAAGTTTCCCTCCTGATGGGGGTAGTTGCCAGGCAGAATTCAGTTCCTTAAGCCGGGTTTCAGATAAAATGTCACTTTTTGTTCCCCAGTTTCTGCATTCAAATAAAACTAAACATTTTTACATATGCAGCTAGAAGGCTGATTCTAAGTTTAAAACTATGACATTTAAACAGTTACAAAGGCATGTGACACCAAACATAGCTCACTCATTTAATCTAAACATTTTCGATTTTAGTGTCTTTAAATCCAGTGCAACTTAAACTGCTGACTCCATAGCAGTTTTGTTATAAGCATTGTTTTGGGCTCTTCATTTCCCAGATTTTGTAGGCACACAAAATTCCATTCTGCCAAATGTCTGCTGGTGTTCAGTAAATATTTTGCACATATTGCAATGTTTGAAAATAGGCATTTTGACTTGCCTTCAGGGAAACAGAGTGGTTTTAAAACGCCGGCTTTTGGATAGTGGTGAGTACTGGTACTGCACCCATTTTTGGGATTTAAGAAATTAATTCCCCACAATTCTAGGTTGCATTTGGCAATCAGCATTTCCATTCCCAATGGTTTCAGACTACTGTGTGGGTAGTCCAATGGTGGTTTTAGGCAGTTTCCTTCTGTGCCCATAACATCGGCAAAAATGAATGGCAGCCTATTCTTCATGCATTTCCCTGTGCATTTTCTGGGAAGCTCTGGCCATCATGATGTTTTCATGTCAGTACTGCACAGTTTTGAGGTAGGGCTCGGATGCATGGGTAAATACATCCCACAAGCCCCCCTCTTGCGATGGCCATTCGGTTTCACTGATGGGACTCGCAAGATCTGGGATGTTTCCTCATCTTCTTCCAATAGATGGCACAGTTCAGCATCTTTTCCTCCATCCGGTCGGATCGATCGGTTCTCCTCGCCGGTCCTGATGGGAATATTGGGCGGTACCCCGAGCCCGTTGCGTCTCAGCTCCCGGTCTCCGGATCGTCCTCCTTGGCCCGTCTCAAGGTTTTCTTTCTCCTAGGACGACAAAGGAAGAGCGGCAATACCTATTCATAGATTTTTTTCCACCACTGTTGAGATAGTGGGGCAGCATATGCATTTCATCATAACAAAACATTACATTCTTATTTTGAGAAAAAAAAACAATATAACTAAGAGACAGTTTCATACAAATCACAGTATGTTAGAGACTAGATGTGGTACGTTTTATGATTGGAACTGAATTAGTCTGAGACAGTACCCGCTAGGATTCCAGAGGATTCCTCCAGTTGTTGCAGAGCGTGCCTGGGATGGCAACACTTCAACTGGTTTATGTGGACCCACTTGTCTTCTCCCTCTGCCGAACCGCCTTTGGGGATGCGGATCTTGTAGGCCACAGGGGAGATCTTATCGACGATCTCAAAGGGTCCCTTCCATGTAGGCAAAAATTTGCGCTGCTTGGCCTGGTTCCTTTGGAAGTTGTATAGATAGACCCGGTCTCCCACCTGATATTCCTTCCTGGAAGTTTTCAGGTCATAATGGGTCTTCATGCTATCAGCCGATCTTTCTAGATTCCGCTGAGCGTAAGCAAAAGCATGTTGGAGGTGTTTCCTTAAATTCTCTACATACTCATGAGTAGTGGAGGCATTTATCAGTGTCTGCTCTTGGGTCCTGTAGAGCAAATGCTGAGGAAGCACCATCTTGCGTCCAGTCATCAACTCAAATGGTGACATTTTGGTTGCAGATGAAGGGGTAGATCTGATAGCCATTAGGACCAGAGGTAATCGGATATCCCAACTTGGCCCAGAATCTGCCACAAACTTCTTTAATATGCTCACAATTGTCCGGTTATATCTCTCTACTGCCCCAGAAGAAGCTGGCCGGTAAGCAATATGCAGCTTTCTCTTGACCCCCAGTATCTCCCACATCTTTGTCATTACCTCACTGGTGAAGTGGCTACCTCTGTCTGACTCAATCCTTTGAGGTAGACCAAAACGGGAAAAGATGTCGTTAATCATCAAGGCAGCTGCAGTTTCTGCCTTGCAATTTGGGGCTTGGAGACATTCCACCCACTTGGTAAACAAGCATGTCACAGTCAACATGTACTTATTCCCCCTAGCCGAGCGAATCACAGGGCCTACAAAGTCGATTTGTAAATCTGACCATGGCAGTGTCATCCCCCGCTTTTGTAAAGGTGCCCGGTGTGTGAGGGATGTCGGCTGAAATTGTGCACACACAAGACAACCCTTCAAATATTGGTTGAGGTCCTGGCCCATGTGTGGCCAGTATGCAACCTCTCTTAAGATTTCCAGTGTTGTGTGAAACCCCCTATGACCGGCGGTGGCCGCATCATGGGCGTGACTTAACATCAGGCTTCGGAATGAGGTAGGAACCACCCACTGATCGTGGCCAGCTTTGGATTTCCTTACCAGCAAACCGTCTTGGATCCGGAACATTTTTGGACATTTCATCAACACTCTTAGGTCCTCTTTCCCAATGTAATCGGTATCCGTCAGGGGAAAGTTCTCAGGGTCCTCAAGGTGCTGGTAAAATTTACCAATAATTGGATCCCCCTTCTGAGCAGTAATCAAATCCGCATCAGGGGTCTCCTTACTCCATTGTGCAATTGAAAGGTCGTTGTGAGCATTTGTCTGGGACCTAGTGATAGCAGTGACCTGGATTTCCCCCAACAGGGACTCAATCTCAATTAGATCCCCTTGGATGCCCCCGGTTTTGGCCAGCTGATCAGCTAAGTCATTTCCAGTTTTGTCTGGTCTCTCTACTTTGGAATGACCCTTGATCTTTTTCCAATAGATGGTCATCTCATTCGAGGTGACCAGATCATCAATGTTTTGGATCAACTTCCCATGTTTCAAGGGTTTGTTGTTAGCACATAACATGCCTCTGGTTTTCCAATTAACCATGTGCTCCACGAACCCATTCCGTACATAATCCGAATCTGTGATTATGACCAGTTCGTGGAGTTGATGCTGGACAGCAGTGAGGATGGCCTGATGCACAGCCATCAATTCTGCCACCTGACTACTTCGGGGACCAATTTTGTATCCAGCGGAGGGTTCTGGGGACTCATTCTCCCATGCATTCCCTACGCCGGCCACCAGTTCTTTCTCCCCGTTGTTGTCAACATGGTAAGAGCATCCATCCACATAGACAGTGGGCATTCCCTCACACTTGTCCTCTTCAAAGACTTTGTGTGGGGAATTAAGGTATGCCTCCATGTTGTCCTTGATTTTTAGACTTTCGTCCTCGAGACAGTTTTCTCTGGCACAATCATGCAAGTCAGCCAGACCTTGCGCGAGGGGACTCTTCTTGTTTTGGCCATATCTGACCTCCACAGGAAAGCCTTGCATTGACAGAATCCAGGAAGTAATTCGGGCATTACTCACATTTCCGGCCCGGATTCTGTCACTTTGGAGATATTGCAGAGGCTGGTGTGGAGTCTCCACTATGATGTGTTCCCCCTGGATAAACGGGCGGTAATTCTTCAATGCCCACACCGTTGCCAGGAGTGCCTTCTCACAATCGTTGAATTTCTCCTCCACAGAGGATAAAGTTTTGCTCGCATAGGAGATTACTTTATTGACCTTGTCATGCTTTTGATATAATACTGCCGTCAAGCACGTATTAGAGAACCCTGTCTCCAGGAAGAACTCCTTGTTTCTGACCGGGTAAGCTAGGCAAGGCGCTTGTGAGAGGCTTCTTTTGAGTTGTCTTACTGCCTCGGCTTGTTCTGGACCCCATTCCCACTTGACCCCCCCCTTCAGGAGATGAATCAGGGGTCTGGTGATCTCTGCGTAGCCCTCAATGAACTTTCTGCTGTAATTAGTCAGTCCAAGGAGGCTCCTTAGTTCCCGCAGAGTTGTGGGGTCTTTCAGTTTCTGAAGTGCTTCCACTTTCTTTTCCTGGGGACAGAGACCCTGAGGAGTAATCTCATGCCCCAAGAAATTAACACGGGTTCTACACCACTGTGCTTTCTGAAAGGAAAGTTTTGCTCCGGCGGCCCTCAACTGTGTCAGAACATAACGGATCTCCGCTATGTGTTCCTCAACAGTTGAGCTTTTGATGAGGACATCATCTACATAAGCCAGGTTACCCCTTGCACCCAAGTCGGGCATGGCCTTGTGTAGAAAAATGTTGAATTCATTGCCGGAGTTGAGGTATCCGAAGGGAGTCCGGGTCCATGTGTACTGCTGGCCCCCAAAGGTAAAAGCCAGCTTGTATTGGTCCTCCCTACTGACAGGCACAGTCCAGTATCCATTGGTCAGGTCTATTGCAGTGAATACCTGTGACCCCTGGATCTGGGCCAGCCCTTGGTCAATGTAGGGCAGAGGCCATCGGGAAGTATGGACCCGTTTGTTGAGCTCCCTGAGGTCGGCGCAGAGTCTCCACTGGCCGTTTGGCTTCAATATTCCCAGCACCGGATTATTGAAGGTGCTGTGGACTGGACGGATTATTCCCCGGGACTCAAGGTTCTTAATTATTTCAGTAAGGGACTCCATTGATGCGAGAGGCAAGCGATATTGCTTCACAAACACAGGAGTCATGCCAGGGTCCGTGGGGATTGTGGTTGTGTGGATGTCAGTGCGACCACAGTCATATGAGTCTACCGCAAAGAGATCTTGGAAATCCAAGAAAACTTGTTTCAACTTTTGCTTTTGTTCCAGAGTCACACAGGCATCAGCTAGGTTGACTCTCTCTTCCACCATCTGCCTGAAGCCTGGAAAGACTTCTGGTTTGGCTATTTCAGCGGCCTCCTCCAGCTCGGTGGAGAAGTCCCTGGTCAGAGTGCTGATTTGGACCGGAGGCTTCAGGTGGGAAAGGCAGCCCTCATGTACCTGAAAAATCACCTCATCCCTCCTGAAGTCACAAGTCACATCTTCCTTACCATAGGGGCAGGAAGTGTACACCAGGAAGTTCCCCCCATGCCGGGTAAAAATCCTGTCTGGTGTTGTATTGTCATCACTGTCACTGTCAAAACAGTCCTTGGGGATTGGTCCTAACAGTTCATTTACAAGATCAATGGAGAAATGTTGGTCATCAACCGCCATTCCAATAATGGTGCCTGCGGCTAGAGTAATACTCTTTAAGTCGCTGTTATCCACCTCTATTGGAATGGTGTCATGTTCTATGTTGACTAATGGAGTTGGGTTTACCCCCAACCCTTGCTGTTGGAGAGAAGCATTTAGATGTATGTAAGCATCAGGGATTTTCAACTCTTGTCCCCTTTTAACTTTCACTTCCAGGGAGAATTGTCGGGTCCTTTCTGGGATGGTGACTTCCTCTTTAACCTGAATTTCAACTGCATAAGGTAGCAATTGAGCTGACCTAAATGCTTTTTCTGGATCAACAAAGCCCATGGGATTATCCGCTAATCGGGACCAAGCTTTGAAGTTTATTAGGTCCAAACTAATGGCAAAGTGATTGAGAATGTCACTGCCTAAGTAAAAGGCGGCAGTGACGTCTCGCACGACCCAACAATTATGGACTATGCTCTTGTTGCCAATGGAGATTTTGAGCATACACCTGCTTGGCAGGAGATGTTTTGAATTGGGTGCTTCCAGGTCCATTTCCCATTTGTCTATCAGTTTGAAGGTGGGAATGGCTGGATCTTTTGGGAGTTGGCGGAACATGGCTTCGCTGATGAAGCTCTTACCGTTGTTCACACACACTCGAGCGAGAACAGAGTCCTTCCCATCATTTAACTGAACAGGGATGAACAACTGCTCTCCAATTTGCTGAATATCAGCCAGGCTCTGAGCTGATTTCACCTCTTTCTGGACTATAGGAGTGGGAGTTTCAGATTGTGGATTGGTATAGAATTTCAGAGTGTTTCCTTCCAGCGTGGAATACCACTTTAGACTGGAAGGAAGGTTGATTTTCAGAAATAGAGAGGACCCCCCATCACCAGTCTGTTGTCCTACTGCTATTACTGTCACGTCTGGAATCTGGTTGTTCTGGAAGTGAAATTCTACTTGGTCAGATTTTTGTTCAACCATGTGGCAGGTGCCGTTTAAACTAACATGGTTGACACTCTGTTTTAATTTTATTGGTCGGCTAGTCTGGGTCCAGAGGACCTTGTTTACGCAATCTATTAGGGGTGACAACCTTCTCAGGAGGTCATTCCCTAGTAAACAAGGGGTGCCCTCTGGGGTCACAACTATGACCGGGTGCTTCAACTTATGTCGCCCAATTTTTATGTCCAAATCTGCGGTCCCCTCAACGGGAATTTCCTTCCCGTCAAAGTTCTGCAGTTGTCCAGGAAGAGAGGTGAGAGGAATTTGGTAATTCTCTCCCCTTCCTGCATTCAGTTCATCAAAGGCCCTTCTGGACAGAAGGGTAGCTTGAGATCCAGTGTCCACCAGTGCCAAAATTGTACCCTGCCCCTGTACTTGTACCGGGGCATAATATCTTCCCTCCTTCTCCTCAAGGGGGCACAGATAATGCACATTTTTGGACAACTGGTGGGCTAACTTTCTGGTTTTGGACATCGATAGCGAAGAGATTTGGGCAGAATTCTGTGGAGAGTCTTGGGAATCTGAAAGAAAAAGTTGGCAACTGGAGATCAGAGCCATTGTGGGTTCCCCTGGTTCCGGTTCTGGGCTGCCCCCCCCTTTTTGGAGGCAGTCCCCAGGATGGGTTTGAACCAGGGGATTTTCTTGCTGTTGGTTCTGGGATAAGATGGTGGGTGGCGGTAGCTCAGTCTCCACATCTCCCCAGTCAGGATTTGCATCCCTAGGGACCCATTTTTCTTTGGGAGGAGTTCCCCCCTCTCTGAAGGAGAAGATCCTTTTCCCAGGATCCTCTGAGGATCCCTCTCCCTCAAATTGGAAGATCTGTGCCTCCTCCTCAAACTGAGTCTGTTTGGGTCTTTTGTTTCTCCTACCCCCCCTCTGCTCCTTAGGAGGCAGACTTTCAGGGGCAAGAGATTTCGTTTCCGGTTCCTGGGTTTCCAGGGGCTGTTTACAAGTGAGGAAGGAAGCTTCCTCCAAGGCTTTACACCCCCCTTCCCTTTGTGCCTCCTCCCTGGGAACCGGTGAGTTATCGGGGTGCTGCCCCCGTCATTGTTCTGGAGCACCAGGTCCAGAGTTGGGTGCGTTCTGCGCCGGCACGCCCATCTGAGGGTTCTGCTGAGCCCTCAGTATGTGACCCAGGTCCCGCGCCATGTTTTGAACCTGGCGCTCTAACTGGGAAACCCGCTCAGGCTGATACGGGGCCCTGTTTTCTCCCCTGGGCTGATCCCGGGAAGGGTAGCTGTCCCTCCTCTGGTAATACCCCTGGTTGGGAAGATTTGGGTACCCCTCCACCCTTGGCCTCCCCTCTCCCGGATTCAGTGGTCTGGGCTCAGGGAATTGGGGAAAGAAGGATGGATGGCTTTGGGGCTGGAAGTCGGGTGGATATCTGGGGAAAAAGTTCTGCCCAGGGTTTGGTAAATTTCTGCCCTCCTGTGGGAAAATTGGAGGGAAGTTCCCTGGGTTAGGTGCTTGTCTGGATCCCCCCCCTTGGGCTGGAGGAGTCCACACATAACCCAGGATGGGTCGATTTCCCTTGTAACGGGGACTTACATAATCAGGAGAGCGAGGGACCCCATTTGTGGGGCTGCCTCCTTGGCTCCCTGTCTGTGACTGACCCGAGGACCTCCTGGGCCTAGCATTATTAGGTGCAGGCAGGTTTTTAGGCCCCCCCATCTCCAAATCCAAAACGGGGGTGACCTTTACCTCTGCCACCTTGGCAGCAGCAGGGGTGCTGTTGGCTTTGGGGTTTTTTTGGGCATTACTTTTGCTATCTACCGGTTTCTGCACCTCATAGATCCGGGTAGCCTGTTCAATGACCCAGTCTAAAGATCTTTTCTCGTGAAAATCCCTCACGAGCTGGGTCATGATATATTTGGGCAAGGCATGAAAAAATGTATTAACGAATTCTCGACTGTCTGTGCGCACCCTTCTTGTGGTCTGTGCAAAAGCACGCTTTAACTCCTGCACAAATTCTTGTGGGGCCTGATCCTCCCCACATTGCAAATTGTAGGCTGCCTTGCGAGCCTCTTGAGGATTTCTGTGAACAGAAAAATGTTTCAGGATGGCCGCCTTATATGTGGACCATCTTAAATGATTTTGGTCCTCCAGCCCCGCAAAGAAACTGGAGTATTCCGGGGAGAAGGTCCACTTTACATATTGAATACAGCTTTGGCTGTCCTTCATATGGAAAGTCTCCATCATTTGCTCAAACAACTCTAAGTGCTCCCAAACAGAATACTTAGCGTTCTTATGGTAAGGCGTGATGACGCTCCTGATCGCCTTAATCTGCTTTAAAGGGTCCTTAAGCAAGGCCCTTTTTGCCTTATTGGCCTTTTTGGTTCGGGTAACCCTTGTCCATTCTTCCTCGGACTCAGAGGCACTGCTCCCAGAGGTTCCCGTCTGTTCTTCCAGGTTTTCCCGGATTCTGCGAGCCTGGGAATGGCTGGCAGAATGTGGGGACCTGGTCTCCTGTGTCCTGCGCAGTTCAGAGGGGTCTTCAGATTCCTCCTTGCTGCCAGGATTTGATGGGTACCCCCTCCACTGACCTAACTGGGCAGAGGTTTTCAGGATGCCCTTAATGGGCCTACTCTCCTGGGGTTCCCCATTGAACTGTACTGTACTTGGGTGCCCATACCCGGATGCCCACCCCTCCATTCCTGAGTGGTTCTGGCCTATGAGCCCCATACTCTTAGCTGGATAGTAATCTGCCATCCCTGTGGCCCTGTGCTCATGTGCGCCAGGGAACATGGGGGTGGCAGAGTCCAGGGACTGAGAGGTATGAGGGCCTCTGGTACTAGGGCTCCTGAGGTTATGCTCCGGAGTTTCCCTTTCCCAGCGAACCTCATCTCTATCCGCCCCTGCTCCCTGTTGCAATGCAAGAGCCT
Organism: Ambystoma mexicanum; assembly: GCF_040938575.1. NCBI lineage: Eukaryota > Metazoa > Chordata > Amphibia > Caudata > Ambystomatidae > Ambystoma > Ambystoma mexicanum. The sequence goes on from NC_090933.1 coordinate 434,259,130, forward strand.
GCATTTGTGCCTTCAGTTCTTCAGTTAAGGCCTTACTGGACTCTATCAGTCTCTCCTGCATCGCTACCTGTTGTTGGAGCCTATCATTGTGTTCACAGAGGGCCTCGTTTTCCCTCTGTGCTTCCTGGTTGGTCCTGGAGAACTGGGCCAGTCTTTGCTGCAGGAGGGTTACCTCCTGAGCTGTGTCCCTATTGGCCTGCTCCTTTCTTGCTAGAGCATCCTCCACCCTCCTGGTGTGCTCTAACAAGTTCTGGTGTTCTTTTTGGAGATCACCCAGTCCCTGGTGGGCCAGGTGATTTTCTTCCATTTTTCTTTTTAAATGGCAGACTTCCTGGCCTAAGGCGTCTCTTTCCTGACTAAGAGCCTGCATTTGTGCCGCCAGGTCGTCCCTTTGCCGTTGAAGGGCACCAGCTTTTTGGCGCTCCTCATCAAACTCTGCCTGGGTATCCAGGTCTTTCAAGATCAGCTTGTTGCTCTCTACCTTCACTCTATCTAGATGACTTTGCAGGGTGGCTACCTGCTCCGTGCATGCCCTGTTAAAGTCTAATTGTTGCTCCAGCTTTTTCTGGCTCTGCAGTAAGGAGTCCAAACTGTCTTGGTGCTCCTTCTGCAGGGCCAGAAATCTGGTATCCTGTTCTGACTTTTCCTTTTGCAGCACATCCATATCCTCCTTCATTTTAGTGATGTACAGTCTGCTGTCATTTTCTGACTCCTGGCTCCTCTGCAGCCTCTGCTCAGAAGTGACCAGGTCAGATTGGACCTTCTGTAATGCCAGCAGTTGCCTACTCGCCAGATCTTGGCCTTCAGCACATTTGTCCTGCACGGCTCCCATATGTAAATATAAATACGCCGCTACCCTGGCAATCTTATTGTGTTCATCTTTGGCTTTAGGAGCCATATATAGTTCACTCAGGGCCACATGTAAGGGACCCTGATCTCTATATATATCTGACCCTGTTTCAGTGACCTGTTGTGTGATGGCCTGCAACCACGCATCCTGGCCCTGTTCGGTCCATTCACCTCTCACAAATAGCTTATGCAAGAGGTGCTCTCTGGCTATTTTCATGTCTACTAAGGTCGTCATTCTAGAGATTGGTCTCTGTCCTGACTTACAGAAGTTTGTATTTTATTTTTGCAGAACAGAACTTTTCTTGGAGTGTCCCTTTTGAGGAATGCTTCACAGCGTAATGCAGCGTGGTGATCCGACCGGATGTATGTATCCCGTCAGTTAGCACACTGTATTAAGCTGCACAAGTGGTAAATCTAACCCAACGTCTCGGCTCGAGCCCCCAATTTGTAAGAGGATTCAATTCCACACTACAGCTAAGTCAACGCCTAGTCTATAATACTGAATGAAAACCCTTATTGATATATCTTTAGGTCCAGTTCATGCGTTCTGGATGACTACCCCTATATAACACCCCTCTCTTGGAATCCCCCTGACCCCACTGAGCCAAGAAGTAGTTCTGTTTTGCAAGTTTAAAAGGTTTATTTGATAATTTAAACAATATATATTATATCACGCTTTATAATAAATTAATAATTGAATAGCACACTTAATCTGATATGATGAAGATTAACAACGGAGAATCTGGCACTAACACACTTCTTATAATCACTAATGAGTGGACATGAAATGGATAAGATAGCACACTGGTAAATAGGAACAAAAGTATAATGTGGTAGAGAATGCTTTATAGAGTTCAACTGGATGTAATGTTGAATGAAAATGCAATACAGAAAATACTCAATATGATTTCAACAAACAAGGTAATCACTTTTCTCTGGCAATCCCCTCCCCCCCTTGATGCAATGCAAGGAAATGGAAGGAAGCACACAGTTCTCAGAAATGCAATCAAATGTGATTCAGTTCAATCCCAGCAAGCTTAGACAACAGAAAACAGATAGGAGTTTTGAAAACACAAGCCCAAATTGCTTTGATATGTGCTGGCAATGAATTAAAAAAATATGCTAAACGCTTTTAATTCCCTTACAGAGGTTCAGGGTGAGTGGTATCTAGTTAATATTAGTCCAGGCTCACACTAGCAATGATGCAGGGATAGTTAGCAGGTCAAACGAATTTCTGGCAAATGGAAGGCAAGCAGCAGCAGTTTTTACATGTGAAGAAATTGCAAATCGCGGTAAAATTCGCGGATGCGTGTTCCGCGATTGCGGTAAAACTATAAGGGGTAGGAATGCGGTTCTTGGTACGATTCAAAGCTACGATTCTAAGCTATCAGAGGAAAGTTACTGCAAGTCTCTAGCCCAAACGGTCGCGGAGATATGAGCGATTTAATAAAGGTCGTTTTTGGGTTTGCAAATTTCAAAAGCTCAAAATGACAAGTGCAGCTTGCAACTAGAAATGACAGGTGACAGCTAGGAGGCAGTTCTACTTAGGTTAATTAGATTGAATTAGATTAATTTAAACTAAGAGATTGGATCTGCACAGTTTTCTAGGTACTCACACTATATTCTTGAGTGAAATGGGCCTCGCCATGGATCTGGTCAGGGTTTTAAACTGGACTCTGGTCTGGTCTGGTCTGGCCTCTGCACTTCACAGTGATCTGGGTCAGCTCTCTCTGCTGGTCTGGGTCTCTCTGGGTACAGCACTGCTTTCTCTCTGGTCTGGTCTCTTAGTTCTGGATAGATAGAAGTCTCTAGTTTGGCTTTCTGGAGGTTGATGGAGGTAAGTATGGATTTTTCCGGCAGAGCGTCCCGCTGCAGATGGATTTGGAAAGTCCCTATCTGTCCTGTCTGTCTGCTTTTATGTGTTTAGAATGTGGGTGTGTTCTAGCATCACTGACCCTACCTCTCTCTCAGCTTCTAATTGGTCAAACTTCCATTTATCATTTGATTGGGGAATGAACTGTGAGTCAGAGTGATGTCATTTTACAGCCTGCAGAAAGTCCACTCCTCCTGTCAACTTACACACAAATCTAGATTTGAAACAAATACATATTTGCAGAGGTACATATTGTTTTAAAATCATATGCACCCATCATGCATTACAGGAGGTATACCCTGTTCAAACTCTGCTCTTCCTGGGAGCTTGCATTCAGAAATGGCACATATTTCACTTTTTAACTGATTTTGCAATTTCTGACATTGACCCAACTTTACATACATGTGTGCAGGGAGTAGGGACATTAACTGATGAAGTTTCAGATTTTTAACATGCATACATTTAGAGTAATATCCACTTTTCCGCTGACACCCCCCTGAACATGCCACCGGGTCGAAAAACCTCTTAAAATGTGGGCAGAAAAATCACAAGAATTATGGTATCATTTATAAAATTTTCACATGTCCGCTCTATGAGTTATTCATCTTTTTAAAGTTATGTTCTGGCTCCAAAGGGGTGTGGTTTCCCAGGTCACATGGTATAGAAACCAGTCTTTCCAGTTTCTGCCAAGCCAGCTTGCTCTCACAGGCAGTGCCCCTCCCAGCTCCTGCCAAGAGGAAGCTACATTTTACGACTGCGGTAATAAAAACCTTTGCCTGAGTGAAGAGGGCTTTGTTCACTCTCTTGCAGAGCACAGGTAATTCAATTATCAGATAGATGGCATATCCTTAGTGTGGGCAGCAAAAGGAAGGTTGGCCTGGGAACACAGTGGTGACTCAAGTTTCCCTCCTGATGGGGGTAGTTGCCAGGCAGAATTCAGTTCCTTAAGCCGGGTTTCAGATAAAATGTCACTTTTTGTTCCCCAGTTTCTGCATTCAAATAAAACTAAACATTTTTACATATGCAGCTAGAAGGCTGATTCTAAGTTTAAAACTATGACATTTAAACAGTTACAAAGGCATGTGACACCAAACATAGCTCACTCATTTAATCTAAACATTTTCGATTTTAGTGTCTTTAAATCCAGTGCAACTTAAACTGCTGACTCCATAGCAGTTTTGTTATAAGCATTGTTTTGGGCTCTTAATTTCCCAGATTTTGTAGGCACACAAAATTCCATTCTGCCAAATGTCTGCTGGTGTTCAGTAAATATTTTGCACATATTGCAATGTTTGAAAATAGGCATTTTGACTTGCCTTCAGGGAAACAGAGTGGTTTTAAAACGCCGGCTTTTGGATAGTGGTGAGTACTGGTACTGCACCCATTTTTGGGATTTAAGAAATTAATTCCCCACAATTCTAGGTTGCATTTGGCAATCAGCATTTCCATTCCCAATGGTTTCAGACTACTGTGTGGGTAGTCCAATGGTGGTTTTAGGCAGTTTCCTTCTGTGCCCATAACATCGGCAAAAATGAATGGCAGCCTATTCTTCATGCATTTCCCTGTGCATTTTCTGGGAAGCTCTGGCCATCATGATGTTTTCATGTCAGTACTGCACAGTTTTGAGGTAGGGCTCGGATGCATGGGTAAATACATCCCAGAGACCTCTGGTTGTCCAACTGGGATACTTAAAGTATGCAACCAATCCAAAATATGGCCATCCTTATGGGTAGGCACCAGAATAACTTGAACAAATCCGAGATCCATATACGCCTGATTCACAGATGTAGCCCTGTGATCTTGAGGGTCATTCAACCAAAAGTTAAAATCTCCCAGTATAATAACTTTAGCAGATGATTCCACAAATGAATGCAGCAACACAAAGAATTGCTATTCAAAGGTAGAAATATTATGAGGCAGTCTATAAAGTAGAATACAACTATAAGACATTCATGGGATAACCAGAAGCTTAACAAGTAATAATTCCACCCCATTGGGGGCTTCAATATCAACTTGATGCATATGCAAAGACTTACGAAATATCATAGCAACACCACCTCCGACAAAGGAGGTCCTATCCGCATCAATGATCCCTAGGGGCACTGCTAAGTCCAAGTCAGGGCCTGACATGTCTGAAAGCCAGGCTTCAATTACAAAAGCAATATCGAATGTGTTATCCTGAATATAATCATGCATTGTGGGGAGCTTGTACTTTAGATGTATTGTCTCATGCTTCCATATGACCCTCTTATCTCTACTTTCCATTGGGATGCGTGTATGGTGGTGGAGGCTTGCGTCAACTTGTGTATTGCTTATGCAAGGTGGGGTGGCTTGTACTTGAGTGGTGTTGTCTAATGCTTCCACATTCCTATTTCTTTCATTAGGGACGTGTGTAAAGTGGTGGAGGTGGGGAGATAACTTGTGTATCGCTCATGCATTGTGGGGGGCTACAAGCACAAAGATACTATCGTTCTTACCCAGGCAAGTGTAAATGTGTGTGCTTTTTCTGGGGTGTTCAACCATTGCAGTTGCTTCCTCTGTCACTGGCATTTACGTGCCTGGTTTGGGAACAGGACGACCAAGTGGACCAAGCCAACCAAGAAAATCAAGGCAACCTGGGTGCTCACATGATGACCATGCTGTGCTTGTACTGCTGTTTCACCTTTTTGTATTGGTCATGGTGGGGTAAACTTGTGTATCGCACATGAATTTGGGGGTGGGGCAATTTGTGTATCACCCATGAGTTGGGGGAATGCTTCTGGCAAAAAGTTAAAAGATTCACCCAGCCTAGTATAGATATATGTGCTTTTTCTGGTGTGTTCACCTTCTCATCAGTAGCAGTTGGCTTCCTCTTCCACTGACATCTAGGTGTCTGGCTTCAGTACACCTCAACCAATGCAACAAGTGTGAACAGGTCGACCACGTTGCTGATCCACCTCATTGCATTGGTAAGCACGGCAGGGTAAACTTAAGTTGTGTGATATTTTAGAATGACTGTCTGCATTGAATATAGACTGTACATATGTGTTAATTCACCCTAATATGCACATAGTGGGAGCATATGAGTGAGGAATGGATGGCATAAACGAGAGAGCAGATAACTGCCCAACTCACTTCCTCTTGACAGTGGTGTCTGCTTTTAGAGCACATTTGCAGGCAACTTTGCTCAAGCAGATAACCCTGCGCATTTGTAATGGAAATGGCGCACATCAACATCACCATTAGTATTTTCAGGCTCTTGGACCCATCTCATGGCAGGTAGTAGAATGTAATGGTTTATAGTGAATAAGTCAAATTCAAAAAAGTCGAATGCAAAAATGTCAGAAAATTTTTTTTTGAATGTTTTTGTTGTTATTTTAATGGGGAATTCCCTCCCAGTCCCCTGTTTATTTTTACTAGCTAAAGCCAAAAAAACATACAAATTAAAAAAAAACACATTTGAGTTTTTTTTTCGACATTTTCTTTTTTTGACATTTTTGGATTCGACTTTTTGCATTCAACATTATGACTGGCTACCGAATGTAATTGTTGTGCTGCGAACATTATCCATGCAATCCATGCAACTAGGTGATGTGAAGTCATGCCATAGGTATGCTGTCATGTCAGCATATAGACCCTCAATCATGGCCACATTTGGCTCATGATTCTTTACTTCTCTGCACAGGTCATTATATTGGAGCAATATGTTTGAACTGCATATTAACAAACAGTGCCTTCACTCTGATCCCAAATGCCTGTCCACCATCCACACAAGGATGGATATTAAATGCCTACTTCAAACTGAACCCCACCAAGATCAACGTCATCCTCATTGACCCCCCCCCATCCCATACAGCAACTCATGAAACCAGGGGAGTTGCTAGGTCTGGAAAAGACCCGGGGCTAAGCTGATGTTGGAACTGTTGGGACTGGGGGCTAGCTAGTCTTTTGGCTGTAGCTCCTGGGATTCTATCCGGGGCTACAACCAAAAGATCTGGGGCTATAGCCCCCTTAGCCCCCCCCTAGCAACGCCCCTGCATGAAACAATGGCTGTACGACATGTCCTGCAAGGATTCACCTTGCAGTTGTCAAACTCATTAAAATCCTCAGGCTTGATTGTGGGCAGTAACCTTTCCTCCCAAAAGCACATGGCCGAAAAAGTGCAAATCACGTGGCTGTAGATCTCCACACTCCACAATATCAAACCCTTCAAGACTTCTGCACAGTGGTTCAAGACCCAGTGATTTCACACATTGACGGGATATGCACCCTCCTTAACGAGCTTCCAGCTGTGCACCGGGTCCCCCTCAATGCAGTTCACCACAACGCAGTGTCTCTTATTACAGGCCTCCAGAAATTCAACCATATCTCTTCCATACTGCACAAGCTTTACTGGCTCCACTTTCCGGCCAGAATCATATTAAAAAGTGCACGCATCACTTACAATAAAGTCTCAAATGGAAATTCAGTATACTTTGCAGCTAAGCTTCACACCTCTGGAAACTCGTGCACTGAATGCAGCAAAACATCAAAAGGATGGTGTCTAACCTCGACCTTCAAGAGAAGACTTGCAAGCAGTCCTTCTACTGCCATGCCACGACCATCTCGAAATTAATCGCGACAGAGGTTCAAAATGCCCCCACCCTTCTCAAGTTCCACAAACCACTAAATACTTTCAAGGATATCTGCCATTCAAATCAGAATCCTGCACTCCCTGCACTAACAGTAATGCACTACTGTATAAAATGCCATGTGCAATGCTGTCACCCTCCTGTTGTAAAGGAAGTCTCTCTTGATTTCACACAATACATCCAGATGCAACTTATGATCAGTGTGGGGTGTGGGACAAGGGCACATGACATTACACTCGTGGGCTACCCACATGGCATTCATTTCTTAGGCTCCTTGAGTCTTAGTTAAAGCATGTGCGACCACATGCATGAAACCTGTGAAAATAACTGCACGCATGTGTTGATTCTCCGGGGGCTGTGATCATTTGGCTATCTAGGGCAGGGTCATGAAACAAGATGAAACTCCTTGTGGGTGCCCAAAAAATCATTTACAGCAGCATGAGATGTTCATTTTACAGCAGCATGCCATTTGTATTGACTGATTTCACTGGTTTTGGCACATGCTAAAAGGTGGGCTAATCCATAGCAATTCATGTTGAATGAAAATGCATACATGGTGGCAGGCATATACACTTTTCTGCACAATGAGGTGCAAATGAAGGATTTAAACCCATGCCCGCTATCATTAACATGCACGTTTGCTCTTCATAGTGCTACCATTGTTTATGGCACAAAGGTAACATTAGTGCATGGCATTGCACACACGAGCATTGCAACATATTCCTTGTGTACATTGGTTGGAATGACCTCTCGTGGCTTCATCTTTATAGGTTGCCAACCTACGAGTGCTTGGTAATAACAGGCACTGCACTGTGCCATTGAAAGTATATGCCCATTCATGATCACTGGAGATTGGGCCGGGCGTTAATGCACTGATTATACCCAGATGCAATAGTCATAGGACCGGTGATCAGTGCGGCAATGGACATGTAGTGATCACTTGGTCATTCATACTGGCAAAGCACTCTGAGACCATCGCCAGATACACCTCCATAGGTCCTGCCAGCACTTCTGTATCTGAGACATAGTGCATGGGGGGGGGGCACTGGATTAACCTGTGCAAGGGTGGGTGCCTGGATCATGTCGCACTGGCAGACCACATCGTTTGGTGTCTGGGATGTGAGAGGGATGGTGAGTCTTTCACAGGGAAATCCAGCAGGACATTCAGCTAATCCCTGGTGCACTTGGAGCATCATGCCATTTTCCTGGTGGGTGTCTCGTGGTATGAGACAAAGGCGGAGGCAAGTTATTCCAACAGGGAGTGGGCCACAGGAAGGGAACGCAACATCAGAGAATTAGCTGATGTGCTGGGTTTTATCAGTGGGACTGAAGATGGGTGCACCAGGAGCTGAATTGTGGTACCAGGAGCGAGGGGGCAGGAGTGAAAGTGTCAGCTCACCACACTCACGGGTGGTACAGTGGAAGGGATGTAGAAACAGGCACAGGGGGCTAATGGGCACAGTAACAATCAGGCTAGAGGGACCTGAGGGCAGGAAGCGTCAAAGGGAGGCACACAGGCAGGGGGAAGCAGCAGATAAAAGGTGGGGGCACATGGGGAAAGCAGCAAAGTGTGGGCACAGAGGGCAATGGGGCAATAGAAGAAGAAAGAGGAGAACAAGATGCAACAGCGGACTGTAACTCTCAAACTGGGGCACGCAAGGCAATGGGTGCAGCAGTAGCCAAACTGGGAAAGGGGGCAGAAGCAAGCAATGAGAGCAGCAGCAAGCAATGGGAGCAGCAGCACTCATAGTGGGCACAGGGCCAGGCAATGGGTGCAGCACTAGCCAAACTGGGAAAGGGGGCAGCAGCAAGCAATGAGAGCAGCAGCAAGCAATGAGAGCAGCAGCACTGATAGTGGGCACAGGCCCAGGCAATGGGTGCAGCAGTAGCCAAACTGGGAAAGGGGGCAGAAGCAAGCAATGAGAGCAGCAGCAAGCAATGGGAGCAGCAGCACTCATAGTGGGCACAGGGCCAGGCAATGGGTGCAGCACTAGCCAAACTGGGAAAGGGGGCAGCAGCAAGCAATGAGAGCAGCAGCAAGCAATGAGAGCAGCAGCACTCATAGTGGGCACAGGGCCAGGCAATGGGTGCAGCACTAGCCAAACTGGGAAAGGGGGCAGAAGCAAGCAATGAGAGCAGCAGCAAGCAATGGGAGCAGCAGCAGTCATAGTGGGCACAGGGCCAGGCAATGGGTGCAGCACTAGCCAAACTGGGAAAGGGGGCAGAAGCAAGCAATGAGAGCAGCAGCACTCATAGTGGGCACAGGGCCAGGCAATGGGTGTGAGGAGGAAGAAGTTAGAAAGAAGAATAGAGCTGCAGGATGTGTGAGTGGGTTTAGCCTGAGGCCTTTCCTGGTGCTTGAGGTTGTTTGAGTTACAGTTGGAGCCTCAAAGCTTTGTAGGACACTTAATTCCAGACTTATTGCGGCATTAGCATCTTGTGCATAAAAGCAAGGTATACATTCCTTAATTTTTCCCTTATTTGGCTTTCCACAACTTGGAGAACTGTGTAAGGCATAAACCGATAAAAATATTTTGCATAATCTGTTCCTTTAATACATAGTATAATTAGATGATCTCAACAGCGCATTTAACACAATCTGGAAAATAATCAATGTTGTATTTTTCAAAGTCCGATTCATGGATGTCTCTCTTTTTAAGTCAAATGCACTCAATACAAGTTGGCCGGTAAATGATGTGCTAATTACCATGTGATGGAATTATCATTACGGCTGTGGTGTCTGGTGGAATTACCTTCATATTACAGGTTGACAGCAGTGAGCACAAACCATTGGCGTTAACGGTTATCCGATGTAGCAGACTTTCAGCCGAAAATCAACTTTGAACAGTAAATCTGCCAAATGTCTGCAAATTATCGTCACCGCTGGAAAAGTGGAGAAATTATAGAATGGTAATTCTCCCGGTGGAATTACTTAGTGGTACTGCTTAGCAGAAATAGCGTCATTTCACAAACGGGAATCTCTGTGGCAGCCATCTTTAAAAACGAAATCCATCTTCATTCCACTAATTCCCTTTGCCATCCAGATACCAAACGTTGTGGAATCATGTCAGGAGACAAGGGCAAAACGAGGGTGACAGAACTGAGAGTCTGCAAACCCAAATTCACTAAGGCAGAGCTGCTGGTATTAGCGAATGAGGTGGTGGTCAATGCTGATGATCTGTTTGGGGTAAATCACTGCAAGACATCTGTCCACCGCAAAATCACGTATGGGCCAACACAAAGACATAGTAGTGGCAGGGGTCACTGTGCAGCGAGACATAAAAGACTGCAGGAAGAGGTCGAATGTCCTGAAGGTGCATGTCTGCAGTCTCCCCGCCTCTCATCACTGTGATCATGATTGCCACTGGAGGAGGCATAATGGAGCCACTGCACCTTACCCCATGAGAAGAGAGAGTGGCAAGCATCCTTCACATGGCAGGGATAGAGGAAATTGGAGCAACAGAGGCAGCTGGAAGTCAACCAGATCCAGGTGAATAAAATCACAACATGGAAGCAAGGAAATGTGAAGGCAATGAATGTGTCAGAGCCAGAATATGGCTAACACAGTTGACAATGTTGATATTAAGTCCGTTGGTGGCACACCATCAACAATGCCACAGGAATACGCATGATGACCCATTCCACACCTGGACGTTGCACCATGTGGTAAAGAATTAAAATAAATATGATGACTGTAGGCATCAACAGGCTACTTGCCTCATGTACCCTTGATGGCCAGAAATGCACCATGTCACGATCAGCAACCCAGAAATATCCCCGGTCATGCCATCTGCACGGTGTCAGAAGATTGTTATTACCAGGCCCCCACACATGAGCCAACACATGCACCCTACAACATCAAAAAAGGTATCCGCCCCATGAGTCAGAGTACTTTCCCAAGCATGGCAGGCCACATAGGGCTGTACAGACACCCTCCAAAATGTAGTCCTAGGACTGTATCCACGTGCACCAACAGCCTGGGTGACACACACTTGCATTCAGACCAGGATAGTGACACACATGCACCATGCATCAGCCAGAGACCTAATAAGTAATGTTAAAGGTGCATAGGTAACCTACACCCCAGTGAACTGTGCACAGGACAGGCATGAGACCCACATACATAGAGGGACCCAGACCCCTGGCCGTTCTGTGTGTTCCGTGTACCTGCCACAGTATACGTGACAACTCAATCTAGGCCTTTACTCAAGTTGTAGTTGTTGTTTCCATCAATGCAGCAGTAAACCTGCAACCCCAAGCTTCTCATCTGCCACCCATGCACTCCAGACATCAGCCAGTCACCACAAGACCCAAGCCAAAAAAGCTGATCAAAGGTGTACCTGGAAGCAGCTGCCACCTGGGGATTGAGGACGTGTGAGGGCATGGGTTCCACAGAGTTAATACATTGAGTTTGGAACACAAGTAAAGATCTGGTGGTCTTGTGGGTCGCGTTTTAGATTTTACTTTGGTAATGTATCTATTTACATTGTGTATTGTGGATATTTTATGTCAAAAAATGTGTATCAATTCTTGACACTGTATGCACCCATCCCTTCCTTCTGCACAGCCATCCTGTGCTGTTCTGCCAGCCCATGTCTCACAACCCTCCCCCCTGAGGCTTCCTGTGTCACATCATCCTCAGCAGGCAATGCTACATGCCTCCTGATGCACATATTATGCAGCATCACACACACACACACGGGCTATTTTCCCAACCTTATCTGGACTGTACATCCAGTCAGGTGGAGTTAATGGAATATTCCTTTCAAGAGTCAAATGAGTGTTCTCTGCATACCCTGGTCCTTGTGTGTGCCTCGTTGTAGGCAATTTGATGTGGCGTCCGAGGGTCCCTTATTTGGGTCATGGGCCATTATAGTTGTGGGTAGCCAGAGTCACTTGCAAGTGGAACGAAACCGTGTTACTTGCAAATAGGTATTGGTCGTACTTCTCTGCCCTAAGTGGTGTATGCTTTTCACTTCCATGCAGTTATTTGAGTACACTCTAGTTCCATCAGGGTGTGTTTCCCTTGTATTTGACAATGCACAATGATTGTTCCCATCCTGTTCTGCAGCATGTATGCACCCTCATAGTCTGGATTCTCCAATCGTCCTTGCACATTTCAATGGTTACTTTGAATTTTGTGGCCTGTGTTGTGCTGTATTTGATGTCTGCCTGTGGCAGTGTGTTTGATTGGCATTTTGCATGTCTCTGGACTGTTGTGTGACACTGGGTATGGCGGGGTGCTTTTGTTTCTGCTTCCAGGGTTGCCACCTGGGCCCGGCATCAAATCTGATAGGTAGGGGAGGGGTCGCTCTACCACAAAAATGCATTGTCAGTTATACTATCCAATTCATACTTTCTGCTACATGTGCATGGTAGACCCCCCCCCCTCTTCACTTTAACATTCACCTTTGTGGATAAATACCTTGGATTTAAGTGTGCTGTCCTCTGTGGAGCTCCATGTATGAAGGCAGGGTTCTGCTCTGTACGACCATGGCCTCATGACTTGACCCTGGGAAACGAGCACAGCAGTGTGTCATATTGAGGTCTGCATCACATGTACATTGCACATTTAGGGAATGGTACTGTTTTCTGTTTTGAAACACATACTCTGATACCTGGGGTCCCATTAAAGCCACATGCATACAGTCCAGGGCTGCTATTACATTGGGGAAGTGGGCAGTGGCATAATATCTTGCCTTCATGGCATGCACGTCTGCAAGGTGCTATGCAGAGATGTGCTGGTGCACATGTTTCAGTAGTGCATCCAGCACTTGTCCAAGCACTTTTGAAAATGTTGGTTGTGACATGATATGCAGCATGCCAACGGTGTGCCTATGCGTGCCTGTGGCAGAAGTGCAGGACTAATACCAGCTTCAGCAGCACTGTTTTGGCTGTTTGTATATTTACCATCCATGTTTGGCATTATTTCAGCAGAATTAGTGTTTATTTCTGGCAGCAATGTTATTTCTGGCTGTGTTTCAGCTGTAATTTCACTGGCGCTAATTCCAATGGTGAAATTGGCGCCCATTTTCTGGAATGCTTAATTCGGTGCAGTGGTTAAAGTGATGGTAACTGAATTCCTGGCACTTTTTGCACTTACCGCTGTAATCGTAATGAGGCAAAAAGTGCTGTATGCGTCTATAAATTTTCCTATGCCAACAATCAGAATCATTTTGCCTATGGTGGCATAAGCACTGCCAGAAAACAAAAACTAAATCAAAAAACGGATCGAATCCTGAGAAATACTGCCATTTTATTATATTACAAACACTTTGCATATTTGCCAGGAATTTAGCTTCACCGCCAAAGACTACAATGTGCAGTTATAATGTGCACACTGAGTGCTATTCAGAGCTTCAAGGCTATTTACTTGGCCCCATAGTAACTTCTCAAGGGCAAACATTTCATCAGAGAACAGCATCCCAGCACTCGAAGTGAGCTTTAAAGACATAATGAAAGGCTTTTGCAAAATTATTACCTTTTAAGATTAACTGGACGTGCATTGAAGTTATTTTTAAGTGAATTGAACACTTGTTTCTTGATTCACGTTCCAAAAACACTCACTCCCACAGCAAAAACACTTTCTTTCCACAACTTGTCTCTTTCATTTTAGCATTTTGGTAAGAAAATGTAACAAAGGGAATTAACAAAAAATAGCCAACTGAGTGTGTCCATCTGAAAAGAAAGAAATGGGAGGTCCCTCCTGGAAATAAAACGCACACATTGTGAGGCTTTTTATAGAAACATTGGGAACAATCAGCTAAAACAGCACCTTCTAGAAAACCAGTATTTGTCCAAAAGCTATAGACCCGTGGAAGTGGCTCGTGGTCATACCTCGTGTTTTTCGCATGGCTTTACGTTTAAGATGAGATTGGCGAGCAAGTGAGTGTATTATCAGTTTCATGTGGGTGCAGATTTCTTTTTTTTTTACACAGAATTGTTCAGCTATTTTCAACATCATGTCTTCGTTCAGAAATAATACATTTCTCTTAAAGTTCAGTCTTATTCACAACGTAAATACAAGATCGTGAGCACAAAATAACACATACCCATGACATTCAATTACAACTACAATTTGTTAAAACACATAAAGCAGAATCATGAGAAATGCTCCAAAATATATGTTTTTAAAAAACTTCAGGTATTTAGAGTTGATGGAAAAAATGCCCAGTCGAGAAAATGGGTGGTTGATATAACAATATCGGCGGTGAATAGCATCTTTAAAAAAAACATCATAGCACCCTGAACATGGGTAATCCCATGTGTACCTAAATAGGGTAACAAAAACATGCATATCAGATTCGGCTCCCTGAGGGCACATAGCAGATTTGTCTGCGGTGCCAGGAAACCACATAACCATAAAATGGGCAAGTGGCAAATATTCACCCTAGATTTTAGGAAAAAGCATTATCTACGTGTGTTTGTAACCAAGACCAGGTATTGTACACTTCCCCAAAATGTTTTAAGTAACAGATAGTGTTTAGTAACGTCACGCTTGACCTAGTCACTTTTACACCATCTCACATCCTATCAGGATAGGTAGATAATGACTGCAAGGGTGGATAAGGGCAAGATCTTTAACACATGACTTTATATTCAGAAGGTGCTTCTAAGTAGAACCCACAGGGAAATCAAACGGGCATCAGAACTAGCAGACCTATTGGTCTGCTAGAGCGGGATAGCGGGTGTAGTCTTTGGCAAAACGCCCTTCCCCTAGTTCTAGCATAGTAACTGAACTCGCTCCTCATAATTCTGTGCCATATTGGACTGCAGAGCGAACCAGCGCTCTATGCACTTCCATGGTCAGACTTCGTCATGGGACAATGCAAGGGCGGCCCCCACTTGATGGTTCAAGATGCAATGGCTCTGCTCCAGTTGGTTTCACTAACACCCATTAACCATCCATCTTATGCCTAAACAGCCCAAATGTTTGACGTGCTTGATTACCGCACCATTACATATGAGCGATACCGTCATGGATTTTAAAGGGTGGAAAGGATTGAGACTGATTTAGATGTATTGCCAGTAAGACAACTGTCAGTGCAGAATGCAAGTAGTACACCCAGTTGCTTTTTACTTCTATCCATAGACATTGACGCTAGAACTACATCATTCACATGTAGGAGAACCCCTCTTTCAGTGCAACCAGTACTGGCTGCATCACGCTCTAAACCTTCAATCCTCTCCGCCAACTCATTGATATATTATGAAATAATAAAGGTGCAAGCATACATCCTTGTCTTGCACCTACATCCACCCTAAAGACATCATTACACTCACCCCTGTCCCATATCTAACTGTGGCCATATTCTACTTATACAATGTTGGATCATAAATAAAAGTGAAGGCGGTATAGCCTTACATTCCGGGACGTTTCACTATATGGATCTATCCACCTTATTAATTTTTTGTTTAAAATACATAAACACGAACAATAAGAACATTCTCTCCTGGAACATTTGCTTATATATCACACATTCCTGAAAAAGGTACACAATAAAAAAATCTGCTCCATCTTCCCTTTAATTTTCCTGAATCCACCTGAACTTTTGATATCAAATGATAACCATAAGCCCACTCTCCTAATTGTGCATAAAGGAACTTCCCATACATTTTTGTCAAACAAACTGTCAGAATGCTGTGACCCTGGTCGCTATGGCAACGCTGGCATGGGCTCTGCCTTGCCAGCCACATCTGCCTCCTCCAAGATAGCGCTATGCATAGCCCTTGTGGTCATCATCGGACGTGTCATGGGCCCATGTAAGATGGTGGCCACCACAACGTATGCATTCAGGAACCAACGTCATCTGCGGGCATTGCAGAGGATTTGAGTGGTGAGTGAGGTATGTTCCTTGCATCGCTACATTACGTTAAGCCTAGACGCTTCTCCTTGCTCTCATTCTCTTCTTGTTCCTCGTCCTTCCCGGTTTCCTTCCCCCTCTCTGTGTCTTCATGATCCCCTTCAGCGGTGAGTCTGCTTACCGAGCTATGACGACCCCTGCTGTTCTGCAAGCCAGCCTTCACCCTAAGCAGACTCACAGCTGAAGGGGATCATGAAGACACAGAGAGGGGGAAGGAAACAGGGAAGGACGAGGAACAAGAGTTTTATAACAGTCATGCAAGGGTTTTATTCAACACAAGGGTTTCCCTTGGGATTCCCCTTCTGGGTGCACGGTATACCTGTTTATCCATTGGGTAGTTGAGTTCCCATTAGGTGGCATCCCTCAAACTTGAAGCCTACCGAACACACCACAAAGTACAGGTCAGTGCTCGCCATTACACAATCGATTGAAGGACTAGGTCAGTAGTTCTCTGTCTTTCGCCTATCCCCCTTTAAAAAAAAAAATAGGCACCACTGTGGTGTGTGCCGAACTCTGTGAAATCACACCAGACAAATTACTTACATTAAAATAGGAATTTAAAAAAAAAATCCATACTTGTGGGTCATTAAGAAAAAGGTCAGCAGAGAGTCTACCATAGCCGAACCTCTGGGAATGAAGGGCAGAGGCAATTTACAACTTTGTAAAGTGTAGATTGAGGTCAATACTATTTAAAACATTTACCACTTGAGATTGATTATTCAATGAATTATAGATGTCTTCAGTAGACACACTTTAAAAATGGGTACGTTGTAATCTCCCTGGTTATCATTGTCTCTAATTTCGAGGCATCTATTACTTGCTCTTGAGGCATCTATTACTTGCTCGCACCAGGACCACTATCTTCCAGAACCATTGCACACCCTCATCAACAACAAATGGCAGTAAAGATGAACATGCTGGATTTTGTACCTTTTCTTTCTTCTTTTGACCAAGTTTCTATACAGAATTTTGGGTTTAGAAGATTTCTCATTGGAAACAAATGTATTGATCTCTTGTTCAACATTCAAATCTTACTTTGCAAACAAGCATTTATTGTCACACAAACTATTGTGAGTCCTATTCTTAGATCTTAACCACGTATTTGAACATGTGATCAATGGAACAATAGCACTGCAAAATATTGCTCATTCTCTTGTAAAACGATTCAAAAATCTGAGTGAGATCATGATAGATGATCAGCAGATCTTTAAATCAAGATCCATGTTTGTCAATTTAATTTTCGATCTGTTTTTATAAAGATTAAAATCAACGTTACAAGTACTAATAAGATAAAATATTCTTCTTGCAGACAGCTGCATTTTCAATAGTACTGGTTTGTGGTTGCTCACAAATCAGCGCACACCTGTCAGGTTGTGCAACAAACTTCAGCTAGCCAGATTGATCAAAATATAACCAACTTGTGAATACATTCTCCCTCTGCTAAAAGTAGGATTTGTAAATTGTTAAAGACTGCAATCTAGCTTTAATAGCCTGGAAACCCAATTCAAGAACATTGCTGACTAAAATCGAAGCTTCAGGGGTTCACACTTTGGAAAAGAAGCAATCAAAATTGTGTGCCCTATCTTCATCCATCTAATCCTCTGGATTAGCATCAAAAGGTAAAAATTAACATTCAAATCGCCAGTAGCTAGAATTACAACATTAAGACTAGAAGCTTCATTAGATCTAAAATCAGTTCATGTATTCTCTGAAGCGTCTAGAAGAGGCTGATCAACTTTAGCACCTTGCAGCCTTCAATACATGTGCAGGAATATCATTTTCAGAACTCCTACAAGACAAAATGGAAAACATTATAAATCATAACCATCTGTGACAATTAAAGATTAAGTAAATCCTAGATTGTTAAGTCACCAATCAGGTAGGTCCCCATCCAACTAGACCAACACATTTTGTTCTTGTAGCTCTGATAGAAAACGTTTAATAAACAAATGTGTCAACTGGGTCTATGGGCTGGGTTTCCTGAAGTCACAGAGAGTTGCAATCACTTCCTGGTCCATATAACAAGAGGTCACACATTCCTAAAATTCAGGGTGTCATAATCTATAACCACCTTGGCCTTTGAGTAGGGATCATAGGACAAACAGAACATTTTTTACAAAGTGGAAACACTACCTGTGTGAATGTCTTAGGACTGGTATTCAACAATTGTATTACCCCTGGATCATACCACACTATTTACTAAAAGTCATGTGCCAACCAATGTTTTTTAGTATTAGATCAAAGGCACAAACTCCCATGAAGATATGAAAGTAGGAGAGATCACTTTCTCTCCAACAAAGTCTAGTTTATATTGCTTAAGAACTGGTTGCCCTGACTGCAGCACCTTGCAGCCTTAGATATATGTGAAAAAATATCATGTTCAGAACTCCTGCAAGACAAAACGGCAAACATAATAAATATGACCATCTGTGTCAATGAAAGGTTCAGTACATCCTATATTGGTATATTCCCAGTCAGTTAACTCCCCATCCAACTAGACCAACGCATTTTGTTCTTGGAGCTCTGATAGAAAACGTTTCATAAACAAATGTTTTAAGTGGGTCTATGGCCTAGGTTTACTAAAAGCATATTATAAGTGTTACATTGACTGGAGGCTGTGCAGAAGCCTCGTGCATAGCATCCTCCCCATCTCCATGACGGATGCTGCAGGAGCAGTGTGTCCACAGCTCCCTTAGACGATCGAAGGTAAGCCGTGCTGGGCTTTATTATGCTGAATTGAAAAAAGGAAATTTAAAAAGAAAATCGAATAATTCGAGGGCGAGCGCTTTTGTGATGGAGATTTATTTATAACTTCATCTTGATGCACACATGTTTTACGTGGTTTTTGAAGGTGTACAACTGTATTAGAAGCCACTTGGCTATTGAAATATGCATGGCAAATATCCACTCCAAAATGGCTGATGCATCCTTGTGAAGAGGAGCCACCTGCAGCCCAGGCAGCTGCCCCTATGTGATTGGGTAACTCTTTCATTGAAGAGCTAATCCGGGCACCAGCAAGAGGATGGCAGCCCCTTCAACCTAGGCCCTGTAAGTAAGGCCCCTCATCTCATCTCTCCTCTCTTCTTCACCCTTTAATGGTGGAACTAAATGGGAAGTACACTTGCCGGGCCTTGCATCATCCAGGTGTATCATTAATGTCTATCACAATGTCTATCACACTGGCACTATCTTGGTTCAGGGTCATCAACACAAACTCCCATCTTTGACCAGCGCCTGCTGTCCCTCATTAACTTTCTTCCCACACCTGCTACTCCTCTCTGTCCCTCCCTCCAACTGGTGTACCACGCCCCTGTAATCCTCCTCAGAAATCCTTCAAAGGTGGTGATCTCTTGCATCTAGCCATGCTTAGTGCTTGTTCTGCCATCAAACACTCTGACGACATATGCCTCCTCTTTGAAGACCTTGACCGTTACATGCTTGCTCTTATCGAGACATGGTTCAGTGTCAGCTCAGTCACTACTTTTGAATACTTTCTCCTTGATGGCTATACGATCATCTCCAAAACTCACCCGAACCATGCTGGTAGTGGGGTTGCTCTGATCTTCAGTGAGTGGGTCCCTTATTTCCTCATACCCACCCAGCCTTACTCTACCTTTGAGAGCTTAGTTTTCAAGCTGGTCACCTCTGCCACCTCCTCTATGACCATTGACACTATCTACAGACCACCTGCTGCTACCACCATATTCCTCTCCAAATGGGCTGATTTCTCCTCCTCTCACATCACAACCACCTCTAAACTCCTTCTCCTGGGTGACCTTAACATCCACCTTGACTCCTCAGTCACAGCATCCACTCTCTTCCGTGACCTCTGCACCTCACTCTCCCTCTCCATTCTCTTCACGCTCCATAAAGGCATTTTGCAGCACCAACACCATTCAAGCATTACCATTGCACGAGGCTCTATTTACATACACAGTGACATTTTGATTGGTTGGTTAGAAGAATTCTTATTCAGGCCAGCAGCGCCACACACAGAAGCCCCAGGAACAGTTTTCACATTACACATTGAGGCAGAGAACATGAGGAAAGACACAGTCATCATAACAGGCACAGATGAGGAAGGGATGGAGTGGAGAACAGTCCTATGCATGGGCCCCTCACTGCAACTAAGAGAGATCACAGATGAACAGCTATTTGCAAACATAGTACAGCACAGGGAAGTGCCACAGACAATACTGACAGCCGCAGAAACACCTTCACAGCTACACAAAGAATTATCACAAATGCCGAGTCGACTAGGAACAAGTAACCCACATGACGTAGGGTGACAGACCAGCATAGGGGCAGATAAAATCAAACTCAAACAAGGTGCCATACTCCATAGAGTGAAACAATATCCACTGTCCAAGGAAGTAGATGAGGGAATTTATGACATGATCAAAACACTGCTTGACAAAGGCAGCATTGTGTCTTCTGACTTACCATGCAACATGGCCATATATCACTTGAAAAAAGCAAAAGGATCATTGTGGCGATTCATTCATGATCTCCACCCTCTAAATTATCTAATCGAAGCAGAATATCCGCTAGTGCCATACCCTGCATCAATATTGTGTAACATACCCACGGACACAATTTATTTTTCTGTGATAGATCTTAAGAATTTATTCTTCACAATACAACTACATCCAGACTCCCAATACTTGACCCTGTTTTCATATTGTGGGAAAATATTCCAGCACACATATTTATCTCAAGGGTACTGTGAATTCCCCAGTGTTTTTAAAAGGGTCCTCCAAATGGATTTAGGAAACATCAACATGACTAGTGTAGTTCTACAATAAATAGATTACCTATTAGTGTGCAGCACCACAGAAAAACAGTGCATAAAAGACACAATACAACTCCTGACACTGCTTGCAGACAAAGGGTACAAGGTGGACAAAGACAAACTACAATACTGACAGAAGGAAGTGGTATATTTGGGACAGTGCATGTCCACAGCAGGAAGAAGGATAAGCAGAGACAGAGCCACAGCAGCGAGGAACACACCACAGCATAAAACTATCAGAGAAATGCAGGAATTCCTAGGTCTGTGCAAATATTGTCAAACATGGGTATTTGAATATTCAACATATTTCAGACCCCTACTGCAGGCACTCAAGGAAGCACAGAAAATAAAGGCACACTTGAATGGACAGGCCGAATGTTGTGACGATCTCAAAACTGCTATCAGCAGTGCACCACTATTAGCAACCCCTGATTACAAAAAACATTTTTCTTATTCTCACATTAAAAATGGACTGGTTATGACAGCAGTACTGACACAGCCATCATCACAGAAACACAAGCCATTTGCATACTACAGTGGCCTTTTAGACCCAGAAATGCAAGGCCACTTCCCATGCTGGCAAGCATGAGCTGCTGCAGCATTTGTTGAACTAATTGTACATTGAGCATTTAGTGTTTCCCATCATAAAAATAAACTAATAAACACTCACCACACAGAGAGCAAGTGGGTATGAGGTAATCTTGACAAATCCATCCATCACCATAGTAAGGTGTCATACAGTTAACCCAGCTACATACAATGCCACACCTGTTGAGCCTGAAGACAATGTTCATGATTGTGCATTTTTGAACGAGAACCAGATGAATACAGCAGGGTAAGTGAAGACCTATTGACACAAGAGTAGTGATCTATGTAGATGAGTCATTGAGTGGAGATCAAGGGAGTGGCCAGAGAGACACAGGTACAGCAGTAATACAATATGTGAAGGAGCAAGAAGAAAAAATACAAATAGTTATGCAACAAAGATGGCCCTCAGGCAGCAGAACTTGTAGCACTCTTAGAAGCCCTAGAAATATCAGCATACAATGATTTCACCATGTATACAGTACATTAAGGATTGTCAAGGTGGAAAAGAATAGGGTACAGAAGGGCTGATTGGTCACTAGTCCAACATGCTATCTTGTTAGGCTAGATTAATCGAGGAATTGAAGGTTTCCCCTACACATAACAATAGTGAAGTGCGCAGCACACTCCAAAGGGAAAGATTTACGGGGTAATTCATAGAATTTAGCGCACAAGTGGCGCACGCGGCTGATGCACAATGTGCGCGTGCGAATCTCTGCGCCTGCCGCGTGCGGTAAAATCCATTTCCGCGCACAGCGTATTCATGGATTTTAGCTACCAAAACCAGCCGTGGCGCACAGTGGCGCAGCGACCCTGCAGCAGCGCCAGTTATGCCCCCAAGAACGCCCCTCGCGCAGGGAATAGCCATCAAAAAGCTCCAATCCAGCTCAAAGGGCTGCGCTAACCCTGTACCAGCACAGCAAGTGGGGAACGTGTATTACTGGGGTTCGCGGGAAGTTTCACATGCGATAGGCCCTGTGCAAGTGGGGTACATGTATTACTGGGGTTCGCGGGAATTCTCGCACGTGATTTCAGCAGCGTACGTGTATTTCAGGGGTGCGCGGGAAGTTTCACACCCAATAGGCCTTGTGCGAGTGGAGTACGTGTATTATTGGGGTTCGCAGGAAGTTTCACACACGATAGGCCCTGTGCGAGTGGGGTACGTGTATTACTGGGGTTCGCGGGAAGTCTCACAACCGATTTCAGCAGGGTATGTGTATTTCGGGGGTGCGTGGGAAGTTTCACACGCGATAGGCCTTGTGCGAGTGGGGTACGTGTATTACTGGAGTTCGCGGGAAGTTTCACACGCGATATGCCCTGTACGAGTGGGGTACGTGTATTACTGGAGTTCGCGGGAAGTTTCACACCCGATAGGCACTGTGCGAGCGGGTTACGTTTATTACTGGGGTTCATGGGAAGTTTCACACGCGATTTCAGCAGGGTACGTGCATTTCTGGGGGTGCGCGGGATGTTTCACACGCGAAAGGGCCTGTGCGAGTGGGGTACGTGTATTACTGGGGTTCGCAGGAAGTTTCACACGCGATAGGCCCTGTGCGAGCGGGGTACGTGTATTACTGGGGTTCGTGGGAAGTTTCACACGTGATTTCAGCAGGGTACGTGTATATCGGGGGTGCGCGGGAAGTTTCACACGCGAAAGGGCCTGTGCGAGTGGGGTACGTGTATTACTGGGGTTCGCGGGAAGTTTCACACGCGAAAGGGCCTATGCCAGTGGGGAACGTGTATTACTGGGGTTCGCGGGAAGTCTCACACGCGATTTCAGCAGGGTACGTGTATTTCGGAGGTGTGCGGGGAGTCCTACACGTGAATTGGCAGTGTGAGTCCTCCCAGGTGTTCCCTCTACACCCTCCACGGCCCCTGCTGGCAGCCCACACCACAGGGGACTACCCTGAACCCCTGGTCATGTCCCGCAGGCAGCCCATCCACCATGGGCACGCCCCCCAGCCAAGCCACATGTCAGCTTGCACTACTGATCACCAACTCATGTCCCCCTGGACCCCCACCCCCAAGCAGTGCAGGGCACCTGCCAGCAGGCCCCCACTCATGTCCCACTCATGTCCGTCCCCCTGCACCCCCACCCCCCAGCAGTGTAGGGCACCTGCCAGCAGGCCCCACTCATGTCCCCCTGCACCCCACCCCCCAGCAGTGCAGGGCACCTGCCAGCAGGCCCCCACTCATGTCCCACTCATGTCCCCCTGCACCCCCACCCCCCAGCAGTGCAGGGCACCTGCCAGCAGGCCCCCACTCATGTCCCCCTGCACCCCCACTCCCCAGCAGTGCAGGGCACCTGCCAGCAGGCCCCCACTCAAGTCCCACTCATGTCCCCCTGCACCCCCACCCCCAGAAGTGCAGGGCACCTGCCAGAAGGCCCCCACTCATGTCCTCCTGCACCCCCACCCCACAGCAGTGTAGGGCACCTGCCAGCAGGCCCCCACTCATGTCCCCTTGCACCCCCACCCCCCAGCAGAGCAGGGCACCTGCCAGTAGGCCCCCACTCATGTCCCCCTGCACCCCCACCCCCCAGCAGTGCAGAGCACCTGCCAGCAGGCCCCCACTCATGTCCCACTCATGTCCCCCTGCACCCCCACCCCCCAGCAGTGCAGGGCACCTGCCAGCAGGCCTCCACTCATGTCCAACTCATGTCCCCCTGCACCCCCACTCCCCAGCAGTGCAGGGCACCTGCCAGCAGGCCCCCACTCATGTCCCCTTGCATCCCCACCCCCCAGCAGTGCAGGGCACCTGCCAGCAGGCCCCCACTCATGTCCCCCTGCGCCCCCACCCCCCAGCAGTGCAGAGCACCTGCCAGCAGGCCCCCACTCATGTCCCCCTGCACCCCCACCCCCCAGCAGTGCTGGGCACCTGCCAGCAGGCCCCCACTCATGTCGCCCTGCACCCCCACACCCCAGCAGTGCAGGGCATCTGCCAGCAGGCCCCCACTCATGTCCCCTTGCACCCCCACAACCCAAGCAGTGCAGGGCACCTGAGCAGGCCCCCACTCATGTCCCACTCATGTCCCCCTGCCCCCAGGTCATGACGATCCTCAATCATGGCCCATATGGCCAGCCTCCCCAGACCAAAGACCCAACCAAGTATTGCATCCACCCACATAGAAAAGGTAATTACATGATACAACCCCAATGGCAAGTATGTAAATGAACACATGTCCGTCACACACACACAATGGGTGCAAGTGAATGTGAAAACCCATATCATGACATGCATGAAACCAATGAGATAATACCACACATTGAAGTATGAAGAAAACAATGTATTAAACACAACATGAATGTAATTAAAATCCAACACACAACAATGGGAATAATAAAAGAAAAGCTGCATGTCCGTAAAAGAATAAAAAACAAGAAATCATAATCCAAAGAAATCCAAAAGAAATGGTGTCCAAAGTCACAGTCCAACAAAGCAAATCCAAGGGAAAAAAGAAAGTGAAAACTATGTACAGATGAACAATCCAGGGTCCATGAGCCCAACTGATGAAATGAAACCTATCAAAAATACTACCTAATAAAAAACTATATAGAAAAACGTGGTGCATTGTCCAAGCGCAACCAAAATAAAGAAAAAATGAAAGGAAACCTAACACTATCTAACTGTATACAATGGCAGCGGGCAAGTCCAGCGTCTCATTCTGTAGTGTCCCGGGCTAGGGCATCATCGAACTCCATGTCTATTTGCCAGAGGCGCGCCTCTGTCCTGGCCCCAAGGTCTCGCAGGGAGGCACTCATGGCCTGTTCCGACTCCCTGCGAGTTGCCTCGAGGCACTCTGCCCGCCTCAAAGCCCGACGCATGGAGAACTCCGCCCTGACCATGGTGAGCCGCGCCTCTTCCGCCAGCCGCCGCTCCGCAACTATCTGCTGGCCCAACTGGTGCCACACGGAAGACACTCCCATTCCTGGGTCCTCCTGCCCTCTGGCCGATGCCTGCCCCTCCGATGTTGATGGCCCCGAGCCATCATTGCAGACCACCTAGAGCCTGCTCCTGCTGCTGCTGTCCATGTGCCTTGTCTGATGGTGCCTGCACATCCTCCATCAGCTGGTCTCCAGTTGCGGTGTCCACCCCTGCTGGGCCGCCGACTCCCGACTGTGGCAGGGATGTGAGCTACACCAAGCTGGCTGTGTTGGTCGGGCCAGGTCCACAGGGGGCCCTGGTGAAATCTGGGCCTGAAGACGGTGTGGAGAACGACTGGCGCATAGTCTCCACAGAGGAGGAAAGGTCCGCCAGAGTTCGCGACACATGTAGGAACCCACCAACCAGGGCCCCTCCCAGCAGTGCCATGTCAAGACGCTGCTCTCCATGATGGCGTGCGTTCTCCACCCAGGAAGAACGCACGTCATCACGAATGACAAGCGTGCGCAACGCGACCCCAACCAGGACGGAGCCCATACGTTTGTGGGACCCCTCGTCCGCAGGTAGTGGAGAGGCAGATGACATGACACTCTCCCCTACCTGCGGACGGGCCTGGGACGGGGCCTCCCTGCTGGTGCATGGTGGTGCAGTCACAGTGTCAGGGACAGCGACATGCACAGGCCCCTCCACGGTGACCTGTGCTGCCTCCTGACCCTGGCCCTGGACTGCACCACTTGCACCAGTGGTACTACCTCCACCAGGCCCCATGTGTGGCTCAGTAGCGGGCTCCTCCTCCTCTGTGGAGACCACCAACCTGGATGTCTCCACACCGTCCTCCGCCATTGGAAGTCCCTGTGGGGGCTCACCCGGCCCTTCCGCCACAGTCGTTGTGGCAGATACAGCACCAGCCCCCTCACTCCCAGATGATGGTAATTCCTGGGAGGGTGGCTGGGCCTTGTGTCGCCGCCCAGTGGAGGCATCCCTGCTGCTTGGCTCCACAGCGCCGTCTCCGCCCTCTTCTTCACTTGACGCTGCGTAGAGGGAGACATAGAACACAAGCATCAGGGTACAGTACAAAATACCCTCGACAGGAAGCAATAATACATGAGTGGCACTGTCAAATGTCACTTCCATCCTGTCATTCCACAACACATGGGTGAATGCACACAACACACATGCAGAAACAGTCCCGACGCCTGCAATCAACATCAACATCCATGTAGAAGGGCCCCTGTAAACCAAGATGTTGCCTTCAAAGTCACATGCATCCATGGTGTTTCAAAGTCACACAGACACTTCTCAGGCACACACACACACATGTGCACCATACATGTACATGACATCAGCACCCATTCCTCACCCCCCTCCATGTCCAGGAACAGAGACAGCCATGCTTTCATGTGTGCATTCCGCATAGAGCTCCCCATGTTGCATTAAAACACATGCACCAACCATGTGGTTCCCACATAACTGGTCTCACATGCATGACCATGATGTCCCTGCACACACACATCCATACATGGCCTATGTCACACACACAGGCAAGCATCAGACTACCAGCACACTGCAACACGCCCTGTCTCACACAGCAATGCTTGGCCACTTACTGCTCAACTCCAGACAGGTCTGCCTCCGAAGGATCTGGGCATGGAGTACTGGGCCTACGCGTTCCAGGACACTCATCTGGATGTTACTCATGCGTGCCCGGCCCCCCTCCTCAAAGGGCTAGGCCTTGTGGAGGGTCCTGGACCTGAAGTCCTCCCAGCACTTCTCGACGTGCTTGATGTCGTGGGTTGCCACCCCTTCCGCGTTGATGGCAACCACTACGTCGTCCCAGATGCTCTCCCGTCCTTCCTTGTTGGCGCGTGATGTTCTGAAGAGGGCATCATAATGCCCCAGGACATTCTCCACCAAGACACCAACTTCAGTGGCAGTGAAGCTGGTGGCCCTCTGCCTCTTTGGCTGGGGGTTGCCAGTGGTGCCAGATGGAGATGTGCCCAACATGGGAACCCCAGAGGCATGAGTGGGTGGGCAACTGGATCCTGGGGCTGGGCTGTGGAGCAATGGTATCCCAGTCGGGAGTCTTCTGTTCCAGCAGGGGTGGACACAGCAACTGGACCCCTGCAGATGGCTGATGTGCAGGCACCAAATAGCAGGGCACGTGGGCAGCAGACAGTCAGGCAGCAGCAGATGGCAGGTGGGAGCGTGCTCAGGGCTCTGGGGGGGCAGGAAAATGGCCTTCAGGGCAGGAGCGTGGTCTACCGTGTGTGTACGCGTGGCCAGCTTGATACGGAGTGATTTGGCACGTGAAAAAATTGCACGTCAGCGTGTAATTCAAGGAAAGGCCCTTAGCGCGTAAGCGCGTCAGCACACGTATGCAATTTCATTGGACCAAAGGCCCTTAGCGCGTAAGCGCGTCTGTGACGTATCACGCACAGGCATTGCCCTTTCGGGTGTAAAACATCACGCGAACCCCAGGAATACACGTACCCCACTCGCACAGAGCCCTTTCACGTGTAAAACTTCACACGAACCCCAGGAATACATGTACCCCACTCGCACAGGGTCCTTTCGTGTGTAAAACTTCACGCGAACCCCAGTAATACACGTTCCCCACTCGCACAGGGCCCTTTCGCATGTAAAACTTCACGCGAACCCCAGGAATACACGTGCCCCACTCGCACAGGGCCCTTTCACGTGTAAAACTTCACAGGAACCCCAGGAATACATGTACCCCACTTGCACAGGGTCCTTTCGTGTGTAAAACTTCACGCGAACCCCAGTAATACACGTTCCCCACTCGCACAGGGCCTTTTCGCATGTAAAACTTCACACGAACCCCAGGAATACACGTACCCCACTCGCACAGGGCCCTTTCGCGTGTAAAACTTCACGCGAACCCCAAGAATACACGTACCCCACTCGCACAGGGCCCTTTCGCTTGTAAAACTTCCTGTGCACCCCTGGAATACACGTACCCCACTCGCAAAAGGCCCTTTCGCGTGTAAAACTTCCCGCGCACCCCAGTAATACACGTACCCCACTCGCACAGGGCCAATCGCATGTGAAACTACCCGCAAACCCCAGTAATACACGTACCCCACTCAGTATATACGTGCTTTTTATTTGTGCACGCTTTTGTAATGCACAGGGACACTAGTGCCTGCCTTCGTGTGGCGGATGTGTTTAGGCCTGTGTGTGTCTTTGCCCGTGTGTGGGTTTGCCCTATTTGATTCCATGAATATGTGTGGTTCGCGTGTGTGTGGGTGTTCCGTGTACTTCCCAGCAGTACTTCCCCCGTTACGCCTTCTTTTTCACGTGTTATTCCCCATTCCGTGTGTTACGCCCCCTGTTCCGCCTACTTTTGTTGTGTGCGCTGCGCTATGTGCGCTTTCGCTGTGCACTTAGCGCATGCTGTTTGGAGATGTGTGCGCCATGCAGAATTTTGGCGCACATCCTGGAATTTACACGCGCACAGACTTCCATGAATAGCTGTGTGCGGGTTTCGTTGCGATTTTCGCACTGGCACTGCGTTTCGCACGTTTTCGCACACTTGCGCCGAAAATTTCAGCGCACATTAATTCCATGAATCGGCCTGTTAATTTTGTGCGGAATTGTAGCTGCGGATGGAGCCAGAAAAAAGGAAATTTATATACCCTTTCCACAGGAAAGCCAAACAGCTGTTACATCAGTTCATCAAGGGAAACTATCAGAAACTTACACTGCATTATCAAAGGAAAACATAATTGCATTTCAAGAGAGAGCCCCAGCAGAAAAAGCACTGTGGGTAAAAGAGGATGTAGCCTGTCACCCACAGAAATCATATGGAGACACAACAGCACAAGTAAAGTAGTGATGCCCATAGAGCTATTAAACATTGCCCTAGAACAGCTCCAGTTTCCTACACATGCACCTAAGCAGCACATTGCTGCTGACATTAGTGAGGACTGGTTTGTGCCAAATTTGCCTGAACAAGGTGATAATTTCATAGCAAACTGTACTACGTGCCACAAGTGTCATACTGGACATACACTTGAGACTCTAAAGGTAACATTTTCCCACCCCACCAGGCCATTCAAGGAGCTCCATATAGATTATATTGTTATGGTGAACAGATGCAGCACATACAGGTATGCAGTAGTTGTAGCATACCATTATTCCTGAGGGATTGAGGTAGGCCCTTGTGTCAGCACATATGGCAAATATGCAGCATGGTTTCCCATGAGAAAGTTGTTACCCAGGTGGTCTGAGGTCTAATAATGGGTCCCACTTTGTAAATGAAATTCCTTGGCAGGTCAATTGGTCGCAAGGAATAAGACATAAGCCATATACCGCATACCACCCACAGGCAAATGGAGGGGTGTAAAGGTTAAATTGTTTGCTAAAAATAAAGTTGACCGAGCTGTTAGACACTCTCAAAAAGAGCTGGCTTTAAGGCCTGTCTTTAGCCCTGTTCAGTCTGTGCACCCTAATGAAGTGGTGACGGGAAGGAGGACGCATTCCCTGGCTGTGTCCACATGTACAACATCTGACGCACACAAAAGTGCAGATTTATTGGAGATGAATTTAACGAATATCTTAAGAATATGTGAACCTGTGCAAAGTTAATTTATTCGCAGCTAGAAATCAAAGTGCAGAACCTTGCCCCAACTGACGAGCACGACACAGCAACAGTAGAACCTCTTCAGCTACAATCCAGTGAAAGTCTACGCCAGACAGCACATGCAATCCTGGAATCAACCAAAGGTCACTGGACCTTTTGAAGTGGAGAGAGCAACAACAACTGCAGCAAAGCTAAGAAATCATTGCACCTGGGTGCATATCACAGATCTGTGCAGACACACAATCGCAGCACTGCAGCATTGATGAGCAACAGGCGTTGGGACTCAAACAAAGAATCAGCAACGAAAGTTGGATATTTGTAAAATAGACTCTAAAAAGAGCGCATTAGACAAATGTAGCCTTTTGGACACATCAGAGCAAGTGCAGCAGTTATTATCCACGAGGCCAAAGTGAATAATCATAGAAATGTTAAGAATGTGTCCATGGGTGTATGTTGCATATTATTCTTCGTCTTCTTTCTTTTTCATTAATGGAATGATTGAAATTAGGTTTTAGAGGTAATAAGCATAATGATACAAAGGTAGAGAATGTACTTACACTTAGAATTAACATTGTGACCAGACACAAATGACAATTGAGTGAAGAAGTCAATAACATATTAGTTGAACATCATTCGGATGGTACCCATGTATGGTAAAACCTTATGAAGGCCATTAGTAGGGCCCAGGTAAATTCGTCATGTCACATATGTGGGCTTATCGCACATGTGGTTGGCACCCCCAGACTGTTCTTAACCCAGGAAGTGCCAACTTTAGAGGCACAGTGCTTGGCACTGTTAATACTTTGTAGAAGGCAAGGGCAGTCCCAGGGACGCACAGTTTGAATACAAATGGAAAGACGATCCAAAGTGAATGTGAATGGATGGGGAAATA
Organism: Ambystoma mexicanum; assembly: GCF_040938575.1. NCBI lineage: Eukaryota > Metazoa > Chordata > Amphibia > Caudata > Ambystomatidae > Ambystoma > Ambystoma mexicanum. Next base: position 434,290,080 of record NC_090933.1, read on the forward strand.
TGAAGAAGCCCAGTGTCCAGCAAAACCATAAATGGTTATAGAAGGTGCACGATTCTGGAAAAAGAAATGGGTGAAGGGGCAGGCAGTGTGTAATGCTGAGGAGCTAATGGGATTTACAGAAGGAGAAATAATGTAAACTGACAAACTTCATTCTGTTTCTGGGGCAATGGAAGAATGCCAGTTGGAGTAAAACCAACTGCAATTGAACATATGTGACACCAGTACTAGATGAGGAAACTGCGCATATCATGGACATCCTGTGGCAATGTGTTACAAAGGTCTATTTTTACCTGCCACCCTCACGGAGCAGGCTCTGCTTGGTAACTTTGTATGCCCCTGTAATGATGGTTCCGGAAAGCCATGTAAAATTGTCCAAAGGACAATCCCAATGCCCTGTGATGCCCCCAATGGTCGTGGGACAGATGAACTCACAAAACGATCAACTTACTTTTCAACAGAAGCCACCGAGGCCTTGGAAAAGGTATCTGCACAATATAGACTCTTTTCAAAAACTGAAATATTTTTCAGCTAGTTGCTAGGTCCTGGAATACAAACTTCAACAAACTCAAAATGGATACAGATTATCCGTTGGAACATGATGGAACCTTCGAATGCCACAGAGAATGGTCTCAATGCAATCCACGAGGAACTTTGTGCCTTCGGGCTCATAGAACTGCAGAATTGAATGGTGCTAGACCTAATAACAGCATGGAAGGCAGCATCTGTGAGAAGATCAGCTGCACTTGCTGAACCTACATTCCCTAATGAAAGGCATGTCCTTCACTGCTCATCGGTCAGTTTTTACCAACTTGTGACCTTCGTTAAGATATGTTTTGATGTACGGCCTAGGAACATAAATTGTATATTTCTTTTGAACACAGGCTTCAGAACTCAGCTAAGCCAAAAAATGTTGACCAATCGATGTGCAGTGTTTTGTCTTTGGCTCTGGGGGTCTGAATATTTTTGTTGCAATAACATGACCTCACATCGCAACTCAGGCCTGGAAAGATGGTCACCAACCCCTTGCCTTAATTATCACTGCACCGCATTTAATTGCAACTTGGTATGTGTGCATCTCTCTGCAAGAGCCTGGCTAATGTTTCTGCTGTGGGATGAAGATGTTCATGCATGGGTGATGGCTACTAGGTCTCGAGGCCTACATGTACTGTTTATTTAATTAGTGTAAGGTTACTATCATTCATTATCATGCTCTTCTATGTTTTCCCTAAGTAATGTTAAATGCTGCTTATCTATTAAGGACACATGGTTATGTTCAAATATAAGGTGATTTCATTATGGTTTCACTGAAGCAAGGCTACTAGTTCTTTTTTGGCCTACACAGGAAGTCTGTTTATGTGGTGCTGCTTTGCTTCTGCGTTGTATGCCTTTGTCACATTAACTTTTGCAGCTTGTATTTTCATGCACGTTTAGGTCGTTGTATGTATTCTCCAATATTACTGTACTCCACAGCAAGTGCCTCAAAAAAAAAAGGTCAATTACAAACACTTTGGAAATTGATGGTTTAATGATTTAACAAAGCAAACAAGCAAAAAAGCTGAACATAGATTGAGGTGAATCACCAAGTAAGATAAGTGCCATAGTTTAAGGTAGAATGTGCTAAGTATAAAACTGCCATGAACGAGTTTAAGAAATTATACTTGCCTTCAAGAATTGATCAAGCAGCTGATTCCATTGAACCCTTATTCAAGTTCCTCCGTGAGCAACATACCCTATTTTGGGGGTTTAATAATAATACTGTATCCAATGACTGCAATCAGATGCAACTATTCTTCAAGAACAACATTTGCAATTTACAAGGAGCTATAAGAGACTCCCTGGTGAACATAGACACCAAAGACCTCAGGGACGTAGAAGATGTGGGCGAAAATGTGGATCTCCCATGCACCTTTATATTCAAGGAATTCTCTGTATCAGAAACTAAGGACCTTATGTTTCTCTTCATCCAACTAATTGTTCTGGAGATCCATGGCCTTTGAAGATTATTTTTCAATGTGCTGATACTCTGTCAATCATAATCTTGTGGATTACAAATGTATTATTTAGTACACCAATCATTCCTAATGACTTGAAGCAATCCTGGATCAAACCCCTTTTGAAGAAATCATCGTGGGATAGAAAAATGTGTGCTAACTATATGCAAATCTCAAACATTGCTTTTCTTGTAATGATTCTGATTAGGGTGGCTAAAATGCAACTTCATGGTGACTTGGAGTTAGAGCATCAACTGGGAGATAGACAATCTGGGTTATGTTCTTTGAGAAGTGCTGAAACAGCTCCAATTGATATGAAATATCTGACAAAGGACCTATGGGTCTGTTGATGGTACTCAATTTGTCAGCGGCATTTGACACATTGTATCCAAATATATTGTTGAAATGTCTCAAGGAGACTTCTGATGTTTTCAGTTACATCTATTTCTTGGGCTGCATCTTTTATATTAAACAAACTTCCTGAGTAAAGATTGACAACATTTCATCAGACGCTGAGATTTTAACATGCAATGTGTCTCCAGAGTCCTGCAGCTCCCCCTTGCTGTTCAACATTTACATGAAAGCACCTGCATGACATTTTGGCAGAGCTGGGAGTCATCTTTCAGAGTTATGGGGCCAGCACCCAGATTGTTTTTCAGCTAGTTGGAGGACTACAGGACATCCCGGATTACCATTTTATAGTTCTCTGGGAAATTAGATCTTGGCTGTCTTGATCACACCAGCACCCTGGCTAGAGTCGTAATATGCTTTCAATCTGACTACGTTTATGTAGGTTCCACGAAGTACATCCAGCTCTAAGTAGACTACACTGGCTTCCCACTTGTGCTAGAATCAAATAAACCTCTGATAGTAATGCATAAGGCACTTTATTGTGCCTTCTCTCTTTATCTGAGACAATCCAAACCACTCCCGTTGTCACAAGTTTTGTAGAAATTACAGTTTTGGCAAGTCATGTATGTTTCTTGGGCTAAACCTAGAAGGTATTCCTCTGAGTAATAGGGAAACCCAAATCCTCCACAATTCAGAAAGAAAGAGAGGATCTTCCTGTTTCAACAGGCATTTGCCAAACGTCCCCATCCTAAACTGTTTGCTTTTTTCTTCCCTTATCTTAATAGTTGGCATTTGAGCACTGGGAAAGCTTTGGGTAGCAGAGCCTAATGATTACTCAAATTACCTAAAAAAAATATAGTAAAGAAACACAATAGCCTGCTATATCTTTGCTTATCTTTCCATTCACAATAAACATAAAAATCCACTTGTACAAAAGCAAATCTGAATAACTATTCATGACAAAAAAACTTAAGATTCTGTCCAATATAAACATAAAAATTGACATTGGTTGCCAGATTAACAAAAAATATTGTTAGAATACATCATAAAAAATACAATTCACTTAGTTTTTCTGAAACCAGTGTTGGCCTCAGAGAAACATATTTACTTTACTGTTCTAGGGATTATTCAACTCTAAAATGTTTTACAACATTGATTTCTACCATGGACATAGAGGAATGTTTGGTAGGGTTGAACTTGGTGGTTCTATGTCATAAAACTGCAGGTCACAAAGTGTATCAGTCCCTGAAAAATCTTTGTGGCGTGTTCAGAACTCCTGCAAGACAAAACGGCAAACATAATAAATATGACCATCTGTGTCAATGAAAGGTTCAGTACATCCTATATTGGTATATTCCCAGTCAGTTAACTCCCCATCCAACTAGACCAACGCATTTTGTTCTTGGAGCTCTGATAGAAAACGTTTCATAAACAAATGTTTTAAGTGGGTCTATGGCCTAGGTTTACTAAAAGCATATTATAAGTGTTACATTGACTGGAGGCTGTGCAGAAGCCTCGTGCATAGCATCCTCCCCATCTCCATGACGGATGCTGCAGGAGCAGTGTGTCCACAGCTCCCTTAGACGATCGAAGTAAGCCGTGCTGGGCTTTATTATGCTGAATTGAAAAAAGGAAATTTAAAAAGAAAATCGAATAATTCGAGGGCGAGCGCTTTTGTGATGGAGATTTATTTATAACTTCATCTTGATGCACACATGTTTTACGTGGTTTTTGAAGGTGTACAACTGTATTAGAAAGCCACTTGGCTATTGAAATATGCATGGCAAATATCCACTCCAAAATGGCTGATGCATCCTTGTGAAGAGGAGCCACCTGCAGCCCAGGCAGCTGCCCCTATGTGATTGGGTAACTCTTTCATTGAAGAGCTAATCCGGGCACCAGCAAGAGGATGGCAGCCCCTTCAACCTAGGCCCTGTAAGTAAGGCCCCTCATCTCATCTCTCCTCTCTTCTTCACCCTTTAATGGTGGAACTAAATGGGAAGTACACTTGCCGGGCCTTGCCTCATCCAGGTGTATCATTAATGTCTATCACAATGTCTATCACACTGGCACTATCTTGGTTCAGGGTCATCAACACAAACTCCCATCTTTGACCAGCGCCTGCTGTCCCTCATTAACTTTCTTCCCACACCTGCTACTCCTCTCTGTCCCTCCCTCCAACTGGTGTACACGCCCCTGTAATCCTCCTCAGAATCCTTCAAAGGTGGTGATCTCTTGCATCTAGCCATGCTTAGTGCTTGTTCTGCCATCAAACACTCTGACGACATATGCCTCCTCTTTGAAGACCTTGGACCGTTACATGCTTGCTCTTATCGAGACATGGTTCAGTGTCAGCTCAGTCACTACTTTTGAATACTTTCTCCTTGATGGCTATACGATCATCTCCAAAACTCACCCGAACCATGCTGGCAGTGGGGTTCTCTGATCTTCAGTGAGTGGGTCCCTTATTTCCTCATACCCACCCAGCCTTAACTCTACCTTTGAGAGCTTAGTTTTCAAGCTGGTCACCTCTGCCACCTCCTCTATGACCATTGACACTATCTACAGACCACCTGCTGCTACCACCATATTCCTCTCCAAATGGGCTGATTCTCCTCCTCTCACATCACAACCTCTCTCTAAACTCCTTCTCCTGGGTGACCTTAACATCCACCTTGTCTCCTCAGTCACAGCATCCACTCTCTTCCGTGACCTCTGCACCTCACTCTCCCTCTCCATTCTCTTCACGCTCCATAAAGGCATTTGCAGCACCAACACCATTCAAGCATTACCATTGCACGAGGCTCTATTTACATACACAGTGACATTTTGATTGGTTGGTTAGAAGAATTCTTATTCAGGCCAGCAGCGCCACACACAGAAGCCCCAGGAACAGTTTTCAACATTACACATTGAGGCAGAGAACATGAGGAAAGACACAGTCATCATAACAGGCACAGATGAGGAAGGGATGGAGTGGAGAACAGTCCTATGCATGGGCCCCTCACTGCAACTAAGAGAGATCACAGATGAACAGCTATTTGCAAACATAGTACAGCACAGGGAAGTGCCACAGACAATACTGACAGCCGCAGAAACACCTTCACAGCTACACAAAGAATTACCACAAATGCCGAGTCGACTAGGAACAAGTAACCCACATGACGTAGGGTGACAGACCAGCATAGGGGCAGATAAAATCAAACTCAAACAAGGTGCCATACTCATAGAGTGAAACAATATCCACTGTCCCAAGGAAGTAGATGAGGGAATTTATGACATGATCAAAACACTGCGTGACAAAGGCAGCATTGTGTCTTCTGACTTACCATGCAACATGGCCATATATCACTTGAAAAAAGCAAAAGGAGCATTGTGGCGATTCATTCCATGATCTCCACCCTCTAAATTATCTAATCGAAGCAGAATATCCGCTAGTGCCATACCCTGCATCAATATTGTGTAACATACCCACGGACACAATTTATTTTTCTGTGATAGATCTTAAGAATTTATTCTTCACAATACAACTACTCCCAGACTCCCAATACTTGACCCTGTTTTCATATTGTGGGAAAATA